>NW_011889166.1:147526-151777 GCF_000151845.1 Pteropus vampyrus | reverse complement strand
GTGTGTGGATATGTTCCATGTTCTCATTAGGTAAGCTAGGGCATCAGGATTTTTTCCCCCCCAATAAACCAGCTCCTAAATATATCTATAAAGTTCACTAACCTATTGTTTTTAAGTTATTTTTGTTTCAGAAACAGGAATTTGTATAAAGCTCTTTAGAAAAGAATCCCTCTGCATTTAAGGGGCTTAAAATAGTCTATCTTCTAATAGAATTCTTTCAAGAGAAGAAGACAATACAGCGGTAAACCTTTCGAATTCTAATGACCAAAAGAAAAGATCAAAGCAATGCCCCTTGACTCTGTTATAAACACGAGTGCCACAAGGTCTGAGTGTCAGCCTGCAGAGCAGATAATCCAGGAGCCCCCAAATCAACGAAGAGTGTTCACTTCTGTGCTTCATCCCTTTTGCGTGGCGGAGGCCAGGAGAGGGATGCAGCATTGAGACACAAGACTGGCAGAGCCGAGAAGATCTAGGCAGATCACTGTTAAAGATGAATCTTGTCCTGACCGTACCACGGCTGCACCTTGAAATGCATACCGTCCAGCGTGATGGCCCCTGTATTCTTCTGCAGCAAGTCACGTTGCCCACGCTTCCTACACAGACCTCTCCCCAGCCCTGATCCAAGGTTCTGATCATCGAGGGCTTGGGACACAAGGTTCTTTATCCCTTCTGTGCTTTAGCCCTCTCCTCGGCCTGAAATGATTTCCTCCCCCTTCCTTGCAATCTCCTGCCCCCTCCACAGCCTCGGAGACCTGGGCCAGCCTCCATGTCCTCCACGTGGCCTCCCCCATACTTACTCACTGAGGTGGAAACCCTCCTTCATGCTCCAATGGCCTCTCCTCTCTCCTGGCTCCCGAAACGCTGTCTGTGACTTGTCTGTGACTTCTAGTGATCTGAGGGTGCTCATGGTTGTGGGGGGGGCGCATCACATTTGGCACACAGCAGACTCTCTGGAACATGCTGAACGCTCGACGAGTGCTGAGTAGGTGATGAATCAGATGGGCATCCTTGGGGTCTAGTGACTAAGCTCGTCCCTACTCATGGTGGCTGCGTGGAAGCAGTGGGACCACGAGAGCACTGCTGACGTGACCTGTTCTATAAAACACCAGAAGCCTTTCAAGGGTCACTCTGCTTCCTTTCTCTCAATAGAAGTCGAAATCCAGGGACGGCAGGGGACCCAAGGATGCCAGGTGAGCAAGGAGCTTCTTGCAGGCAAGTGGCAATGGTCACAACTAGACTGCCGATGTGTGAGGTTCAGAAATTGTGGGACCAAAAAGGACTTGGAAGAAGGAGACCTCACTTCTGTGTCATGCTCTGCAGGGACGAGCTGAACACCCGTGAACGCACCCTGGGCTCTTTCACAGCCTCACGTGCTACTAAGCCCAGTTCCGTCTACTCGTGGAATTTGTATATAAATAGCACTTAGCTGGTAGTTTAATCTGAGTTACAATGCTGGAATTTTTAACATGCCCGTGGGAGTCTCGTACAAAGAGAGCTTAAAATATTTGAGTGCAATTTTCTTAGGCAAAAGACCAAAGACATCCTGGGGACCCTTTTGTTGTCTTACTTTTGTGTGTTGTAGGCTAGGACACCATAATGTATCTCTGGGAAGAATGTCCCCTCCACTGTAATTGACCATCTCAATCAACACGGGTCTGGAGGCACAGAAAGACAAGCATCGAGAGACAGAAAGCACAATCTCTTTGTTGTTGGCTTCCCGTGGAATAACTGCCCATACGCTTTCTATAAAAAAGTTGGATAATTTAATAAGAAACCTTTTGAACTCTCAGATTTTCATTCTATTTCTTTATTTGGCTGGGCTGGGACCAGAGATTTCTTCCCCATGCATAGACCGATGTTCCCTTGCATGAAACAAGACTGAAAAAAAGGAAACCTAATTTTAACACCCAGGGTCGATGCCCTCTCAAATACTAGCACGGCATACCAACATGAAAATGGCAAAAGCACCCCTCAGCCTCATTAGTGAGATCATTTTCTGAATGGCCCATCCCGTGTAACTTCTGTCCAGTCTACCGACCATGCCGCTGCAAGTGATGTCTAACTTTTTAAACTGTGAAACGTTTCAAGTACAGAATGTGATAGTTGCCTGCAAACCCAGATACTCAGATTTAATAGGTATTAAAATTTTGAAAACCAGTTTTAGAGCTCTACGAGTTTTCTTAAAGGAAATTAAATGCTAAAAGACTCACTGAAACCCGCTCTCTTCCTTCCTATATGGAATTATTCTCCTGGGGTTGTGACATATCATTGTCATGCATGTTTTTATTATATACGATATGTAAATATTATTATATATGATATGCACATACGATTACATTCACACATATATATTCCTATCTATATTAAGATAGTCTATAATTTAAAAACATTTCTCTTCATGACACCTGATAATTTATGAAGTATGTAGCAACAGAATACCAAATAGAAGAAAAGAATGAAAAAGCTAAAGCAACACGTATCATCAGAGATGTCTCGACAGACTTCATCTGGATTTCATCAGTTTTTAAAATTTGTCTTTTTTGCATTCTGGGATCCAATGCAGGGATCCACGTCACATTTAATCATCGCATCTCCTTAGTCTCCTTCAACCTTTCACGGATTCTCAGCCCGTCCTTGTCTTTTACGAACTTGATACTTCGGTATCAAGTTGGTCTATTTTGTTTTTAGAGAAAGTCCTTTAATTTGATTTTGTTTGTTTGCTTAAGAATTGCTCACCAATAGCCAGGTTAGGAACCAAATTACTAACTGGAGCAAAGTATTTAATTTTTGTTGTTGTTGTTAGTTTCTTAGATTGCAGGTCCAAGACCTTTCTTTTTTTCTAATGTAAGTAATTTTTACTATGAGATTTCCTCTCACCACTGCTTTAGCTGCATCCCATCAATTTTGATATGTGGTATTTTCGTAATTTTCATTCGGTTCGATTTTATTTTCAATTTTGCTTCGCATTTCCCCTTTGACTCATGAGTTATTATGAATTTTAGTGTCTTATTTCCAAACTCCTGCGGATTTTCCATATATCTTTGTTACTGATTTCTCGTTTTAATTCAAGAGCTAAGAACATGCTTTGTATGTTTTTTCTTCTTTTAAATTTGTTAAAGTTTGTTTATGGCCCAGAGTGGTCTATCCTGATAAACGTTCCACGTGCCCCTAAAAATTTTACTCTGCCTCATTCTGATGGAATATGATTATTCCTCCTCTTACTTTTGCTTGCCACTTAATTATTCCAGATGGCTTGGCGATATGACTGGACTAGGACCAATTTTTATATTCGTCCTTTTAATTAGGTTTTTCTCACACCTCATGTGTCCGGGAAATTTGGATTCCTAACTCCGGTGAAATTCTCCCAGGAGATGTTTTCCCAGAAGCAAGGCTGACCTGAGCTCCTCATCCCGAGGGCAGAGTGTATCCGTCTCGCTTCCTCGGGGTTTGCGGTCCTCTCGGAGTCGCTGGTTTTCATTACTTGTTTATTTAGATATGGTTGGTATATAGCATTATCTTAGTTGTATTAGTTTCAAGTGTACGATATAGTGATTCGATAGTTTTATACCTTACAATGCGATCACTCCACTCATTCTTGTCAACACCTGTCAGAATGATCGAACTGCAAACGTATTGGTCCGTTATCGACCACGCTCCCTTTTATCATTTTCACACTTCTCCCCCCACCCACCCCGTAACCATATCTTTGGTCTCTGAGTTTATGAGTCTACTCTTTCTTTCGTTTGTTCATTTGTTTGTTTGGTTTTTAGGTTCCGCATGTCAGTGAAACCATTTGGTGTTTGTCTTTCTCCGCCTGACTCATTGCGCTGAGCAAACACGCTCAGGTCCATGAGCATCATTGCTGTGTTATGCACGGGCTTCACCTCCGCCTGCTCCTTCAGTGCCCACGTGCGGCCTGAGGACCGCTGCTCCTGCGCCTCCGCCACCTGTGTTTCTGGGCCTGAGAATCTGCCGTTCTTCCCTGGAAACTCGGCCTCTATTAAATAGTAGAAACACACGCGTCACTTCGAAGATCATTATTTAGTTTCAGACAGGGCGATGCTAGTGGCTCTGCACGGGCCTCTCCGCCCTGTGGCCTCAGCTCTGCCCCCTGCCTCTGTCTCCCGCCCCAGTCCTTCCAAAACAGGCGCTTCCGACACCTGAGAATCTCCTGGACCAGGCGCCTCAAGCCACAACTGCAGCAACTTTGCTCCGCCCCCGCTTCCTTGCGGTTGTATATAAATTTGATGG
>NW_011889166.1:146200-146706 GCF_000151845.1 Pteropus vampyrus | reverse complement strand
TGGCTCTGCACGGGCCTCTCCGCCCTGTGGCCTCAGCTCTGCCCCCTGCCTCTGTCTCCCGCCCCAGTCCTTCCAAAACAGGCGCTTCCGACACCTGAGAATCTCCTGGACCAGGCGCCTCAAGCCACAACTGCAGCAACTTCGCTCCGCCCCCGCTTCCTTGCGGTTGTATATAAATTTGATGGCACGATTCTGAAGTTACATCTACTGCACTCTGCACACAACTCAGTGTGATCCCCGCTTCGCTTCCCAATCTCCTCCCCGCGGAAGTAGGAACTGGCGACATCCCGCAGACATCCCGCATACACTCAAAGAGAGGCCTCCGCCTGGTGGGGGCTTTCTCTGGGCCACTCCTCCTCCTCCCGCCCTCCCCCCAAGTGCAGGCCTAGCTGCGCCTGTGCTGCCTGAGGCTGAGTACCTCGGAGGGCGTGCAGGCTTGGGGAGAACCCGGACTGGTCAGCAGTGCGGCTCCGGTCCTGCGTCCTCACGACGCGCAGGAAGCCTTC
>NW_011889166.1:144017-145327 GCF_000151845.1 Pteropus vampyrus | reverse complement strand
CTCCGCCCTGTGGCCTCAGCTCTGCCCCCTGCCTCTGTCTCCCGCCCCAGTCCTTCCAAAACAGGCGCTTCCGACACCCGAGAATCTCCTGGACCAGGCGCCTCGAGCCACAACTGCAGCAACTTTGCTCCGCCCCCGCTTCCTTGCGGTTGTATATAAATTTGATGGCACGATTCTGAAGTTACATCTACTGCACCCTGCACACAGCTCAGTGTGATCCCCGCTTCGCTTCCCAATCTCCTCCCCGCGGAAGTAGGAACTGGCGACATCCCGCAGACATCCCGCAGACATCCCGCATACACTCAAAGAGCGGCCTCCGCCTGGTGGGGGCTTTCTCTGGGCCACCCCTCCTCCTCCCGCCCTCCCCCCAAGTGCAGGCCTAGCTGCGTCTGTGCTGCCTGAGGCTGAGTGGCCTCGGAGGGCGTGCAGGCTTGGGGAGAACCCGGACTGGTCAGCAGTGCGGCTCCGGTCCTGCGTCCTCACGACGCGCAGGAAGCCTTCTGCAGCCCCTGGGGTCGCTCTTTCTTCTCGTCTCTTCTCTTCTGGGCCACAGGGAGCACCGGTCGCTCGCCTGGTCTTACGAAATGCATGGTGCAGACAGGAAGAGACGAAGTACTACCTGATATAGATTCTTATTAATTGACTTGCAGACTCGCATCTTTTCTTACCTTTTTTCACAAGTGTCAGCTTATTTTTAAGCCACTGCCATTTTCGGCCTATATTTCTTAATATATTTCTTACCAAAGAAAATTGTTTACTTCCTTCCACAGTGAGGTAGCTCTGGCTTTCCTGTCTGGCTTTCCCATTTATAGATTAAGGACCTGGGGGCGAAGCGGTGCCCTGATTACCAGTGACAGTGGTAGTTACTGAGAAGTGATGCTCTCGAAGTCACCAAGACACTAATTGTCACACCTCTCAGTGGTGTTGGAACATGTGGGAAAGGGCAGCTGGTGCTGCAGACTGTCACACCATGGCTTCTTCCCTGTGGTGGCCTCGTGCACAGGGAGAACATGAAAGGTACAGAGGAGCAGAATGTCCCGAGAAAGTCTCGGACCTGTCACAGTCCCTCACCCACAAACCCAGAGCGTTGTCCTCCACCTCTGAGTCATCATGTACGTCGAAGAAAGAATTTCGACATCGCACTGGGTGGCGTTAGCCGAGCATGTGGTCCCAAGCAGGTCTCGGCAGGGGCTTACAGATCCTGGCTGACATGCTCACTGTCGTCCAGTCCCCTGGCCCTCCAAAAGACCAGATCCAGGGAACATGAAACTAAACACAAGTGGACTTCACAGTGGGTGACAGGCCATCCC
>NW_011889166.1:139994-143107 GCF_000151845.1 Pteropus vampyrus | reverse complement strand
TGCCCTGATTACCAGTGACAGTGGTAGTTACTGAGAAGTGATGCTCTCGAAGTCACCAAGACACTAATTATCACACCTCTCAGTGGTGTTGGAACACGTGGGAAAGGGCAGCTGGTGCTGCAGACTGTCACACCATGGCTTCTTGCCTGTGGTGGCCTTGTGCACAGGGAGAACACGAAAGGTACAGAGGAGCAGAATGTCCCGAGAAAGTCTCGGACCTGTCACAATGCCTCACCCACAAACCCAGAGCGTCGTCCTCCACCTCTGAGCCATCATGTACGCCAAAGAAAGAATTTCAACATCGCACTGGGTGGCGTTAGCCGAGCATGTGGTCCCGAGCAGGTCTCGGCAGGGGCTTACAGATCCTGGCTGACATGCCCACTGTCGTCCAGTCCCCTGGCCCTCCAAAAGACCAGATCCAGGGAACATGAAACTAAACACAAGTGGACTTCACAGTGGGTGACAGGCCATCCCTAGGATGTCTTGGGTGCCTCCCCAGGCAGGAGACAAGCTCAGGCCTCGGGGCATCAGGAGACAGCCAGAAGGGTGCGCACCTGGGAGGGAGGCCTTGGAGGAAGAGAGGTCCAGGTAGGCTCTGGGTGGATGGTGCGTCAGCAGGGTGGGGTTTGACCCAGGCAGGGACGATGGCGGGAACGATGGCCGGAACATCACATCCTAAATCTGCCTGTGTCAGAGAGTGTCTAGGGAAGGTTCTCAGAGTCTAAGAATTTGAGTCATGAACCTCAAAGATGACAATGACAAGAACCTCCTTTCTGTGGTGCGCAGTTATGAAGACTTCACCTTTAGGACGCGGCAGAGCGATGGCTGTTAGACAGATCTAAATATGTCAGTTGTATTTGAAACATCACCCAAGTCGACGTTTGGTGTGCAAACCGTCGAGCCGATGCTCAGCGGAGGTAACCTAGGCACTGGGTAGTTCAGAATTGCGGTTGAGGGTGAGGCCCTGACTTTCTCATACTGATGGGCTTTGATCATTTGAAGAGACCTGGGGGAGTCTGCAGCTGCGGGTCCTAGGGTTCTGGAGATGGAACTTGATGCCAGTTAAACCTAACTCTTCAGATTCGTGCCATCGCATGAGGTGGCTGCAGTCATGGCTCGTGGCGCCTGGTCCAGGAGGTTCTCAGGTGTCAGGAGTGGCTGTGATAGAAGGACTGGGGGGCAGGGGCAGGGTTGAGGCTGCAGGGCGGAGAGGCCAGTGCAGAGCCACGGCATCGCCTCATCGTCTCATTGACGTAACGCAAGGGTGTGCTTCACGCACACGTCTTAGGAGGTCGGCAAGGCGGCGGTGGTCCCGTTCTCCCTGCTTCTTCATGCTCCCCCAAGGGAGGCAGCTCATCACTTTCGGCTGTTTCTCCTGTGACTGACTTCCCCGAGTCTGCCTCACCTGCTTACTGAGGAATCTTCATTTTTTTCAATGGCCAATGAGAACTTACTTTCTACACTTACCCTCACTACCCTTTCTGCCATCAAATTTGTATGAGAATTTTGCTTAAACCAGTTGTATCAGTCTGCCGGGGCTGCTGTAGCAACCACCACAGACAGGCGCCTTAAAATACAGACATCTACTGTCTCAGCCCTGGATGCCAAAGGCTGAGTCGGGCACGCGTGAGGCTGTGCAGGGGTCTGCCCCATGCTCGCCCCTGGCTCCTGGTGCTTTCTTGGCCATCTTTGGCATTCCTTGGCTTGTAGAAGCGTCACCCCAATCTCTGCCTTCCTATTCACAGGGGGTTCGCCCTGTGTGACATTCGTCATGTTGGATCAGGGCCCATTATAAAGACATTTGTCATGTTGGATCAGGGCCCATTGTGATGACCTCGTCTTGACTCGATTACCACCACAGAGACCCCGTGTCCAAACAAAGTTACTGCTGGGGGGCAGGACTTTAACGAGTGAATTTCAAGGGAACAGAATTCAAAGTACAACACCGATATTTGCTGTTTATTTTATAATTCTGTAATATAGTTCACAGGTTGATCACGTACTGTGCACTGTGATTAAACCTCTCCCCACCCTCCCACCCAGACTTGATAGTTATCTGCGTGGTCTGTGTACTTGATGGTCTGGGCGCCTGTTATTTGTGCTGAATCCTCCAGCAGAGTTCACTCTCTGTTCAGCCCGGAGCATCACATCATCTGCTGCCATCTTTCTTCTTGGCGACTCAAGCGTGTTCATTGCTCTCGCAGGCGCTGTTGGTCCCTAAGCTCCCTGCCCGGCTTCTCCAGCTTCCTGGGAATCTTCTCCACCCCCTGCCCCCGCCGGATCACCTGCTTCTCAGTCCCGCGTCCTACCCTTTCCGTCTGTCTTGGGTGGAGCGCATCATTCACAAACGCGCGAAGAGGGCGTTCGAGGCAAACTGACGTTTTAGGGTCCACAAGTGCCCCAAAGCTGCCTGCCCACCAATGTTCACTCGCCATTTCTCTCTTTAATAATCGGGGTGGAGTCCCAGGGGGCTCAGAACTCAGACTGCTTTTCTGCTTCCCTTGCACGTGAGAGGAGGAGCGTGTCCTTGGGGAGAAGAGGCCGCCCTGCCATCCGCCTCCCTTTGTCCCTGCGGAAGCAGAGGTTGACCGTGTGTGTTGCAGCCGTGTGTGTCCGGGCCCTGGCAGCCACGGGCTGAGAGAGGCGGAGAATGGGAGAACGGGAGTTTGAGTTCCCGGTGGGTGCGCGGGTTCCGTACCTGTCCGGGCTACTTACCTAGACTGTACATGAGAAAAAGAAATTCTCAGTTTGAGAAATTCCTTTTTACAACAGCTGCATCGACGACCCCATTGACAACCCATTAACATCTCCACCGAGATCTAGTTTCAGGTCGTGGAAGTCAGGGTTTCGACTGAGGCATCTCCCGCCTGAAAGCTCCTGGGTCTTCTGTTTGAGAGATGATGAAGCACCTAGGAGCATGCGCTCCTGAGCGAGAGTGCTGGGGTCTGCATCTCAGCCGCCCGCCTACTTGTCATAGGATTTTAGTTAATGTTGTTAACACTCCTGTGCCTGGATTCCCTGTCCGTAAGGAAGAGTCATCAAAGGATCATTTTAAAAGTCAGTTTAAGGAGTTGAACAACCCTATGACTTTTAAACAATCCTCCACATTTTTT
>NW_011889166.1:132344-139944 GCF_000151845.1 Pteropus vampyrus | reverse complement strand
GATTCCCTGTCCGTAAGGAAGAGTCATCAAAGGATCATTTTAAAAGTCAGTTTAAGGAGTTGAACAACCCTATGACTTTTAAACAATCCTCCACATTTTTTTAAATCTCACGGTCTCATACGGTGACCCTAGGAACTGGCTCGTGGATTGGCGGACGCTTCTGGGAGTCTGTTCTCGTGCAGTCAAGGATTTCTGTCTCTCGGCATCAGGCGGGCCTGTCACCCTGTGTTGTCTCCTCCCCTTTCGTGCGTGTGTGTTGTGTGTGTGTCCTTTTATTGACAATTGTAGAGTTTGAGTGAGGAGGAAGCAGAGATAAATGCATCAATTCAGTGATTCATATATGACTGAAAATAATCTTGTCGAATATTATAATGTAATCAAATTGTATGCAGTTGTGTGAAATTATGTATAATGTAATTAAGTGTAAATATATAAGTATATTATAATTTAATTAAATACATGTTCGTACATGTTTGTTATATTATGTTAATAATATAAGATTATTATAGTTAAGTTATAATTTAATTCTGTGGGGAGATAAAACTATAATAGAGATCCTTGGGTAACGTTCTGTAAAACCTACAAAATTATAGACAAAATTCATTGCAAGCGAAAAGTTCTGGAATGGGGTCTTGTAACTTATATCACTATCTCAGAGAAGTCCCTTATTTAAAAAAAGAAAAAAAACTGCTGGGTACCTTGATTTTATGGGAATAGAGTTGATTGGAGTAGAGTCTGGTCAGGTGACATGTCTCACTTTTTAAATAAAAGAATGTATGTATGTATGTATGTATGTATGTATGTATTTCAAAGAATTTATTTTCTGTATTAAAAAGGTAGTTTTTTAAAGAATATATCTTACAAATTTTACTTTAAAAATAGACCTATAATTATAATTTTCATGCAATTTCACATAGATTTAAATCTCAGCCTGGGCAACAGATCCAGTTTATGGGCCAGAGCTCAGGAGTTTATGGCCACAGAGGTCAACTGGAAAAGGAGACAAAACGAAAGGTAACAAAATCTCTTGGACATTTTATAAAAATATGGCTTTATTTTTATGTTAAAACTTTATGATTAAAAGAAGAAATATTTTTGAGAGAATCCCCAGAATCCTATAGAGTAAAATGATAAGATATTGTAACATTGAGGTAAGATATTTTCATAAGGAATACATACTTCGGAACATTACATCAGCTTTGTTTTTAAAATGTCTAAGTTACAAAAGAAATTGTTATTTTACCTTCATAAAAGTTTAAAACGTCATTTTTTTCAACATAGCCTAAGCTACATCAAAACATGGTAAGACTATCTAGGAAAATATGACAAAAAATTGTCAAGCTAACTATTTAAAGGTTACAATTAAAAATTTATTCAGAATCCATTTGAAGGGGGAAAGCAAAGAAAGTAAAAAGACAACAAAACCATGAAAAGGTCATTACTAAAGAAAGCTTAAAATGTTTCTCACACTACCGAACAGAGACGTACAATTCAAGATAATTGTAGTATCTACCTTATGGTCCAGGAATCTCATTTCTGGGTACATATCCAAAGGAAATGAAAACAGGACATTGAAGAGATACCTGCACCTCTATGTTCACTGCGGAATGATTCACAATAGGCAAGAAGATATGGAAACAACACACACACACACACACACACACACACACACACACACACACACACATACATACGGAATACACTATTACTCAACCATGAAAAATAAAGGACATCCTGTCATTTGAGACAACACGGACGAATCTTAAAGGCATTATGCCAAGTAAAATAAGACAGACAGAAAAGATAAACACTGCAGGGGATCATTTACATGTGGAATCTAAAATTTAAAACAAAATCAAACTCATATAAACAAAGAGTAGAAAATTATTATCAGGGGAGGGGATCAGGGAGGTAAGGGGAGGTTGGTCAAAGTGGACAAACTTTCAGACGAATAAGGTCTAAGATCTAGTGAGAAACACGGTGACTATAGTCTATAATGCTATATGTTGTATAGTTAAAATTTGCTCAGAGTGTAGAACTTAAATGTTCTCTCATACGCACATGAAAGACAAATATGTGAGGTAGTGGATGTGTTTGGAAGGAATCTTTTCTATTCACGTATGTATATATCAAATCCTCACGAATATACTTTAAGTATCTTACAAAATTATTTGTCAATTATACCTCAATAAAAATGAATTGTTAAAGCAGATAATAAGATGAACATTAGAGAGCATCTAACACATAGATTAATACGGGTCATGCTTAGTCCTGGCAGAGCTGGAGTTCGAGGCACAGATCTGGGCAGTGGGACTTGGTGTTTACTTTTTGTAGAATTACTTGGAAATATGTGGCAAGAACCTCTAAAATGTTTTTTCTTTGAATCAGTAATTTTAATTCCTGAAGACACAATGCGTAAGACAATAGTTAAGAAAATATCTCAGTCTCTTAATAAAGATGGTCTTAGCGATATTGCCTTTTCAGTTAAATATTATAAATGTAATAGAAAAAAATGAAATTTCAAATAACTTTTGTAAATACTTAGAATATCAACAATAATATTGCTATAATATTAAATGGTAGAAAAGATTCAAAATTTGACCAACATCAACTTAAAAAAAAGTTTTTAGAAATTAGTGGTTAGAAAAAATAAAATGTTGGTTATTACTTTTGGGTAATGAGAGTATATATACCTTTAATTTTCCCCTTCTCATTCCTGTATATTCTAAACTTTTCAAAGTCAGCATGTTTCGCTTTCATAATCAGGAAATAAGAAAACTTAAAAATTAGATGTCTGAGTGTTCCATACTAGTAGCTTTTATGTAATTAAGGTTTCGAACGGCCCCCTCCTCCTCCGCTTTCTCACGCTTCATAGGGGCATATGCTTAATTCAATGGCTGTCAAACACACACAATGACATCTGTGCTCTCCATGATCACTTTTTTATTACGGAAGTTTCAGGTGCACAGCGTGATAATTCAACATCTGTATAGACTACAAAGTGATCGGATGGAGAAAGACAAATGAAAATGATTTCATGCACACGTGAAATCTAAAATGAAAACAACAGACGTACAAATGACACAAACAGAAACAAAATCCATAATCGCCACTTAAAATCTACTTTTTAATTAGAGTCGACATATAACATTATATTAGTTTCAGGCATACAGAGTAGTGATCAGATATTTATATTCCTTATGAAGTGATCACCGTGTTAAGTCCAGTTATCATCTGTCACTATACGTAGTTGCTATGCCACCCTGTGCTGTACATCACTTTCAACTGGTGCCGGACACGGGGGCCTTTGTCTGCTGCTTCAAGAGGAAGAGTGAGTCTGGCAAACCTGTCACCTTCTCAGCTTCTTATAGTATTGTATTTTCGATATCAAGATAGTTTCCCAAAAGGAAAAGATGAAAATGGAAATTCGCTTTTAAGCACTACTTGTGGAAAATCAGACTCGTGTGTGGGTGGGTACTGGCAGAGCAGGGTTTCTGCAGGCACAGCCCGCAGGCTCCCAGGATTATGAGATTCCACTGGGGAGGGACCGCAGGAGGCATGGCTGACAACGTGGCCGGGACAGTGGGCTCCGTGGACCTTCCTCTTACAAAAGATCGCTTTGCGATGTCCTCTCAGGGTAGGGCTTTTTTTAGGTCGTGCTTGTTTTCAGCATCATGTATGTGTATGTGATTTCTCCATTTTCTACTAATATTTTTATTCTAAAATCAGGATTGGGCAGGAGTGAAATCAGCTCCTGGGTATTGATTTGCTATTACCTATCAGGTATTTGAGCAGTGAGGTACATTGGACTCCCAGATTTGAAAGTATCTGACTGCATATTTGCAGGAAGAGAGAGTAAGAGAAGATTTCGGAGTGGGCCATTCAGAATCCAGCGAGGACATAGTTTTTTGGTTTTTTTTTTCCAAACATTTCATAATATAGATATTTGGTTACAAAAGTGATGTTGAAAGAAGTCAGTAACCAAACCAGGACCAGCTGGGCAACCCAGGGTCTGGTAACAGTGGGTAACGATGCTGCCGTCCCTAGTTTTAAAGATCAAAGATGCAAATAATAAATACACCTTGTTAGTGGACCGGAAAACTCAGTATTGTAAACATATCAATTCTCCCCAAATTGATTATAGATTCAAGGCAAGCCTAATCATAATCACCAGAGGACTTCCTTTGCAAATTGAAGCTGACTCTAAAGTTTACATGGAAATACAACTTAGAATAGCCAAAGAATCTCATAAAAGAACAAAGTTGGAAGATTTATAATTGCCGACTTTACGAGTTGCTAAAATGCTGTAGTGACCAAGAGCGTGATGTCAGCGTCAGGAAAGAAGGGTCATGAAAGTAAATAAAAGATCCAGAGATAGAGTTTCATTTATATGATTGATTTCTAACAAAGTTATCAAGCAACTTAATGAGAAAATGAATGTCCTTTGAACAAGTGGTGCAGGAAGAACTGGATATCTACATGAAGAAAAGAAGCAGAAGCAGGGTCAAACGGGATAAGAATTCAGGAAGCAAGGTCGCTGGATCTGACATGAAGAGGTGACATTGCTGAAGCTCTTCCGGTGGATGGTGAGGGCAGAAGGCAGAGTCCCCGCGGAGGAGGTGACTATGGGAGGATCGGAAGGACGCCTTTAAGGAAGTGGGACGCAGAGCAAAGACCAAGGGTAGAAAAGTAGATCGGGACTCAGAAGACAGGCTGAGGAGAGGTGGGCTCTCTTTAAACTTGCTGCGTAAGATAAAGGGGGGCTTGGAGGCGAGAGGAAGGTCGCGGATAACCCCTAGTCTGAGCAGAAAGGAACAGAAGCTGAGCACAGGCTTTGCAAATAGATAAGGCCACACCCCCCTCGGCTAGCAGAGAAACAGAGCAAGCAGGAGAGAAGCTCAGATGCGCTTCCATGAAGAGACGGGCCGTCTGTCAGACTCAGTTCCCTCCGGGGTGGGGACAAGCATAGGAGCCACCGGGAAACATTCAATCACTGGGCGGAGCCCTGCTGTGATCAGAACCATGGATTTGTCCTTGGCCTTGTAGATGTCCGCTTGTCCAGCACCATTTATTGAAAAGGCTATCCTTCCTCTATCAATAGGTTTTGCACATTTGAGAAAACTCACATGGGCGTATTCATCTGCATCTATTTCTCAGTTCTGTTCCATTGGTCTGTGTATTTACTCTGCCACTGACGTCACATGGTCTCGTTTACCATAGCTACATAGCAAGCCTGGGTGCCGGCTAAAATAATGCTTCCGACTCTGTTTTGCTTTTTCAAAATTATTTGAGCTATTTTAGGGGCTTGCCTTTCCGGATAACATTTAAAACAAGCTTGATAGTATTTACTTAAAAACCTGTTGGGATTTTATGAAACCTATAGATCAGTTTCAGGAGAACTGAAACTTTTATTATCTTGGATCTTCCTATCCAGAACACAATACATCTCTAGACTTATTTAAGCCTGCTTTCGTTTCAACAGTATTTTGTAATTTTCAACGTGTAGATCCCGGACGTGTCGAAGTATTTATCTTACTAGTTATTATTTTTATTTTTACTTTTTATTGAGGCTTAGTTGATCAATAACATTATATTAGTTTGAGATGAGCAACGTGATGATTCAATATTTGTACACATTGCAAAATGATCACTACGATAAGTCGAGTTAACATCTGTCCCCATACACAGTTACAAAACATATTTTTTCTTGTAGTGAGAACTCTTAAGATCGACTCTCTTAAAACTTCCAAATACGTAATACATTAACTATAGTCACAGAGTTGTATATTGCACCCCCTGACTTGAGAAGTCTGCACCTTTGACCCCCTTCACCCATTTCACCCCAGCCCCACCCCCGCCAACTCCCACCTCTATTCTCTGTGTTCATGAGCTTGATTTTCCAGGTCCGTCCATATTGTTGCACATGGCAAGATTTCATTCTTTCTCATGGCTGAATAATCTTCCATTGACATATATATATTTCATATACATATACACGCATATATACCACCTTTATATATATACCACACATATATACACATATACATATATATATACATTTTCTTTCTTAATGAAACAAAGTTAGTAACTTGTTAGAAATAGTTACATTAAACCTCTATCAATTCTAAAGTTCTTAAAACTATAACAGAATATGATACTCTGGCCTGAATGTTCAAAGTTATTAGTACTTGTTCTTGGTACTAGGGCTTGGCCTGTAAAATCAGGTAATTTTGAGCTATGAGTTCTGTATCTGTGTCTACTACCATCTATCTGCATGTTTAGCTCCACCCATCCATCTATATAACGACCAATTTTAACTTTAACCTTTAAAGCGCTGGAATCAGCAGCTCTGGATGAATGTCGATGTAATTTACAGGCTGTTTACTCATCTTCTCTGTCATTATCCTGCTTTCTCTTCTTTGGGCCTCATCTGAATTATTATTATGCACGTTCTTCAAAAACACACACTTAATTGGAAGCTAAAGGTCATCCACTTCCACATTTTGACAGCAGGGACCTTAGCGAAGTCAATGTTTATGCTCTTTGAGTTCATAGGAAGACCTGACTCACGATATAAAATTTCTGTCATGTTTGTGATTATGACCATGGTAGAAATGACATTTTTAATTCGAATATTTCAATGTTCACAGAGGCTTCAGTCAATCAGTGACCCATTCAGGTAAGAACCTATAGCATAAACATAATTAAAAATAATAGAAACTGATTTTTTTTTTTTTTTTTTGTATTATAGAGTCTGTTCCTGATGGTCTTGATTTCTTGAGTCCTGTCAGGGATGTTACAAAACAAAAGACACGATCCTGTCCCCAAAGACCCACGACACGCGTCGTGCCTGGCGATTCACTGCAGAAGGACGGGAGAGAGCAAAATAGGTTAATTAATACTCATTTGAATCGAGAGGAAGAAAAAGTATAATAAAAAAGTCTGGAAGCAATCATTTTGCAGAGTAAATTTTTTATCATCCAAGATAAAAAATAGTCTTATTCATTTTATTTCAATGCTGTCTTTATAATTCATGATAATGCCATATGCCAGAAGATATGTGTTTCTACAACCACTGTGTGGCCAGTGCTAGACAGGATGTGATTTTTAAGGTTTAAAATAAATTTAAATTTAAAATGAATTATTTAACTTTCTGTTATCTCAGCCACTTTTCCTAAACTTCCTGATACTTTAGAAAATGAATGAAGTTCTGAAAAAATATAGTTGCTCAAAATACACTCTGTGTGTGGTCCGTGTGTGTATGTGTGTGTGTGTGTCTGTGTGTGGTTGTTGTTGTTTCCAGGTTCAGAGCTAGACTATATTAAACTGGGACATATATAGAGCATTGTATTCCCCCGAGAACTCAGGAATATTTACATGGCTTCTAACTTGAAAATATTATTTTATAATTAGCACTTCTTTAATATTTAGGCATTCCACGTGGACTTGTCTCTAGTTCTTTTTTCTTTTTTAATTGATTAAATAATTAATTGATTAATGTACGGTGACATTTGTTAACGAAATCCAGTAAGTTTCAGCTGTACACTTGAACAGTAAGGCACATATATTTTTACACTGTGTGTTCACCTCCCATAGTTAG
>NW_011889166.1:130702-132294 GCF_000151845.1 Pteropus vampyrus | reverse complement strand
GGTCCGTGTGTGTATGTGTGTGTGTGTGTCTGTGTGTGGTTGTTGTTGTTTCCAGGTTCAGAGCTAGACTATATTAAACTGGGACATATATAGAGCATTGTATTCCCCCGAGAACTCAGGAATATTTACATGGCTTCTAACTTGAAAATATTATTTTATAATTAGCACTTCTTTAATATTTAGGCATTCCACTTGGACTTGTCTCTAGTTCTTTTTTCTTTTTTAATTGATTAAATAATTAATTGATTAATGTACGGTGACATTTGTTAACGAAATCCAGTAAGTTTCAGCTGTACACTTGAACAGTAAGGCACATATATTTTTACACTGTGTGTTCACCTCCCATAGTTAGGTTTCTTTCTGTCCCCACATATTTGACCCCCTTTACCCCGTCTACCTCCCGCTTCCCCCCACCACTAGTCTATAATCTATATTAATGAGTTTCTGTTTGTTTGTCCTGTTCATTTGTTGCCTTTAGGTTTATATCCCACATATAAGTGATATCATGTGATTTTCAGCTTTTTCTGTCTGGCTTACTTCGCTGAGCATGATTATTTCGAGGTCCATCCATGTTGTCGCAAATGGCAGTATTTCATCTCTTCTTATGGTTGAATAATATTCCACTGTATATATGTTTGTCTCTATTTCTTAATTACAAACTTATAACTGTTTATCAAATAAGCTCTTCAAACACAAGAGGAACCTTTTTAGTAAACAAACTCGCTCTGGTGCTGTACCCACGCTATGACACGGTTTCGAACGGAAGCGAGAGAGACACACAGGTGAGTGTGTTCACTGTGTGTGAACCGTTTCTGTCTGTGCTGGTGTCTGATGCCCTCAGGGCCAGCAGGCCGTCATGCATTTTGGTTTTCGAGCCCCCTTGCAGAACGACAACTGATAGATGGCACTAAACTCATAATAGTCGAGCAGAGGTGGCATGAAGTGATAGAAATGAGCAGTCATTGGAGTCAGACAGACATACACACACGATTGATGAGGGTCAGGAGGAGCTTGATGGAGGAAGTGGCATTTTTACCTAATTTTGAATGTGTTTTGAAAGATAAAACAATAAGCCTTGGAACTACTGGGTGGAAGGATTAAAGAAAAAAAACTTTTAATGACTCCGGCTGAAACAAAGTCATCAGAGGCCCACAAGCCAGGAGAACTGGCTCGAAGCCATGAAGAAGGGCAATAATAGAAAGCAACCAGATTCTTCTCACCAAGGAGTGGTCAAAATTAACGCGGTAGCGAAGGTTTTCTATTTTTGCTTCAACATATGTTCCTTGAGCATCCACTAACATGCCAGCCACTGGAAACGGACTGGAGAAAGGGAGCATCCTGTTCTGCCCCGAGCCGTCGGGTGCTACGGGAGACAGCGGAGGGCAGGGCTGCGGCTGGATGTATTGGAGGTGTATTTTGGAGACAATTGGCAGTTCTTAGTACTGTACATGAGTGGGGAGGGGCGGTTCCAGGTGGAGGACCTGAGCAGCTGACGATGCCATTTGCTGAGGAAGAAAAGCCTGGAAAAGGAGCATTTGGGGGGCAGGAGGAGAGAGAAATAATGATACTGGAAATAGCCAGCATATCGGTTA
>NW_011889166.1:125554-129857 GCF_000151845.1 Pteropus vampyrus | reverse complement strand
ATTAAATCGGTCGGCATTCATTTGTTCTTTTGGCGACATGGAAATAGCAGCCCAACTCCCTCTGGTCAGAGCCCAAAACTAAACAAAACACAAAGCAAAATAATCAGTCAAAACCAGGCAACTGCGGAACCAGAGCCAGCCTGGACTGGCCTGGGCCTGCACCCCACCATCAGAGCCTGGCCTCACTTCTGTAGCTCCGGGTCCTCAGCCCCCACATGTGCACCCCTAGGAGCTCCAAGCTGATGACTCTGTGTCATTCTGTCTGCTTGCGATCTCAACGTGAGACTGGAGTCCGTTCCACAGAAATCGAGAAGGAATCTCGTTTCCTCCCATCGGGCTGTCGAGCTTCTCTCAGCAAACGTAGCCGGGAGAAAGTGCTGCTCCACTGGCCGCCCGGAGTCCCATGTCTGCCCCGAGTCCCATGTCCCCCCTTCCTCCAGTCCCCATCCAGGTGTGGGAATAAATCTGGCCCCGCTCACACTGCATGGAAAGAGCTTGAAGATGCGTGGACAGCACCGACGGGCAGCTTCCCGCGGCCCTAGAGCTCGCCTGAGCTGCACTTCCCAGTGCGGATGCCTCGGGTGGGCTTCCGCCAGCCCGGCCCTCTGTCCTGCGCAGGTGTCCAGTCTGCGACAGGCAACGCGAGGGAGCGAACCATCACAGGCGATGAGCGCTTGGGGGTGTGTCCACGAGCCCCTCCGGGGGGAGGGGCCGTCTGAGGGGACAGGGACAGAAGATGCCCCGCCCCTCGCTGCTCCGCTGTCCCGCTGCCCGCTGCCCGGCTCTCCGCAGTTTTGACGACTAGGCTCTCTTTTCCGCCTCATGTGAGGGGACCCTGCGGGCTATTAAAGTTTTTCAGTGCGACATGCATCTATTTACATATACTACACAAACATGTAGCATTTTATATTATCAAACAGGAGCGTTCAGATAAATTCAAACCGAAATTTCATTTTAAGGTGCGTTTAAGATACTCTGACAATTGTTTTTATTTTTTCTTTCTTTCATTTTTGAAGGGACAGTTTGGACCTAAAGGGCATTTCTGATAAGTGAAATAAGTCTGACAATTGTTTTTAAAAGCTACAAGGATTCACGACTGGTAAGACGCAAACACTAAGTTAGGTCTGCAGTCTGCCTCGATGATAAGTTTTCTTATAGTGAGGATTAATTGCTACATAGAGTAATATGCTCTCTCTCTCTCACACACACACACTCACTCACACACGCCTGTAGTGAGTGAGTCAGTATTTTGGAGAATATATTCTAGGTGGCCTTAAGAGAAGAGAGTAGATGATGCCAGAAAGATTGGGCAAAGGCGGGTGTTTGCTGCCTCCTTGAAGTGAAGTCTCAGTGTTAGTGGCATGAAACTTGCTCTGCTATAAAGGCTTGACCCTATTTCTAATAAGCAGCCATTTGCATATGGCGATACTTTCATTTAGCAGAAGTACGGTGCCATTGTGTGAGCAATTTCTATTAGACTTCCACTGTCCTATCTTTACTCCCACAGAAGAAGGAGAAAAAAAAATCAACTCTCAATAAGCGTAATTATGGCAGAGTGGAGGACAGGGATGCTATTTGAAATACTGGGAATAAAATATCTAGTGTAACTTAGAGCTTGCAGACTTAGGTGAGCCAGATATGGAGTTTCCAGGGGGAATAATGGCGTCCCCGTGTGATAGGCTGGGGACGGAACCCCCACCCGCAGGGATCCGCAGCTGGCTCTCCGACCTCACGCTGCAGCGTCCTGCGAGATCGCGTTTCGGTCGCCACCATTTTCTCCTCCTGGAAGCGCAGTTCCAGTAGCCGGGCTGGAGCCCTGTGCGCTGGGCTTCTGGACAACAGAATCTGCATAGAAACCAGCCGAGGGGTGGCCCAGCGCCACCCACTCCCAGCACCCCTCTTCTCTGTCACTATTTCCGTGGCTGGAAGTCAAGACACCCATGATGACAAAGGAGCAGGGGAAGCCGGAGGGCGCCGCCTGACCGTCGCCGAAACAGCCGGGGCCAAACCGAGCGATGCGATGGACATTCCCGAGCCTGCCGCTGCTGGCTCGCCTACCCCGCCGTGCGCCGTGCAGGTTCTGTCACACGTGACTGTGATGCTGCTCTGTGGAATCTAACGCAGTGAGGTCTTACGCTGTCATACGTCACTGTGGTCGTGGCCCATCGTCCCCAGCGAGCTGTCATATCACAACATGATATTACGGCTTATACCACACGCGAAGCGTCCATTATATCACGGTCTTATAATGAGATGTTACAGTAGGTGTTACAGTGCATCTTCGATACCTCTGCTTTATTTCTCTGGCATTTGATCCTAAAAATACTTGGAGACGTTCCTTTAAGTAACGTTTACCACCAAAACTGTTCAAAGAAAGAAACCTAAAATACTGCTGGCAGGCTCATCAGCACCATTTGTTCAATCACTCATTCATTCATTCATTCATTCACTCACTCACTCATTCATTCATTCATTCATTCATTCAACAAACAAGCCAAGTAAGCGAACGGGCCCAACTGCCGCCCCGAAGCAACACATCTAACTGTGGGAGTGACAGCCACATACAGTTATCGTGATCGTGACGTTAAATGGCAGTGCACGTGATTTGGGGGCATGCAGAGAAAGTAGCGATGTGGGTGCGGGGTAGGAGCAAGGAGAGTCAGCGAGGGCTTCTCGGAGGACACACTTCCTGAGCCGACAGTTGTACAGGACGAGCGAAGTTCACGGGGTGAATGCGGGGGTGTCGAGAAGAGGGATGCGAGTAGCCACATCGAGCAGACACAGTGTGAAGCGTGTTCATCACATGTTCGGTGTCCTTGGACCGTGAAGTCCCCTCCAGGAAGAAGTGGCGTGGCGGGCGAGGTAACTCAGAGCCAGATCAGTGGGAGGGTGGGATGGGTTAGGGGCTTAACTATTTTTACCTTATAAGGAAAATCAAGGTGCCGGAGGATTCACAGCAACAGTAAGACACTGCAGTTTTGACAGACGGCTCTGCCAGTGCTGAAGGCCAAGGCGAAGGGGACAAGCCAGGAGGCGAGGGCGCCTGCGTGAGGCTGACCGTCTAGGGCTGGGGCCCGGAGAGCGGGCTCATTTGAAAATCCGACAGAAAGGCAAAATCTGCAGGAAACGCAGCTCAAGGATGCGGAAAAGGCTGGGAGCCTCTCAGGGTTCTTGATACAAACTCCCTGTTTTCTGGTTCTAGAAGGAATACATACTTATCATGAAGGAGCTGGATAATAATAAAGGTATAAAGAAGAAAATGAACACACTCGACGGGAACCAGGGATGCTCTGGGTATCGCCACTAAGCACATTTGGTGGCGTTAGCTTCACATACACTTCAGCCCCAGGGACATTCCTTGGGGTGGTTTGCAATCCACATTGTAATCCTAAACCAACACTCGCTGATCACAGCGCTGCAGCACATTGTCCACGAGCCTTAACCTCCCAGTGGTTGGCGGGCAAGAACGGACCTGGCCCTTCTAGGAAGACCTGCTCTTTGGCAAATGGTCTTTAATGATAAGCCGGGTCGAGAGCTATGCGACCATGTGCTCTGCTTTCTTGAGCGACAAGATTCAGAGTCCCCGGCTGTGTGATGTTACCAGTCTGAGAATGATGCTGACTGTTCGTTACTCCCTGTATTATATTTAAGCTACGAGAAATTGTGGAAGTGACTTATTGTTCATAATTAGAAGCGATGATTAAAACTGCTCTAACGTTACCTGGGGGCTCTCTGTTCAGCATGAAATGATTTCCATAAAAGTGTCCGTGAGTGGTTATGTCGGCCTCCTCCCTGGAAAGTACTTCCCGGTTTACGGATCTTCTCTGGTTTAATGTGAAGATTCCCTCAAGACCCAGCTCTGTTAATTAAATGAGATGAAACCGTCTCACGTGACGACTGTTGGGCATTCGCTCACGGAACATTCAAAGGAGACAAGGAGAAGAATCAGTCAGTTCCTGATTTTAATTTTGGGACCCCAAATTAAAAGGATTTTTTTTTTTTATATTTTGTAATTTCCTTAGTATAAATCTCAGGGATTTTTCTAAATTTTTATTTACATACAAAAATGAGCTTATGAGCTTAGAAATGATGGCGTCCTGTATGTTCCAAAAAAACTTGTATTTTTATTTTAAAAATAAACACAGACCCATGCTATAACCCTTTTGGTGCTTCAGTGGTTTCCCGAGGATATAAGAAAAATGGCATCTCCCAAAGTAATGTTGGCTAATGGGTCACATGAAATAATAAAAAGAAATGAAGAGACCACCAGCTAAGAGAAAATTCCGGCTATTTAGAACTTATC
>NW_011889166.1:118523-124714 GCF_000151845.1 Pteropus vampyrus | reverse complement strand
AACGTAGTATTTTCCATAAGAATTACAATGATAATAAAGGCAGGACTATGAGGCCAGGTTGATATTCCACTTGTAGAAGTGCAAGCCGTTAGATTTAAAAAAAAAAAAAAAAAATGAAACGAATCTGCCATGTTATTGAGCACAGACTTGTTGATTCTATGAGAGGAACGGGGCTTTGCCAAGAGACCTCTGCCCGGCCCGTATTTTTATATCATGAGCAGCAAAGATGAAAGAATCTGGGTAGAACCAAGAACAAGGATAAGCCATCCTAACCCGCCTTCCAGGAAGGTTAGTTCTCAGCACGGTAAAAGGCTTTGTGAAACATATTGAAGTAACAAGCCTAGTTTCTCCCCGTATTTGGGGTAATAAAGCGGAGGAAATCGCACAGTTTATGGCAGAAGATGTAATGTGAACAGGTGACTAGAGAAGAGGTAGAACTATTTAGCAGTGGTTCAACTTTTCCTCCTCATCCATTGAGGAGCCCAACAAAAGAGAGGGAGTGAGGGTCAGAGCCTCGAAACCCGGGCACAGGAGAAAACAGGGTGAAGCACCTCATTTCTCTGCCATAGTGCGACACGCAGATAGGGACGCAAACGCTGCAATGCTTCAGAAATCGCAGGACATGTGAAGCACTCCAGGGTATCAGAGATTAATAAATGTGGTCCCATTTTTTTAATGGAGAGAAAAACACAGATTCTTCCCAACTAGTAACCAGAAATTTAAAATTCCCCACAATAGATCCTAGAAGGTTTTACTAAGTCTATTCTATGTGATTATCAGTGTGGCAGTTAATTGCTCACGACAGAGAAATTTCATGTTTTCCTTAAGGAGGTATTCTACTGACATGTGAAAGAAATATCATAGACATGACTTATCTGGATTTTTAAAAGCCTCACACAATGTGGACAAAATCGAGAAATAAAGACAGGTTCAACACTCATGGGAGACTAGCTGAAATCAGTGAGAAAAAACTGTTGATTAACACGTGTGAATATAAAGACATGCATTTGGGCTCTATGCTTCTATGCTTTCCTCCCACGCTCCCAGTCCTGTGAGAAAAACAAAATTAAGCACAAAACTCACATGGAAACTCCCCGCATCCGCCTGTCTGAGACTGCACCATCACCACTAGCCACGTAAGGCGACTGGGCACTTGACGTGTCCAGACTGAGATGTCCCCTATGTGAAAGTCACACCAGCTTTCGAAGGCTTAGCGTGAATAAAAGAACGTACACTGTCAATAACTTTTTATTTTCATTACATGTTGAAATGCTTTAGACATATCAGGTTAAGTAAAATACATCGTTAATATTAATTTTGCCTGCTTCTTTTTAATTTCTTAAAGTGGTGGGCGGTTGGGTTGAAGAGGTCTCAGACTTCAGGGGAAGAGAGATTGGCTGTCGCCCACAGCACAGTGGCCTCTTCCTTGTGTTCACAGCGTCAGATGGGTTACTGTTACTTTGTATTTTAATCTGATGATATGTTTTCATATCATATATATACATGGCATACCTATAATACTATAATTTTAATTTTTAAGAAATAGATTTCCAGTACTTGGTAGGGTTTCCCTTACATCTTTTAATTCTATACCCACAAAAGTAACCACTATTGTGACTTCCACAAACATCAAGTTCTCCTGATGTTTCGTTTGTTTTACATTGGTTTTGTTTGGTTTGTTTTTATTTCATATGAATGGAATCACCATATGCATCTGGTCTTTTTCAATCAACCAATATATTTAAGAACTTTCCGTATTTTTGCATCTACTAACAGTTTATTTTTTATTGTTGCATAATATGCCACTGTGCATTAATTTGTATCTACTCACCTGTTCGTGAGAACCTGAGGTTTTTCTTCTTTTTGACTGTTATAAACTGCTGTGAACATTCCAGCAAGTGACTTTTACCTATTTACGTTAACTTATATATATTTAAGAGTAAAATTCCTGGGTCAATTAATTTTTAATATTATTTTTAACAGAAACTGCCACACGGGGTCTTCTGAACAGCTCATGCATTTCTTACTTCCAACAGCTCGAAGGAGAGCATGTGAGCTGCATTTTCTTGCCAACACTTGTCTTTGCAGTCACGGTCTTCTGGTGGTCAGGAGCTGTGACCCTGCATTTCTCTAGTGAGTATCGGTGCTAAATACCTTTTCATTGTTATGTCATGATTTATTCCATTGTTTATTTAGGTCTCCTTTAGTTCCTCCAGTAATATTCTTTAGTTTTCAGTAAAGATCTCTGGCATATTATTGTTAAATTAGTTCCTAAGATTTTGAATTTTTGATACTATCGAAAATGTTATTTGAAATTTTCAATTTTTATTAGTTTTTCAATTGCTTATTGCTGAACCTCAAAATACACATTTTTGTATATCGACCTTGTATCTTACGGCCGTGCTAAATTTACTTATTAGTTCTAGTTTTGTTTTAGATTATTGTGCATTTTATGTGCACGGTCACATTATCTGAAAATAAAAAGAGTTTGACTTCTTTCTTTCTAACGTTTATACATTTTATTCATTTTTTAAATATTTCATTGTACCGGCTAAGCTCTCCCACATAATGTTGAAGAAACAACGATGGACAATTTGCTCTTTTCCACACCTGAAGGAGAAATTATCGAATATTTTATAACTAACTGTGAGGTTAGCTCTAGATTTGAGTGACTTCCTTCCTTATTCTCATTTTTTTTCCCCTGAGACGTTTTATTATGATGGGATATTCAATTCTGTTAACTTCATTTTCTGTGTATATTGAGATAAATATACGTCTCCTTTATCTGTCCGTGGGGTGAATTACACTGATTGACTTTCAAATTTGAAATCAGCATTCTTTTCATGGAACAAACCCTGTTGGACCTTGAAGTATTATCCTTTTAATTTCTCTCTGAATTTGATTTGCTGATATTTTATTAAGGATTATTGCACTTGTTCACAGGATATTAATCTGTTATCTTCTTTATGTGCAGTGTTCTTGTTATCATAATAGATTCTACAGACGTTAAAATGATAGAATAAGCACGTTTTGCTTATGAGTTTATCGGCTTAGATAAAATATACAAGGTATTTTCTTGGGTGATAAACTGCAGTTTACTTAAGATGAAATAATCTGAATAGGCCCTAATCTTTTGAAGAAATTGAAGTTGTCTTTGATAACCTTCCCCAAAAGAAAATTCCATCCCAGATAGCTTCACTGGCGAAGCCTAATCTTTTGAAGAAATTGAAGTTGTCTTTGATAACCTTCCCCAAAAGAAAATTCCATCCCAGATAGCTTCACTGGCGAAGTCTACCCAACATTTAGAAAATGTGAAAAATATTGTAGGATCTACAGATAAAAGTTACTAGAAATTTTTATATGAATTCAGCCAGGTAGCAGGATGGAAAAATGAATACACAAAAATCAATAATATTTTTATATACTAACTACCAAAATATAAATTAAAATAAGCTGTAACATGCCATTTACAGTAGTTTTTAGAAAATGTCTAGGGATATATTTGACTAAAGTCACATAAGACTTGTGCAATGGAAACTACAAAATGTTGTTGAGAGGAGTTACAGAAATCCTAAATCAAAGAAGAGCTATGCCATACACACTGGTGAGCAACTGTGGGTGTCCGAGGGATGTGGGAGCTGATGAAGGAAAAAGATATGACCATGAGAGGGCAGTAATGAGCAATAAGCTTTACTGTGTGGTGAGGGTGGGGTCCGTAGGAGGGAAAGAAAGTCCCTCTCAGCATGGGACCGTCCCTGGGCTCTAGGCTCAAGATTACTGAGACCACCTCCAGGCACAGGGAGGGCAAGAAACTCCTAGGAGGGAGGGATCAGCAGGGTGGCCAACTTGTCCGGGGATGTCACCCGGCAGCATGAGATGTTTCTGTGTGCTTGGGGTCTTATAAACACAGGGCTTCAACAGATATGAGGTGGAGTTCCATCAGATATGCAAAACAGGCAGGCTCTGAATGGCTCGTTTGCTATCTTGGGCTATTTTCAAATAATGGGCTCTGTAGAATTTGAGTTTGGTGCTAGAGGGTTTTTGAGCTAAGCAGTCTCAGCCTCAGTAGAGAAGAAATAAACAACCTTAGGGGCCAATGCCCTAAGGTCATTTTTGGCTGTTTGTGTAATAAAGACTCAGTATGATGAAGATGTCTATTCTCACAGATTAATCTATAGATTTGGCAAAATCCCAATCGAAACTCCAACAGGCTCAACATAGGTATGAAATTCTATGGAAATGCAAAGGACCTAGACAGTCATAATAAATGTGAAAAAGAACGAAGCGAGAGGACTTAAACCACCGACTTTAAGTCTTGTGATAAAACTAAGATAATCAGAACAATATGGTATTTGTGCAAATATTGAGAAATAGATCAATGGAACAGAATGCAATCTAGAAATACACCCATGCATATGCATGATTTATACGGAAAATATGTACAAAAGTATATTTTATGCATATTACATATATATACTTGATCTTTGAAAAATGTCCAAGTGTAATAGAAAAGAAAAAAAAAAACTTTTTAACAAATGGGGGTGGGATAACTGGATATTTGTATGCAAAACAATTGATTTCAGTCCATTCCTCACCACACACACAAAAATGAACTCAAAATGGATTATAGACCTTCCCGAAATGTAAACACTTAAACTCTAAAAATTCTAGAAGAAAACATTGGAGAAAATCTCTGTGACCTTGTGTTTGGCAGAGATTTCTTATACTCAACACCAAAAGTATGATTATTCAAATAAAATAATGAGTGAACAATTTCTCTCTTTGAAAGACATTCTTAAGAGAAATAAAACTTAAGAATCAGAGAGGAAGAAAATATTTGCAGATCGCATATCTGAAAAAGGTTTATATCCACAATAGATAAAGAAGTCTCAAAATTCAATAATAAAATAAATAATACAAATGGGCCAAAGTATGGAATAAACGCTTCGCCAAAGAGAACATACAGATGGAAAATAAGTATATGAAGAGATGCTCAACATCATTAGTCATTAATGAAATGCCAATTAGAATCACAACATACGTGTGTAAACCTATTAGTTGGAATGGCTAACGACTGACCACTCTAGCTAAAGAAACAGAGAAACTGAAACTCCCCTTAGGTTGCTTTTGTCGTGTGAGATGGTCCAACCACTTTAGAAAAGACTGTCAGTTCTTTAAAAATGTTAAACACATACCCATCGCACGATGTAGAAATTCCACCCCTAGGTGTGTGTTCAAGGAAATCGAAGTACACGCCCACGAAAGACTTGTGCAAAAATGCTTGCAGCAGCTCTGTTTGTGACAGTCCCAAATCGCAAACCATTGGAATGTCCACCAACATGTGACTATATAAACAAACCACGCTTCACCCTGTCATGGAATAACACTCATCAAATTGTAAACATGGACTGTGGATACATGTAATATATGAATGAATCGCACATTAATTATGCTGGAAAAAAGAAGTCAACAAAAAGTTACATAGTGTGTCATTTAACTTGTATAAAATTCTAGAGAATGCAGACCAATTGCTGTGGTCTGAATGTTTGCACCCAACATCCCTGCCTGCAAAAATAATTAATATGTTGAAAACCTAATGCCATGTGATAGTATTGGGAGGTGGGCTTTTGGGAGGTGATTAGGTCATGCGGGTGGAGCCCTCGTGAATGAAATTAGTTCTCTTATAAAAGAAGCCACAAAGCGCTCCTTCGCCCCTCCTGTCACGTGAGAAGTATGCAGCCCAGAAGAGGTCCCTTATCCAGCCGGCCGTGCTGGTTCCCTGATCTCAGACCTGCAGCCTCCAGCACTGGGAGGAATACATTTCTGTTTTACAAGCTATGCAGTCTGTGGCATTTTGTTATAGCAGCCCCCACGGACCGAGACACCAGGGTGTACTGCAGAAAATAGACTAGTCGTTGCCGGTGGACAGAGGCTGGAGAGGAAGGACATGGGAGAGGATTTACAAAAAGGTGTGACAAAGCCTGGGGCAAAGGATACGTTCATTATATTGACCGCAGTGATGATTTCATAGGTGTCAAGATTTATCAGAAGTACTCTTTAAAAGTGTATAGTTATTGTATGTCAATTATATCTGTCACGTATGTCAATTATGTATCTCAGTTACGTCAATAAAGTTGTTTTTAAAAATCCTATATCTTCATAGGTTTTTGTTTAGTTCTTTTACACACACA
>NW_011889166.1:115652-117977 GCF_000151845.1 Pteropus vampyrus | reverse complement strand
CTCCAAAGAAATAACTTTGGAATGGTTAAAGATAACAAAGACATATGTTTCCTTAAAGAAAACAGATGTCCTAACAAGCTGATTTATCGGGGAAGAAGGAAGTATTTTAATAGATGAGATTCATCCTATCGTGCAGCTCTTCTGTTCCTCCCATTAATCCTTCCCTTCTTTCTTTTCTTTCTTTTAACCTCTCTACATTCCTTCTCTAATCTTTTGTCTTCCCATGGACCCCAACTTCACACTTCATTTTATTTATGTATCTATTTTTCTGCCCCATACAGCTCAAGATTGGCCTTGCTCAGGGTATGGGTCGCCCCTTGGTCATGGGAAGACATAGGAACTAGCTGACTACCTAAGATTAGATAAGCATCTTAGGAAGATGGTAGCCAAAGGAAAACAAAGGTGCTGTGGACAGAGAGGTGATAGACATATCTGTTAGTTTTGATTTACCTGATAATGTCTTTATTGTGCCTTTGCATCTAAGGATATGTTATCACGGTGCAGAAGTGCAGAACCTTTTTCTTACTCCTTAAAGATGATTCTGGACTCCCCCACTTCTGTCAGAAATGCACCCATCGTTCAGATTTTTGTTTCCCTGGGAGAAATGTGGCTCTTACCCCGGCTTCTTTCAAGGTCCCTTCCAGTTTCATCTGTTTGTTTATGATGTGCCTCGGTGAGGTCTTCTTTGCATTCATCTTCATTGGGTGTTCTGGAGTCTTTGAATCCGTGGATTAATGTCTTTCAGCTGTTTTGCATAATTTCAGCTGTTTTGCATAATTCCAATCTTTATCTCTTCAAATCCTGCTTCTGTTCCATTCTTCCATTCTCTTTTTGTGAAATCCCAATATACACATAATTCATTAAAAAACATATTCTTTTAGCTCTTTTATACATGTGTTTTTGAGATATTTTTATGTTTTTTTTTGAGATGTTTTTTTTTGTTCTTGTTGTGGGGAATGTTCTGCGCCCGTTTTTTTTTTTTTTTCTTCTCTATTCCCAAAATGTGAATCTTTTTTTTATATAACTTAAATAGTATCTTATCTTCTTTAATGCCCTAACTGAGCAGACAAGATTGGATAATCCCTTTAAAATGCCAACTTTAGGGTCGCTTAATGGTACTTTGAGAAAATTCCTAATACCAAGTGCCTCGCCGTCGATTCTGGAATGTTCTAAAAGAAACAAGCAGTTAACTTCTTTAAATATATTTTTAACTTTAGCACTGTTCAGATCATTTTAAAATAGACTTCAAATTTCTAAGAAGGGAATGAAATATTGTTAATTATAAGTTTCGTGGCTACTAGGGTTGGCATGTTCGTAATATGCTATAATATACAGAGTTATTAAACAATAGCATATGTTTTTGATGCAAATTGAATACTATAAAATGAGAACAGCTTGCAAATATTTCAGATAAGTTCTGGTTATACTGTTTTGCGAGATGTCATTGCATCGCTATTTTCTTTGTAGCAAATAGTCCATTATGTCATTGTTATTGAACTTCTTAGATAAAATCTTGTTTGTGAACAGAACATTCAAGCAACTCTATCAAGGCAGAATATAACATATATTGTAAAGTCTCATCTTTAGGAGATAATACTGCTAAAACTTGTCCATTTCTCTTTGTATTTTAATGTGTGCGTGTTTTTTTCCCCCCTGTAATTATCCATTGCTTTTACAGGCAGAGAACAATAGCAGGGTTTTTTTTCCTAGTCAATTTAGTAACTGCTTTCCCCTACTAACCACATACGAAAATTAGAGTCCCATGATATAAAAGCTAAGAGTTTAAAAGTTCTCTTTACTTTAAGCTATTACTTTCAACTTATTGGTGTCATTAGGCTGATGTACATCTTTGCCACAATGAACGACTCATTAGGTGTGTTCAGAAAGGTGTTATTTGCAGGAATATAATGGTGATTTTAGTCATACGATTTTAGAAGTAAGTAGATATTGAGTACGAAATATAAGAACTTCTCCAAATGTGATAATTTTAAAGAATGGCATTTATGGTTTGTTTTTTTCCTTCTTATTGCCAAAAAATTCACTCTGATGCAAGAAAGTTAGAAAGCACAAAGAGACACAAAGGAAGTACAAATGACAGAAATCATATGTAATGCCACCATCCCAAGGTAATCTCTCTTAATATTATAATATATATCTTTACAGGGCAAACAATTATAGATACATATATATTTTTGGTTTCATTCTCTATATATCAACTTATAGCAGCTTTTTCTTCTCTTTGCAATTTATTGGAAGTATCTTCACATCTCAACAGGCCTTTTTCTTATAATATTTATAATGACTATTTTGAAATTCATCATATGT
>NW_011889166.1:113197-115602 GCF_000151845.1 Pteropus vampyrus | reverse complement strand
ATTTTAGAAGTAAGTAGATATTGAGTACGAAATATAAGAACTTCTCCAAATGTGATAATTTTAAAGAATGGCATTTATGGTTTGTTTTTTTCCTTCTTATTGCCAAAAAATTCACTCTGATGCAAGAAAGTTAGAAAGCACAAAGAGACACAAAGGAAGTACAAATGACAGAAATCATATGTAATGCCACCATCCAAAGGTAATCTCTCTTAATATTATAATATATATCTTTACAGGGCAAACAATTATAGATACATATATATTTTTGGTTTCATTCTCTATATATCAACTTATAGCAGCTTTTTCTTCTCTTTGCAATTTATTGGAAGTATCTTCACATCTCAACAGGCCTTTTTCTTATAATATTTATAATGACTATTTTGAAATTCATCATATGTTCATGTGCACATAGCACATTTTATTATGGAATTTTACATTTTTTGGTATTAAGGAATCAAACGTTTCTCCATTTAAACAACAAAACTAAAATCGTTGATTAGAGAAAGTTAATAGTATATTTTTAACGATGAAACATAAAATAGCCTCCTTTGTCAAAATTTTCAATAAAAATCATAACAAAGACCCAAACAAAACAATAAAAAGTTAATTTTAAAATCTACACCAGTGGTTCTCAATCAAGGACAATTCTGATTTTCAGGGGACATTCGGCAGTAATGAGACATTTTATATTGTCACAACTCGAGGGGCGTCACAGCATCTAGGGGATGGAGGACAAGAATTCTGCTTAAACATTGACGACATGTAGGGCAGAACCCACAGCCTGGAAAGGCCTTCTGCATAATGTCCATAGCTGTGAAATTAAAATTTGTTCAATCCAGAGAGAGTTGTTCATGTCTGTGCAATGCCATGGAACTTATGACAGATGCTGGTCTCGAGCAGACAACACCGCTGGACAGTCTCCCACCTGTTCAGTCAACCCTGATCCATACCACTTGGGTGGAAGGTAGTTAACAGTAGCGGCGAAACAAGGTGGATTTTTAAAAAGAAGGTTAAGCCCCTAGAGGCAGCTTATGGGATTGCAGCAGAGAGAGAATCACATCTTGAAGGACTCTTCCTCGAGTAGGTGCTGGGGGCCATGTCCCCCACCTAGCACCACACTCAAAAGGAAAACGAGACGGGGAACTAAAGTCAATACTTTCCTCGAAGCTCTGATTTAGGCTCGACAAGACTTTACTACTGTGGCTTTTGAACATAGAGTATAATTTTTTCCATCTCTGTTATACATCACTGCATTTGCTTAAAGCAGTTTGGTTTCCTGAAGTAAAAGTATTCTAATACACACTTTTAAAGATTTAATTTTATGCAAATGTTACTACTTTCCCCCGCTGGCTCTCTTTCAAGCCCACAGTTCTCATTTTATTCTCAATGTCCAAACCTTTCCTCCATCTGCATGGAGTTTGCACCTGTAACCACACACTCCCAGCTCATACTATTCTCCCCTTGTCTTTAGAGCAGTGGTAACTTACTATTATTGCTTCCCTTTCAATTTAGTTCTCCCGCGCAAAACCAGAATAATCATTTTCAAATGCAAATAGGATGTTATCTTTCTGCTTAAAACTGGCGCACCGCTCATTGCTCCTGCGGAATATCAGTGAAAACCTCCACGCGGCCAGCAGGTCCTGGCGCTCTGCTCTCCCCAAGCCTCTGCCTCATCATATCCTATGACTTCCCCTCTGCACTTCCGCCTCACAGGTCCTCATTCAGCTTCTCAAAAACGGTGTGACTCCTTCCTGCCACCAGACGTTCACGCGCGTTATTGGTCCCGAGTCGCCTGGCTTGCTGCTCACTTAACTCCTATGTTCCATTCTTCAGATAGCCATCTCTGACAGGCTATCCTACCAGGCTATGATTCTGTTATATGCACTTATATAACAGACTTCATTTCTGCGGGGTAGAAATCGATATTTGTAATATACACTTACCAGAGTGACGAAAGCGTTTATATAGCTTATAAAGCTAATGCCTCTGGCTGGTTACACCTGACCATAAAATTTCTAGATTAAATGGTCTCTCCATGCTGCAAAATCCTGAGTGTCTACCAAGAATTTTTCTGCATTCTCAGTATGCTAGAGTGGTTAATTTTGAACTGGTCTTTAGGAGCCCGTTTTACATACTTTTAACAAAAGTCTAACTAAGCAAATAGAAGTGAGTATCTAGGAGAACTGTGAAACACAACGCCTCGAACCCATAACAAGACTCTTAGGCTTTATTCCTGTATTGGTTTAGAGAATCAGAAAGTAACATACAATTTCATTAAAATACTACCTTAGTAAAAACACTTAACGAATTATATTTTACTACTATCTCTGTGACTTTTTGAGTTTGACATTAAAGGGCTTTTGAGTTAACTGTCCCAGTCTGCTATGAATAACTAAACCACATGG
>NW_011889166.1:91539-111453 GCF_000151845.1 Pteropus vampyrus | reverse complement strand
TCAGGGATGAAAGAGAGGAAATCATTACCGACCTTACAGAAATAAAAGAATCTGGAAGGAAGAACTATGATCCACTGAATGCTAACGAATTAGATTAACTGAGGGAATGGGCAAACTACCGAAACTGACTTAAGCGAGATTTTTAAGTGTGACTAGACCGACAGAAAGAGATTGAATTAGCAGCTCCCTAGGGCAGCATTTCCCCAAGCTCAGGCACTTTACATCATGCCTCTTACTCACTTCCCTGTCCTGTTTTTTAAATTGACTCTTTTGCTTTAAAAGAGGTGCATTTCGATGAAATTTGACGTCACCACCGGAGACAGAAAGCCAATATCATTCGCCATAGAAATACAGGAAAGGTAAAAGTAACTAAAACGGAAGTGAGGGAGTATGTTAAATGCTCTCAGACGCCCCTGACCGCTGAGACACGGTCGCGTTCTGCTTTCTGTCGCAGCAGACGACGTTGCTGGAGCTGGGCTGGCTGTGTCCCTACTGTCCATTCTGGCCAATTGCTGGGACCTGCGCATCAGGGTCTGTAAAGATAACGGGGCTTCTCCCTTTTCAACCACACGGCTTGAAGAGAGCATCTTGGACCAGAAGGGGCTCTGCGCTGAGCAGTGAGGCCCGACGAGCTGGTAAATCTGATGATGCCCAGGGGAAAAGCTGACACTGTGCAGATAAAACGCTGGCCGATAGCTCTTCCTCCGGCAGCTGCTAGGTTCCCCCGTGAGGCCCTGGCTCCCACGAATGCTGGACCCAGACAGTGGGGGCGGGGGCGTCGCCGTTTGGGCAGATTTAGAGACGGAGGCCGCCGTTGCTGGGCAGCCGAGAACAGAGCTGGTGGGTCAGTCGTGGCCGAGTCAAGGGCCAAAGGTCTTGTCTGTCTCCTAGTGATGAATGAGATAAGAATGACCAAGGGAGGAAGAACATCCCCGGGGGAAAAGAGGTGTGCAAGTGGCTTCTCCTCACGGACTCACACTTCGTGATAACGCAGAGGAGGGAGGGAGGGAGGACACGCTTCACAAGAATATCAGACCGATCCGATGAGACCTAGGACACGAAACAGGGAGGCCGACGGAGACGGATCTTCGGACGAAGCTTTACTTTCCACTCAGCTCATAGATTCTAGGTCACCTGTTGGTACCTGTTCAAGGTGAAAGTCTTTCAGATACATCCCCGACAGTTCTGCCTGGGAAAAAAAGCAGAGTTTCCTTCGTTGGCACTCAGTCAGCTGTTGAACTGTATCCCCGTAAAAAACATTTGAAGTGCTGATCTCTGCTACCTATGAAGAAGATCTGATTTGTAAATAGAATCTTTACAATCAAGTTAAGATGAGGCTGTCGGGGTGAACCCCAAACCAATAAGACTGGTCCTTATAAGAAGAGGGAAATTTAAACGCATAAACACAGAATTCTACGTGAAGACAAAGACACACGTGAAGATGGCCGCAGAGACTGGGGTGACACTGCCACCAGCCGAGGAACGGCTGGGCCACCAGAGCTGGAACCATCAAGGAAGAACCCCCACCTGGAGCCTTCGGAGGGAACCCGCCACTAGCAACACCTCGATATTGGATTTCATGCCGCCAGAACTTAGAGAGAATAATTTTTTTTAGTATCATTTTTTGTTATTGTTCTAAGCTACCCAGTTTGTGGCACTTTGCTATGGCAATAGGAAAACACTAATAGAGTCATGTGCCAGATTTCTCATTGTCTTATATTTGCTTGGGAGCCTGATGACTTCCAGGAGAGAGTTTTTTTTGAAAAAGTTGGAATGGGCTTAAAGATGAGGTTTTTGGCATTCAGGCTAGGTCATCAATAAGCTTCCTTCTGGATCCGATCAGCTAGATTTACACATATGTTATCTTCCTGTGTACCGGTTGCTACCTGCTGCTTTAGCAAATCTTTTCAAGAAGAAGAAAGGAAAAAGTCAGTGAAGAATGAACTGATTTGAAAGAAGATGAAAGTTCTGGAATCTAGAAATGTAGACTGTTAAAGGATCAGCTGTTTCTCGAGCCTAAATAATGTAAGTCTGAAAAAGGTTTCAAAAGATAGGCAAACAATAAGTTGTTTAACCTTATTCATACCAGGTAATGTCAAAGGAGCAGGCATTGAGTTGCAGAGAGGTAGGAATTAAAGACATAGTGTAGATTTTTTAAAATAATATGTTTTGGAAGGGTTTATGCATTTATTGCATGTGGCATAAACTAGAAATAAATAGATAAGAATTTTATCAAATTATTTAGAGATTATGATGCCAAAGAAACCACTAGCTTGGCTCAAAAGCGCCTGTGATTCTGTGACACCATTAAGACCGCAAATTTGCGCCAGCAGGAAGCAGGCTGTGAAAGGCAGCATCTGCCAAGGAGGTCATGCTTCCCATGACCCCGGGAATGTAATATCAGAGAAAGTGCCACATCCCAACCTGATGGAGAGAAACAGGCATAACCCAGAGTTCCTGCAGCTTGCTATGAATTCGGTGACTAAATGAAATTTGAGGTGTGCTCATTGGGGAAATAAGAGTTGATTCAAGAAACAGGCACAGAGCGATGTTTGGTAGCCATCAGCGTAAACTCGGGTACCGAGTGCTAGCTGTTCATCGAAATCCACGTCGTCTGCATTTGACTACACAGTTAGCACTCAGCTTCCCTTGCAGCTACGTGTGACCGTGAGATTGAGTTCTGGGCAACGGAACGTGAGAGGTGCCGTGTGACCCATTCAGCCTAGACCATTGACACCTGTCACTCATGCTCCCCTGTTCTCCTTCCCTTCTGGGGGTATAAATGGAAATAAAAATGACAGCCTTAGAGGCCATGAGTTGACAATGGCAGAGTTTGTGAGCCTACTTTCCTGAATAACTTTTGGAAAGGCGGTCTCTGTGGCCGAGAAATAACACCTTTGGGTGACTGTATGATAAACTTCCCATGTGTTTAAGCCATCACACATTTCACTTCCTATTTGTTACGCAGCTGTTCGGGGCGCTGTGAACACGCAAAGATGTGTCGTTCTTGACCACCTCACTGATTTGTCTCTATCGCCCTGTCTTTGAATATTCTCATCAGAAACTTGCTAACTACTTGAGATACCAAAGCTTCCATCTTCTCTGACCAAGCTTAATCATTTCTTTTGATGTGAACGACAGCTCTATCTCAGAGGTCAAAACATCCGAATCTAAAAAAGGTCAAAGCAAGTGCTCCCTAAGTTTTTCTGCCTTTGTCCCTCAGTTCTTTCACTTCTAAAATTCCTTTCCTTTAAAAGACACAAAGAGAGGGGGCTCTGCCTCCCACGATGGAGCTTCTTATACCCCGAATTTCTAAAAACAATTGACGTTATTTAAAAAATCCGAAGAATGATGGAAAACAATAAAGGATCCACTGACTCAAAAAACTATGAGAAATCCTTCAGTGTGAAAACAGACACAAATTGTTTTGAAATAGAAAACACATGAAACAGTGGGAAAAGCAGCAAACACGTGCCGTGGCTGGAGGTGGTGAGTAGGACGGCAGGAGGGACCCAGAAAACCAGAGGGCTGCCTGCTCCTTCTCACTCTGGAGGGACACCCCGGTTGTCCTGCCTCTGCTCAAAAGCCTGCCACACTCCCTGTCCAGGCAGCTATCAAGGGACCGTCCGAATCCTGTGGGAATTTGGGTCCAAAAGCAGGAAAGTGTTCTGCATGCTCCGAAGGGCCTAGGGTGGAACGGCAGAAGGCAAGTTGGTCAGATGGCATAGCGAGCGGCCCATCAGAGAACCTCTCTGCTCTTACAGAAAACGCTGGACCACAGGACGCCCCGTCTTCCCCTAAAGAGCCTGCAAATGTATACATGAGGGTTTCTCAGATCCGAAGATGATGGCGAAATTCTAAATTACTGGGCAAAAATAAAAATAAAAAATAAATATATTACTGGGCGAATTGAGAACTAACAATCCCAACTGGAAGCACGATGTTTACCCCAAGAAATGCAGTGAACCGAACAATCGCATGGAAGCTCGCTGGAAGTTCAGTATGTTGAACCTCTAGGGAGACGAAAGAGGGTCTTGCAAGAAGAAAAAGGGCATGAAAATGACAGACTTGTTCGTGCAAATAAAAATGTCAGCAGATCAGCTGAATAATGAAGTGGACACAGTTGAAGGACACATTAGCCAACCAGAATATTAGGATGAAGACTTCTTCCGGCGGGTAACCCAATAGGATGGAGACGATCGAAGTAAGAAAGAAAAATTTAGAAGCATAGTGAACGGAGATTCTGCTGTCAGCTCACTACGATTCTGAGTAGGAGAGAACACAGCGGATGACAGGGATTGAAAGAAACAAGAGGGAAGAATCTTTCGATCAGACGATCTCCAAAGGACTCTGAGTTTGCCAAAAAGTACGTTTAAAAAAAATGAGCACCTAGATACTTATGAAATTTCAGACCAAGTATAGAATCAATTCCTTTCAACTTCTAGACAAAAAAGACAAAATACAATCATTCGAAAGTTATCACATCAGCCTCTGAATTCTTATAAGCAACTACAAATTTAAAAAGACAAAAATTATCCTGAAAGGGAGGAATAATTTGGATTAGAATTCTATGCCCAAATTGTAAGTTTAGCATTAAGGTGAAATATAGACATTTTCAGATATCTGAGATCTCGAAGTTCACAGACACTGATATGATACAAGCTATGTTTACTGCCCATAATAAATTCCAGAGAAACGATATTGCATATGCCATATTAACTGACCAAAGTACAATAAAACTAGAAATTAAAAGCAAAACACGCACACACATATATATCTCCCACAAATTTCCTGAGATAGAACTGCTAAATAAGTTTTGGATTAAAAACGGAAATAAAAAAGAAAACCAAAAACTAGAATGAAACGAAAATAACATATTGAAACAGTGAGATGAGATCGAAGAGATGTTCAGAGGAAAGTTCGTAGTTGTGAATATTTACAAAACGACTAATAAGTATAAGAATCTGAGAAATGTTTTCAGGCCAAGAAATGAAAAAGAGCAATAAAATAACACTAAAAATGCTAACGGTTAGAATTAATGAGGACAAAAGCAGAAATTAATAAAAATGAAAGGCAATTAAAACAGTATATTTGATCAATAAAGGAAAGTTTTCATTTCAGACGAATAAAGCAGACTAGACTTTGTTGCATGTGATCAAGGGGAAAGAGAGAAGCGTAAATGTCAAGGAGTCTTAAATGTAATGACATCGACAGTTTTGTTTTGCATTAGATCAATCTTGTCTTTTCAACACATTGCAAGAGACCATGTGTTAGTGCCTGAAATTTGTGACCTTGTGACTTAAAAGTTCTGTCAGCTGGAAAGGGACCTGCCAGTATGGGTATGGAAAATAAAATACAGTAGAGAAAGGTAAAGAAAATGTTGGTAAAATAAGACTTTTTCTGTTTATGTTACACGGATTCTACTTCATGCAATGAACTGTTTTTGTGATTTATGAAACATTACACACCAGTGCAAATGGGATCCTGTCTCCGTGGTGGAACCCTGTCCATATCCATCAGACCACCAGCCCCTCTGAACAGTAAACAGAGTTTTAGGTGGGACACGCCGCCCAGCACCCCCGCGATGGCCGTGACCATGCGTTCCCCCAGCAGGATGTGAGCTCGGGCGTGTGTGTTGCTTCTAGAACAGTGCGTGAAGCTCAGGTCTCGCCTCTTCTACTCAATTTCTTTGCTTTCTTCTCAGGCCGATAAAGGCCTTGCCCCTCAGTGTGAGTTTGGCTAAAATACCAAGGACGGAGCAAATGGGGAAAACTCGCGTTGACGGCTCGGCTTTCGCTGGCCCAGACCCTGGAAGGTCTGTGTGGGACAAAGCATCTTGGCCACCCAGAACGCCCACCTTCAGACGGTTCCATGAGACTGAAACAAAGTCGTTCCTTTTTAAGACACCAAGGGGGTCTATTTATTAATAAATACACATCATAAAAAAAATCCATGTATTTATAGAAACAGAAAAAAGACTTGGTACGGGGATCACTCTCACCGAATATGCGAGATGATGTGTTTTTGATCGTTTGCTTTTGTGTGATTGATTCTTCTTTGTATTTTGGGCTTCATTTTTTTCATAATATTGATAATTAAATGAGCTAACTTTAATCCGAAAATAAGTTATATTTTAAAGCATCGTATGCATCATGTCTATAACATTAAGAATATTAACAGGAAAGGTTAAAAAATTAATGGCCAGTCTGAATGAAAAAAAAAAGTGTGAGAAATGACCCCCAAATGTTAGCACATAGCAGTGATAATATGCTAGATCTTAAATAAAGAAAGATGCTTCTCTAAAATGTTATCAATATGATTAATGACTAATATATGGATGTGGTTTTATAATTTCTGAGGGCTGTACATATATATAATACTACATATTATATTACATATTGTCAACGTATTTTATAGGTAATTTTGTAATTCATGTCATTATAATATATACAGTATTCCTCATGCTACTGAAAAATTTTTCAACTAGAAATTGAATTCAACTGGGTCCTAAATGATTAAAAATTCTGTATTTCTGAAATAAAAAAATCATGAACTTTAGATATAATATTAGAATTTTCCGTTTAAAGGAATTAGAGATTACCAACCTTAGTGTTATATATTGCTGGAAAATACACCCTGTAGATGAAACACTGTGACATGCCAGAGGACACTTTCTGGAGGTAGGAGGCTGGTCTGAAGGGTCTGGGTCTAAGTCCTGACCCTGCCATGTCCTGGTGGGTGACCTCAAGCAAGGATTAGATTCAGCTACACCCCCGCCATCTCATCAGTAAAGTGAGAATAATAATACCTCTTTTCAGAAATGGATGAGGATTAACCATAAACAACAATTAAATTTGAAGTGTCTTACTCGTCCTATGAGAGAATAATTATTGAAACATGATAGATTTTCAATTATTTTAATAACATGTTCTGCAAACAAAATTTCTCTCCTGATTCTCCTGCCTTGTTTTACACTATGACAATGTCTTTTCTCCCTCATTTTGAATAAAAATTGGACAGTTTGACCCTGCACTAATTATAAATCTTAGAGACTTCCACGACTCCTCTGTGTATTTACCTGGCCAAGACTCTGAGGAAGTAGCTAGCATAGCCTTCAGATTTCTCCCCCAAGATGGGTTAGAGGTTTGAAATCCATACTTTACTTTTGTTGATTTTCCTTGTCTAGGAAACCAAGTCACCTGTGCTCACCTGCACATCACTCGATCCTGAGGCTGGCATTCACCAGGGAGGGTGTATGTTGACAGCATTGCTTTCTCTGTTGGGTACCAGATGCAGTAAGTCACATTTTATTTTGTCTCTTGCTGTCCACTGCTTGGAGATCTGGATGAAGGGTGAACAACAGGTTTCTGTATGTTGGTAAACTTTAACAAGGACGTCCACCCACTCCAAAGAAAAGTGGCCTTTTATTGACTCCCAAATTTTTCAAAACAATAGACAGGGCTAGACAGGGTTTAGAAAATGTCTAAAGAGTGAAATTAAAACCCCAACTTTTAATGAATAGAAAACAAAAATTATCTTCATTGCTTTCTCTGGTATTCATGGTTTTGGAATTAATCCTATTCTATAGATACTTCTTTTTAACTTGAACTGAAGTGTCTGATTACCATGGATTTTGTGCATAACCAAAAAAATTCATTGAGGTAAAATAGTAAGGGGAAACCATGTAAAATGGAATCTTGGTGAAACCAAAATATAATAATTGAAAAAGTCTTAGAAAAAGAATGAACTGTTTCTATTTCTAACATTATATTGGTGTAATGATATCTACAGTATACTTACAATTCGTCGTTATCATATTTTCGAGATTTTTTTTCTCCTCGTAATGTTTTTACTTGTATCTCAAGTGTTGAGAGATATCTATATTTAAGTATTCTTTTCTCTCGATTAGCCTATCTTTTTAACCTTGATAGTTCCTGTGAAGGATTGTAGTTCAGTACAGAATGAGTTAATTCTCAAAGAGGTGGACACCGAAGCTTGAAATCGATGCATCATTAGCAGTTTCACATCCCATCGAATTTTCCTTTCACTAGGACTCAGGTGACTGGTCAGCACGTTTTAATTGAGGAAGGTTTGCCGAAGGAGCCCGGGACCATCAGGGAGTTTTCTGGAGGAGACAGAAAGGCAGCTTTATCTGGAGGATAAACAGTTACCTGGCAATAGCTCGGAGAGGAAATCAGCTTACAGCGATGCACCGCAAAGGCTGGGGGTGATGTGGTGAGCTGGTCAACTAGATGTCATCACGCGCCAGCTCTTCCCCGGAGCATAAAGTAATCACAGATTAGTCATCGAGGTGCCATATGTTTTGTAGAGTCTGTGTGTAATTAATCAACGGGACAGATTTGGGTGGCGATGGTATAGAGAGCGTGAGTTTCGAGGCAGGAGCAGGAGCAAGCACCTCACACACAATCTCATTCATCGTCTGGGCCTCACCTCTCATGTTCTGATGAGGCTGCTCGTTGCATGGGCCCGGGAAAGAGACCCGCAGACTCCCAATAAAGTCAGCAAGTCTACTCCACTAATGAGAGCTTCGTGTTCCTTCCCTGTCTGACCCCGGAGAAGTGATGTCTGCGTGCCTGCATGTCAGGGACGATGGAGGACGCGAAATCCTACAGTCACACGTCAAACCCTCAGGCCTTCCCGACATTCTCAGTGCATATTTATACCAGGGACGTCGTTTTTCTCCTGCAATTAGTTTGAGTGTTTTCTACTGGTAAAGATATTCTTCTTGATAATGATTATTTTTTAATTTCAAAGAAGGAACCAAGAGGAATGTCGGAGTTATATTTCCCAATCGAGCCAAAGTAGTCGAGGGGGAAAAGCCTGCTTTTGGTTATGGACAATTTTATCAACTTGTTTTAATAAAAGAAATGTATAACCTTTTATGCATGAAGTTTAGGTTATACAGTCCTTGTATTTATCTAGAAGCATAGGTTCAGAGAGGGACAAAGGGAGGGCGAAAGGGTCACCTGGCCAGCCTGCTCTCTCAGGACATACCCACGTCTGCATGACATAACAGGAATCAGTCCTAATTTTAAAGACAGGTGGAAAGGAGGAGATTCTACCATTTGCTGTTTTAATGTATTAATGTAGTATCTGGTCATTCTCGAAATAGATTTTTACCTCCTAATCTTTATATATAGATTTATAGAAACATATATAATATAAATAAGTACATAAATATATATAATATGTGCCTATATTGTGTGTATAAAGTATATAGTATATATATTAGATAGATGATAGAGATATACGATATACTAATTGTATATTACTATCTCCTCAATCTCTTTTTCTTAAGGCTAAATTATTTTCTCTCTCAAAAATCTTTTTTTTCCCCTTAAATTTTTTTATATCTCACTACCGAAATCTTTCAAGCTGTGGAATCCCGATTCACAATATCTCTCAGCATCTGAGCTCAGAGATACGGTCCTGTTACTTGACGGGAGTAACGCGCGGATGGTGCCACCCACGGGGTCATTCTGTGTCATCACAAGGAATCTCGCTATTACACCACGACGTCTTGGTTTCCGTTTCCAAGGGCCCTATTTGTAGCTAGCCGGATCCTGGTCTCTCTTTTTAAAAGCGCTGTCCTATCCCTGGGCATTTTTCTGCTTTCTTTGTGCAAAATTGTTTCTTGCTGGGTTTAAATGAGTCGGTGCCTACAAAGTGCTTCAGAGAAGAACAGCCCATGGCGAGCGAACGTCATTTCTAACACAGCGATCGCCACGCCCGCGTGTGGAGTCATCTTTCCACGTTCTGATATGCGATTTTTATTTTTATTTTTTCTTTCGGTGACTTACTCTTTGATCAACTCCCCTTGTCCCCCACGCACAATGAACTTCACAAAACAGGTAACTTAATTGTATTATTGATATTCTGTCTTCGAGAAGGATCCGAGTTAAAACCCTCTAGAATTTCAATTACGTTCCTTACACAGCTCTTCAATCAACTGTACATGTATCCGATTTGTTGTCGAGTGAGATTTGAGACCTTTCTGGGTTCTGAGAAGAGCATGAACTACCGACTCGTGTTAGATCACAGAACATATATTAGTCATAGAATATTTTTTCTGGAACTTATAGACTCCTAAAATCAAAGAAAATTAATAATAAATAATTTAATCGATTTTCAAATACATTTGTGACATTTGATTTGACAATATTTCAATTTTTTGAGGAAACGTTAGAGCTATTAATGTAGGAGATGTATTTGCAAATGTCCCTTTTGGTTACTCAGTCACCTCTGCTTCAAAATGGACTATTATTAATATCATTTATATAAGAATCAGCACTTAAATACGTCTTAATCCACCAGTGAGTCCTTGAATGCATTATTTGGAAGATTTTTTTTTTTCTTTTAGAAAATCAATCGTCTTTTTATAAATACTCTATAATGCTCATAGAGTAGCAGACCTAATTTCTTAGAATATTTCTAACTAATGAATATCAGTTAAGAGTCATTACTACAATTTTTGTCACCTTTGAAGACATTCGTCACTTCGATTTACATTTGGCTCATGTACTAACGAGTTCAGTTATATTGGTGGGGGGAGTGTCTACCAACATTAATACCATTTTGCAAAACTTCTTTGGATTCACATTGCGTGGCATTGCCCGGATGATGAGGACATCGTGGTGTCACGTTGAGGAGATGAAGGGCGTTGCAGCAGCCGCAGGAAGGCGGAGGTAAGCCCTAGGCTTCACCTGGAACAGCTGGAAGGATCCCCTCCCTGGTCCCCGAAGTGCAGGTCCCACGTGTAGCCCGGGAGAGTCGGAGTACAGCACGGCGTTTCTTGCACTTGGCTTCAGAATGGCGAGGGTCGTTCTTGTTAAAGAGGCTCAAACTCAGAACGTTTTTTTCTCTGCTCCATCCAGATCGGCAGTGCTAATCATAAAGTGACGGTTATGACTAGCTCGCAGTCAATACTATTAGTGCGAACTGCTTATTTTAAGTCTGAGGAGAGCTTAATTTTAGACTGGACAACTGGCTAACAATGTACTGCAGTTACTGGGTGAGCGCTGTCCCCTGGGAATGACCACCCTGGTGTGACACAGTGTGAAACCCGCTTTGGCGAGAAACTCAGATGGAGACATGGCAGGCGCAGGAATAAAGGGAGCACTGAGAACCTGAGGACACAAGAAGCTCCGTGCCAGCAGAGCACCCCAGCAAAGGCACGGGAGCAGGGCCAAGGCAAACCAAAGGCCAGGCAGGGCCGTCAGATGGAAAGCAGCCATCAGAGTCCACGGTACAGATGGTGGCATCGCGGTGCCATGTACATGAGTCACAACTGGCGATCAGATAGAAAGGGGCCGATGGCCGTGAGTGGAACAGGGCCAGCCTCGCGGAAGCCGGAGCACCGGCGAGGACACCCATGCTGACCGTTCGGGAGACCTCGATTACAGCGGTCCACTGGGTAAAAGGCTGCTTCACGGCCCACGACGTGGGCTGCCCTCGGAAAAGCATGCCAGAAAAGTCTCTGCCCTCGGCTCCAGTGCTAGTCCCACATCAGCAAGAGCCAACGTGGTACTGAGCGGTCCCGCATCTCATCCCCGCAGTGCCTTTGTGACACAGGAAACGGTATCATCCAGGGCTAAGGCACAAGGAGCACAAGTAACTCCCCTGAATTCATATACACGGCTGAGTCGAGAGCCCACAGGGACCGAGAGCCATGAAGAACGCGGCTTCCCACAGTGGAGTGTGACTTATCCACCCGGAGACGGGTGATGAGCCAGATGCACCCAGTCCTGCCTGCACCAGGCTTCCGTTCTGATAAAACGACCAGGTAAATTCTAGAATGGCTCGTTTGCGATACTCGAATATTTGTGTTGCTGTCTAAGGATATGGCTATTTAATAACTGTTAGTTCGTTCTCCGTTGCCCCTGCGGTTGCTCAGATGTAATTCTTTATGTTGTTGTTACTGCGCATAATCGAGAGCATCTTAAGGAGTTCTTAAGAAGCTCCTGACCACATGAGCCCAAATAGCACGGTCAAGACTGAGGCGCGGAGACCTGGCAAGTCACAGGGCAAGTAGCAGTCAGTTCCTCACCAATGATGTACATGGTGGCATAGAAATCAGTTCCCTATAACAGGGATCCCCAATTCCCAGGTCGCAGACCAGTATGGGTCTGCGGCCTGTTAGGAACCGGGCCTCACGGCAGGAGGTGAGCGGTGAGCAAGCAAGTGAAGCTTCATCTGAATGTGCAGCCGCTCCCCAGCACCAGCATCACCGCCTCAGCTCCGCCTCAGATCCTCAGGCATTACATTCTTGTAGGAGCAGCGGTCCCTGGTGCCACAGAGGTTGGGGACCACTGCCCTACGGCATGCGTCCCCATGTCGGTGATGCTTGCCCAAGGTGGCTGGGGCACCTCTGCTCACTCCTGCATCTGTGTTAGCAAAGGAGGCTGCATATGGTAATCCTGAAATCTATATGTGCTCAGGTGGTTAGATGGGAAAAAATGTTTTTAGACCCTGGATATGTATGATGCTAGTTAGACTGAGCTTTGTCAGCACCATACATTATGTGAAAGGGAGAGTGAGTGATTGATGAGCTGCTAGGAAGAGGGCAGCTAATCAAATAGAAAGGTGATCAGAATCTGAAAGTAGGGGTTTCTGACGATGTTGATATTCAGCTCCCAAAAAGCAGGGCATCTCCTAATGACCGTCATTATCAAAGGTAATCCCTGCACCAACTGTATGTGGCTTTGTTGCTGGATTTTGGTGTCCTGGCGCATAGGATGCTAACACCTTGCACAACAAACCCTCTCATTCGAAATGAGCGAGCATGCCTTCGTGATGCTGAACCCAGAGACTCACAGTCAATCTGCTTTGACGGAGCGTATTGGATTTGGACTGCGGTTACTAAGGGAAAAAGTCATTACTTGTTCAATTATGGCAAGTTGTTTTGTGATTTCATCATTATCATTAGTTATGAGTGATAATTTGGGAAAAACGTCCCAAACCCCCAAGAAAGCATCTATTACTCTCTTTCGGTGTGATGGCATTTCTCACCCCCATTATTACAACATCTTACTTTTTCGACTCCTCTGGCGGATTTTCTTATGTTCTTTGAATTCTGTGATTTTTCGAGTCCTCTCTAGCTTAAAGACCTTGATGGCTCCCTATTCCTGAGCCAAATTTCCCAGCCTGGCTTTCAAAGCGTTTATGAAAATCAGTTCTTTAGCCAGCCTCATATTCATGTCATATTCAGGGATCAGCTGCTCAGCCAGGACAGACTCCTTGCTAGCTCATAAATATTCTTTCTTCCCGTGTTTTGCCTTGATAATTCCTCTTTCCTTATTATCTGAAATATCCTTCCTTTCTCTCTGCTTTTCAAATTATATCAATATTTCGAGAAATAATTCTATTCTTCCTCTTCTTTAAGACAGTACATGAAATGCTTATGAGTCTAAGCTTTGAAAGTAGACAATGTAAGATGAAATCTAAGCCTTACATCCTACTGAAAATTACTGAATCTATTTCATGTTCAGTTTCCTCATCTATAAAATGGGGGTAAAAATTCTATTTCAGATTACCATTAAGGTTATTAGGTGAAATATATATAAATTGTTTAGTGTAGCATCTGGTACATAAGTTACTAAACAAAGAACTGAGGTTGGTAAACATCCATCCAAGATAATTAATAAATTGTAGCACTTGATACATAAGTTACTAAACAAAGAACTGAGATTGGCAAACATCCATCCAGGATAATTAATAAATATTTCACTAAATACTCCTGCCCTCCCTGCTCTTCTCGTCCATTGATCTCTTTTAGAACTCATAGTTTCTGTCTCGTAAGTTAATGGAATTGTGTATCATTGATACCATTGTGTATCCTACCAGTAGGGGATCCCAATTAGACTAAAAACACTTTGAAAGGAAAGAAAATATTTATACTTCTGCTGAATCTTCACAGTATCTGGCACGACAACAAGTGTACTGGAAGAAATTCATCTATTCATCATCCAGCAAGCCTCACGTACAGCCACTCTGCCAGTGCTGGGATCGAATGATGAGCAGATGCACTCACTACGCTAAGGCGCTCCCAGCTGAAAGAGGAGACAGGTACGCATGCACAGGTGTAAAAGAACGGGAGGCTGTAGTGATAGACTCACTTCTCTAGTATTTATCTAATTAATTTTAAGCATTATAACCATAGTTTATTCATACTAGTACCAAATGCATGATTTTTTTTTTTTTATGTCAATGATGTGCTGGTAAATGATTCACAACCTGCTCCCAAGGGTAACACAACAACCCTGGTTTGCGATATTGGCCAATTTCCATGGTGTAAATACTCCCGCCATGGCTAATTTCAAGCAATCAATGAGATGTCACTGAACATGGAGTTCGACTGAACACGGAGCTGCACTAAACACACTGTTATGTAGCATTGCCACCATACCTGCATGTAATAGGTGTAAATAACCATAGAGCGTAGATAATAAAAACTACGGTAAAATAAGGAATGAGTTTTGAATATTTATTCTTTTAATATATGTCGAATTGATTGAATTACACCTTTATATAATTTAATTTTAATAATTGCTATCTTTAACAACTGACAAATTTAGTAATCAATTCTCACGAGCTTGTATGAGCCGACCCCAACCTGCCACTGTTTATAGCCTCCTTCCAACTCTTAAAGCTCGGTGGAAAGTGAGCATTTTATTATTGGCTATAAAGTTGAATATTTGTAAAGTAAGTCCGATTTTGACTACATGCCCAAACAACTTCAATTTTTAGTTACTTTTATAAATATGGAGTTGGATTTAAAGATAGAGGGTTCTATCTAACCGTTTTCAATTTCTGGTGTTCACTATTTTTTTTCACCATGAAAAATTCCAAACATATACATAGAATTGTGTAATAAACATCCCTCTTTCTGTCACCTACTTTCAACTGTTTCAACTCCCAGCCATTTTAGTTCCATTTATGCCCCGCTAATTTTACTCCCCCACCTCCACATTATACCATTTCTGAATCTATGTTCCCTTACAATATCTCTCACCCCCACATTACTTGGAAGAAAATGTCTCATCTTATCTATAAATATGTCAAGGTGCATCTAAAAGATAAGGGTTTCTTTTCCTTAACATAATTACAATATCATTATCACATCTTAAAACTTATAATTTATTAATTTCATCACGTACCTCTAGTCAGCATTCAAAACTCTGTCTCATATGTCACAAATGTTCTTTTTTATATTTTTTACAGTTAGTTTAAATTTGGATGCACGAACCATTCACACATTATAATAGACTGATAAACCTCCTACATCGCTTTTCATCAGTAGACTTTTCCCTCCATACCAATTTTTTCCTGATAACAAATCTGCAAAAGAAGTAAGATCAGTTTGCCCTGTAGAGTCCTCCATGTAACGGATGTTGATGCTGGTATCCACATGCTGCGATTTGCATGTTGCATCGTCCTCTGTATTGTCTTTACATAGACAATTGAATCCAAGTGACCTTGATCATATTCAAGTTCAATTTTGATGGCTAGAGTGCTCAGAGGTGGTGTTGAATTGAAGACCTCCAGGGTCTGGCTGTCTCTCTTTTGATACTCATTGACAGGACTCTCTGGTTAGCGGGTTTACAAAAAGATTATGTCCTATCATTCCTTCTTCATTTATTAGCTGGAATACTTCCACAAACAAAACCTCTTCATCCACTGTTTGGTTAGCCAGTGGTATCATTCATCTAGAAAAAAGTAAATAAATGTTTGCTGTTTCTCTTTTACTTACCTTTTTTCAAAATCTGCTGCTCACTAGCATCCTCCAACAGTCAATACATTCCTACTAAAAATAAAGACTACTTTCTATAATGTTCTATTGTGGCAAAATAATATAGCTAAGTATATTTTTATATACCTACCTCATGCAGAGACTAGCAATCCTTTCTGAATGATGTAAAATATTATGAGCATATTTTAGAAAATCTTCTGTGCTTTACTGGATAGATTTCCTCATGACATTTACTGTTTACAATAAGATGAATAGCATAGAATTCTTTCAGAGGTGGCCTTGGAAATTACCTCATCCATATGCCTCAGTCATTATAAAGTTAAGGAAATGAGGCCGGTTGAAATGAAGCCATCTGCCCCAAATGACCTTAATAATTGGTAAAAGGCCTCATTCTGGGCTTCTTGTTTTCTATTCTGGGAATCTTTCCCACACTCTAAAAGGATGGTCCTGTCAGGAATTCTAGTTAAGATCATTCAGAAATACAAGAAAGCAAATCTAAGTCTCACAGACGATCCTCAAATTAAAACAAGCCATTATTCAACAGATAATCTCAAGTCAGACATTTTGGAACTCAGAGAATTTTCCCAAAGTAACTCAGATTTACTGCTGGACTGCTAAACTGTACTTGGTTATAATTCGACATAAATCCGGAGCCCTATATATGACAACTGCTACTTTAGAGAAACTGATAGATATAAGAAAACGTTCATCTAACACATTCTCCGTTGTCCTGAGAACTTTCAATGTTTCTTCATTTCATTTCGACCAGTCCAGAGAGATAGGTGCTGCCAGTGCCCACCACCAGGAAAAATCCGAAGGTCAGAAAGACGAACTCAGAAAGGCGCAGTAAAAGGGGAGGTTGGACTGGGAGCTGGATGCCGACGGAAAGGCATCTTCCTGTCACCTCGGCCCTTGGAGCTCCGCTGGAGGTAACAGCCACCTCCTTCGCTACCATCGCAGTCATGGGAAGCAGGGTCGCCCCTGCTGCCAGGTCAGCGGTGGTGATTCCTATGAGCCACTCAGGGTCACGACAGGGACGGGTTCTGACAAAGGTTGGCACGGGCGGAGGAGGTCTTTTGACTCAAAAATGGGGCAGGAGATTCATCTGCAGAGACCCACATGAGATCGTGGCCCTGACAAGGAGTGCCGACTCTGCCGAGAACAGGGTCCCAAGCTATGGAATCGGTGATCGGCGAAGCAAAGGAGGGTCTGGTCCTCATTCCTCAAGGAAGCGGATGATTTATGTGATGGAGATGGTGGCGGGCAGCCTTTTGGATGCTCCCCGTGTCATCCCTTCCGTCTGAGCGTGAGCAGATCATATGGTTCACTTCGAAGCAACGGAATATAGCAGGAGTGACGGATCGTCACTTCCCACATCAGGGTATAAAGGCGTGTGGCCGCCATGTCCAGGGTGTTCTCAGATCGCCCATGCCAGAGGAAGCCTGCGCCACATCGTGAGAGCAGCCTCAAGGGAAGCCATCACCTGGTGGCCTGCCGAGGCCCCCGTCCAGCCGCTCGGAGGAGCTGAAGTTTGCTTCCCCCGCATGAGTGTCTCAGAACAGAATCCTTCAGCCCAGCCGAGCCTCCAGATGGCTGGAGCCCTGCTACAGCTTGACCGTAACCTTGGAGAAACATAAGGGCCAGGACGGCCCAGACAGGGATGCTGCCTCTTGGATTCCCGATTCACAGAAACCGAGATTGTAAATGGTTATTGTTTACATCGCTAAGTTTTAGGGTAATTTGTTCAACAGCAGAAACAACTAAATCGGTGTTATTTCTAAATCAAGGCGTGTCTATTCTCTATTAATGTAGTTTTATATATACATATATATGTAGTCATTTTATTTAGGAATGTTCTCTTTTTTACCTTAAATGATATAATAAGTCTATTTTTTTTATTTTCAGGTACAGTTTTATCTTCCTGAAAAAATACCAAAGTCAAAAAATGCATATATAAAATGTACATACCAGTGGCTGCCAACTTTTGTCCTTCAGGGGGCACTTAGTGATGGCAATGTCTGCAGACATTTTTGTTGTCACACAGGAGCTCGTTCCTGGAATCCAGTGAGCAGAGAGCAGAGATGATGCTAAATGCCCCCGATTCAGAAAATGATTATATTTACAAAATCGAGGCTATAACATACTGCATTGAAACTATAAGAGATAAATACACATTTTCTACAACTTTTAAATTTCCCTTTTTCCTGTTAACATATTTTGTCAAACTGAAATAAAAATCTTCTAATTAAACAAGAGCAATTTTCTTTCCATTGACATAACTAGCACTAGTTTTAATGTGTGAAACAGTAGTTAGTAGAGTGGTGTATTCCAGTCGATTGTTCTCGCCATTATAAAAATATGTAGACCGATATTTTGGAATGGCGATTGTTTGGCATTCAATTTAGAATATCGTGGATCACAACACTCAAGCCCGACTGATAAAAATAACACTCAGTGCCCCAGCGCGTGAGCGACTCTAAGTAAATTGAGAACAGATATTTATAGAGAGCCTACGGATGAAACACATTTATTATAGGCAGGCGGCTGCCGTCACCCTTTTCTACATGATGGATTGCCCTCGAGGACTGAGGATGTGGTCAGGATGCAAAGAGGGTGGAGAAATCACAGATTTTTTTCACGACTCTTACAACGGTGAAACAGACCAATCACAGATGCAGAATGAATGAGGTTTCTGGAATGATCCATGTAAGATCCGCAACACAGGGTGTAACCCCATAGAAAGAGGCTTTCGAAGACCTAAACAGGAACAGATAATCTTAGAAAAGTCAGTGAATATAGTAGAACTATACAAATAAACAGAGGCTTCTTAGATCTCCAGGAAAAGTTGGAAACAGAGCAATTAAAAACAATATTGCAGTCTGAGGTATGATTATTTAGCAAGAATATTGGTTTTTTATTTTTTTTGGTCTGAAACAATGGCAATATCACACATTATAAGAACTTTGATGATTAGCCATAAAGAAAATGGTGGCATCGTGTAGCGGTTAAAGCCTTAAGTTGGCAAATCACAGGTCTGAGTCTGAGTCTTGATTTGGACACATCTAGCTGGCAGAATTAGGTTAAACATGAAGATTAAGTTAGATATAGCCTAAGAGGTTAGCGCTCGAACACAGAACGTTGAACCTGTTAGCTAGTATCGTTACGAACAAGAAATCTGATGTATAATGCCATCGTCATTCACTATACTTCCTCTCCCACTGAAACAAACACGGCCCAGTCCCAGCCCACTACAGTTTGGTGGCTTCCGTGTCCCTGTATGCTCCCTCTGAGGTGCGTGGAGGTCGGGACAAAGGTGGGCCCCGTGATGGAAGATTCCTGAAAGACACCTGCTTGCTGAGTGTGACGTGATCACGCCATCGCAGCCCCACGAGCCCCCACACGAAGTCTCCCATAACGTGACTTCTGCAAGGTGATGCTTTTCTAATTTACGAAGTTGGGCCTGTGGCATCAGGCTCACACCTTTGGTATTTACGATTGCATTATTAAGATGTGACCTTTTCTCTAACGGTTGAGCCCAGACCACTCGCGTCAAGTTCAGCTGGATTCATCACGCGTTTATTTCTTACTGTCATAGTTTTACACTTACTGTTTATTAGCCAGATGGACACATCAATGAGCTTAGTTTATTTTGCCAAAAAATAACGAGAAGTGTCTTGAAAATCTGAAAATCAAATCTAAACCATCTTCCCATCAGTGCTCTTGATTTTCTCCAGAAATAGAATGGATTTAGCAAAGAAAGAGGAATTCTTAGATTTAAATTCTGCCCTCAGATATTTTCACATGGGTTATTGGCTTTCATTCTTTAGAAGCATATTTCTTTTTTAAAAATTTGCATAGAAATCAATATTCTTGTACAGGGCTATTTGGTATGTCATACAACGAATTCACGTTCTAGGTACACTGAATAATGGACAACACGTTAGGGATGTTAATCTAGCTGTTATTTTCCTCTTTGAAGCCCTCTCAGATTACTAGGAGAAATGACTGAATAGTAACGTCTCAGGAAGTGGCCTGGGCACTTGCAAAAGAGATCTGTGCTTCTCAGGATCCGCCTTCTCTGTGCAAAGACAGGCGTGTGCTCATCGGGAAAGGCAGCCCTTTCAGCCTCTCGGAATTCATTTCCA
>NW_011889166.1:88733-90674 GCF_000151845.1 Pteropus vampyrus | reverse complement strand
TGTAAACATATTTTTCGAGCTCCTATCTTCTGAAAGTTTTGCATTTAGTTTCAATCTGAGATTTGGTGATGTTTCATTTTATCCCCTAAAAGGTCAATGCGCGGTGTTGGGGTTGGCTTTTCTTTAATGGGAGAAACGAGAGACAATTTGCTAAATGTGCGAAGCTTTTAAGAACCTTTGCAGGCAGGGTTCTCCCTGAGCCCAGCCTTGGACCCAGGCTGCCCCGGACTGAGTTACCTCTGACGGAGCAGAAGCATCTTCAGATTATTGTTCCGATGCGTCCAGCTGGCCTCATTATGAAGCATCATGTGGCCTCATCTTCAAAGCTGTTGTGCTTGGTTTCCTGGGGGCTTTATCACAACGCTTCCTCTGAAGACGTCTGGACTGAGAACAGAACGGTGGGGTGGATGCTGTCAGCCCTCGTTCAGAGAGTCTCGCCTTAGGTGGTGAACCAGATATCGCTGTGTGCGGCAAAAGATTGATTAAATTCAGGCAGCCCTGTGGGAACGGGCCTGACAAAGCGGAGCGTGGGATTCCATGACTCTCGCTGGCACTGATTATTTTGTAGAAGTCAGTATGAGTTCCCCTCAACTGACGGGAAAAGCTGGTCTAAACATAACAAATATAATACTTGAATAAAGCATTATAAACCAATAAATATTTTATTAACTATGTGGTATCTCTTGCCCCTCTTTCTCTTAACTATTCTTACTTTGCCATCATGATCTTGAGTTTTTTTGGTTTTGGTTTTTTGTTTGTTTGTTTGTTTGTTTGTTTGTGTTACTTTTAACCTCAGACACTTAGTTCATTGCCCACAGCCTGTAGGGGGCTTTATAGAAAAATCACCAGGTACTGAGTTGCATCAGCTTAAGATCATATTCCAGCTTCTGACTTAGCAAGCCCAAAAGAAAAGGGACTTCTCTCTCCCAATATTGATAAATCTACCATGGAAGCATTCTAGTTGACCCTGCTGGGGTCCTTTGCCCACTGCGGACAATCCACCCTTTCTCAAGGTGATAGGTTGAACGCGCTGGCCAGCCGGGGTCAGAGGCCTCCCTACCGCCCCAGGATCAGAGCATAATGAACCATTGTCCAGCTGGACGTCCATGGTTTGCACCATAGAGAAAGAATGACTGGGTTTATTCTGCGTAGCGTGTGACTTCCTGACTCTGTTTTTCTCTCACTAACTAAACGGTTTGTTAGTGATCCCAGTAGGAATCCTCCTCGGTCCTGTAGGCTCCTGGCAGCACGTTGCAGGCTCCGAACGCGGCTTGACTTAACATTCAGGTGTCACGCCGCCTCCTCCTCACAGAAAGGTGGGCGGCCCAGTGCCCAAATCTTACACGCACCCAAGGCCCGGTCCAAACTCATCTTTGCGAAGACACTTTTAGAAGGTGTTTTCAGTGCCGAGACTTACCAAATCACCTCTTATTTGACAATCTGCACTGTCACAGTGGAACACATGCTCCTCAAAGCGGACCGACGTGCAACAGCCCTACACGCTCAGGTGTAAGGGACAAAAACGCGTCCTGGTGTCCTGGTGCCTGCACTGCCCTGTCAAGGGAGCAAAGAGTCTGCCCCTCAGGCCCCAAAACAATGCTCATAACAACTGGTATCTTCGGGAAGATCCCAATTATTTGGTCAAATTCATTTTGCTGCTTCTTTTTGCATTTTTGGCTTTTGACAGTTCGTTCCTTCATTTACTTTCTTCGCTGCTGAGTAAGCGTTCGCTGTATAAACAACACTAAGACAGGGATTCTGGTTATAAATCTGAGAGGCCGAACTCTCTACTTCAATTCTCAAAGTTTCAAATTAAGAAAGAGCTGATTTAAATGGCCTATTTTTTTTTTTTAATTTAAAGGTCTACAGAAAAGCAAGTAGCTAGTTCCCTAGTACAAAATTATAGGTGGAAACAGGGAATGATGTAAAACAAAAAATAAA
>NW_011889166.1:87286-88683 GCF_000151845.1 Pteropus vampyrus | reverse complement strand
CTGTCAAGGGAGCAAAGAGTCTGCCCCTCAGGCCCCAAAACAATGCTCATAACAACTGGTATCTTCGGGAAGATCCCAATTATTTGGTCAAATTCATTTTGCTGCTTCTTTTTGCATTTTTGGCTTTTGACAGTTCGTTCCTTCATTTACTTTCTTCGCTGCTGAGTAAGCGTTCGCTGTATAAACAACACTAAGACAGGGATTCTGGTTATAAATCTGAGAGGCCGAACTCTCTACTTCAATTCTCAAAGTTTCAAATTAAGAAAGAGCTGATTTAAATGGCCTATTTTTTTTTTTTAATTTAAAGGTCTACAGAAAAGCAAGTAGCTAGTTCCCTAGTACAAAATTATAGGTGGAAACAGGGAATGATGTAAAACAAAAAATAAATAAAGAAAGAAAAAGTAAAGAAAAAGCCTGCAAAATAACAATGGTTCAGTGGTTCGACCTCATGCAACTGGGCCCCCTTGCTCACTGAAGGTGAGTCGTCACTGGCGAGAATTCAGGGCAGTACAGAAAGCCTGCCAATGGCTTTGAGACCACCCCTGCATTTGCAAAGCCCCTCAGTACGGAGTCCTGTGGCAAGCCCCGGCTAGTTCCTCATAATGAGTTACCGCTTTGGAGGAGGGATAAGTTTTGAATTCACCAGCGTGACGTGACTGTTTTCGGAACACCTTATGTGGATGTGACATTCGTTTGTTCTGATGGTAAAATTCAGATGAGCTCCCTTGCCCACCAGAGCTCACAAGCCAATCTGGGCAGATTACCATGTTTCCCCAAGAGAAAGAGCTGTGAGGTAGGCATTAGAATCACCCAGTCATCGATGGAGAAACTGAGGCTGTGAATGAGCTTCTCAAAGTCACGTGGTTCAGATGCCGAGGGCCACTCTGAGTCCTCTTTGGCACAGGTTCCCCAGCTCCTGGGCATCCTTCCATGCAGACAGCCCCTCATCATCAGTCTCCCTTGGGGATTGCCTGGGCTGGACGGACGATGGCCTCCTTCAGTCACACCCTGTGACTGGTAAACTCCCCACCTTGCGACGGCTCGGATGGCCATTCTGTCCTCGGAGCGCCCTGTCGGGGCTGCCGAGGACCTCGATAGGACCGCATCGCGGCTCAGCGTCTCTCCGTCTCGCCTCTTCCCTCTCCCTTCCACAGGTGTGAGTCCCAAGAAGAGTTCCTAACACGTGTCCTCGGAACTAATGTCCCTCTCAGAGTCCAGTTCCAAGAGAACCCGACCTGCGACGCGCAGCCAGGAAACCTTCCTGGTGTGAGTAGGGAAGTTGGGCTGCGCTCCAACACCTATGTCCTTTCTGCTTCGATCTAGCGCTCCCTGCCAGCGTACAGCCCGTACATTTATAGGGTAGGACCTTGATCTTCTACACGGACTGGGAGAAAGGC
>NW_011889166.1:80329-87236 GCF_000151845.1 Pteropus vampyrus | reverse complement strand
GTCCTTTCTGCTTCGATCTAGCGCTCCCTGCCAGCGTACAGCCCGTACATTTATAGGGTAGGACCTTGATCTTCTACACGGACTGGGAGAAAGGCGTTGGTGACAGAGGCTGCGCTAGGCAAGCGATCTGCAAATCGAAGTTATCTAAAAAATAGATAACACATCTTCCAGCTCTCTTCCCTGCTGATGAATATTTGTTACTTGAAGCCTGGCTCTCCAGCTGGTATTAAAATTGTGCTGAATAGACAGTACATGCTGTCAGAAGAGAAACACTCATCTGTCCCCCTAACTACCCTATTTGCCTGCTGGTGGTGGAATGAGATAGGCTGCAACAGCTCAGTTACTGGTGGCAGCAAATGACCCCAAGAGTTATCCATCAGGAAAGAGTGGCTTCTTGGAGCTGACAACACATTTTTTCAGGAGCTAGAAAATGGCTCTGAAGCCATTTACATTTAAAGAAGTGTCACTTATAATTCTGGGCTTGTTCGTTGGCGTGACTTCAAAGCACGAAAGGATTGGCTTCGAAGATATAAAACCTTCACCCAGTGCTGATCAAACAGGATCGGTGATTAGTGATGCTTTGTAACATTATTTCCCCGAAAAGCTGTGGCAGGTCTTTCTTTCACTCCACTGGAGATGATTAGTTCTCAAAGGACCAGGGGTTTTCCTATCAGTAAATAGAAAGTTTGGAGAGATCTGTGGCCCACCTGTGCTTCTGCGGGACAGAATTCTGGCAGCAATGAACTCTGTGGTCTCACCGCTTCCAGTGGGTCTGCAATAAAGAGCCGGTGAAGGAGACGGATGCTCGCTCAAAACGGAATGGCTTAGGGGATGCAGCTCCGCCAAGAGGTTGAGCCAACCATCTCTCAAACAGACAGATCGTCGTTCAATCCTTTGCCTCCTGGATATGCATGACGATGTTCCACAGTATTGTCAACATAAAATCGTGGGGGAGAAAAGGCCTTGAGTACTGAATTTTCAAAAAATGATTTACTATGGACTAATTATGCAAATTCCAGAAGATTCGAAATTGTTCAATGTCTTAAATTTTCTCTTCTTCGTGCATAGATTGATAGTGGAGCTAACTGCATCCAGGTGCTCTGAACGCTGCAGCCATTGCTGGCTTGCAGGCAGGAAAAGAACGGACAGAAACAGATCAAAGTGTCAGGGTTGGTTGGGGTAAAATCGATTGAACATTTCCTATTGTTATTAGCTCCCGAGCTTCTGTCTTCAGTCCTGGGTGTTATTCAATGTTAAAAGATGAACAGTGTTTTCTTTTCTCAATATAATCTTAAGATGTCCAAAAATTAAGTTGTGATTTTTTTTTTTTTTTTTTGTAGCTCTTGGTCAAGAATACATTTGAATCGGAAAAAATAAACTCAGCTAGAACTGGCACACAGTGTCACCAAAACTGGTGTTTTTATTCCATAGTTAATAGAATGATTTAATTTGAAGATTAATATTCCCTACTTTATCAAAGACCTGTTAACCAAATCTTTAGAGCACCTGCTGTGGGTTGAATTGTGTCCCTCAAAAAGATACGTTCAAGTCCGAAGCCCTGACACCTGTGGATGTGACCTTTTTTGGGGGAACAGGTTCTTTGCAGATGTCATTGAGTTAAGATGCAGTCATTAGAGTGGCTCAGATTCAGTGCAGCCGGTGTCCTTGTGCGGTAGAAGTGAGGCGCAGACATGGGGGACAAGGCCAGGTGAAGAGGGAGGCAGAGAGGAGTGGGCTGCAGCTGGAAGGCAGGGGACACCGCGGACGGCCGGCCGCAGCAGACGCTCAGAGAGCTGCTGGAGCAGAGCCTGCCCTGGAGCCTCAGAGAGGGCAAGGTTCTGCTGACACCTTGATTTTGTACTTGGCTCTTGCAGAGTTCCGAGAGATTAAATGCCCGTTGTTAAGGCCAGCCAGTGAGTGGTGCTTGGTTCGGGCAGCCATGGGAAATCAATACAACCCCCGTCCCTGATTTCATTGTCAAAACTACCTAGAGGGAAAATGGGGTGTTTGTTATGATTGAAATAACCGTCCTAACGTGATCATTTTGGGGGGCAATCCAGACAATAACGATGCCTCCCATGTATTGACCACGTCGTGCCAGGAACTGTGTGACGTTTCCTGCGTTGTGTCATGTAACCGACGTGCAACCACAGGAATTGTCAATGTTGCCTCTTGGGGGGTAGGAGGAGGAAGACACTGAAACCCAGAGACGCGACTGGTCCATGGCCATCCTGCTGTGAAATGGTGACATCCAGACCTATTCCGAAGTATTTTGCTTTGGGTAAAATGGGTCTAACTTTTAAATTCCATAAGATTATGAGATAATCATAAGATAGGGCTATGAATCAAACTTTCCTAAGGCCAGATTGAATGACTTACCGCATGTAAGGACACGTGACGAGCTTGGATGCCAGGTGCCATGCAGTGACTGGCTATTGATGTCACTTGTGTTATTCCATTTTTATCATAGTTGTCTTCTTATTACTTTTCTGTGCTTCTGAAATTACAGTTAAGTGGGCACCCACAGGCTCTGCTTTGATCCTAAGCCCACCTCTCCGTATCGGTGCGAGGCTCTGTGGTTAGACTTTGACGAGCTAAGAGACAATTAAGGAAAGTAATAGATTTTCCTTTGTTGCACACCAGGACTGATTTCGATGGGATTTATTTGCCATTGAAATAAATCGCTGAAAAATAATGACCGATAAACCTAACTGAAAGGTTATTTCACTTGAAAATAAAACCAACAACGCTTAATATACTTGCATTCCGCATGAAGTCATAATTGCTTTCGGCTGAGACTATGCCAGTTACTTAATACCCCGCACTGACACCTAACAAATAAATCTGAGGGTTTAAGTTTGGGATTAGGAAAAGGTTTTGCTCTGAGCAAGAAAACTGCACAAATGATCCACATGTCACCAACTGACTGAAACAGAGGGACAGTCTGCAGAAGCCCAGACCCGGGCTCTGGTCTGCCTGGACCCGGACACTTGCCATAGGCTCTGGGCTGGGGATCAACTCACTGATCCTTTCTGGGGCCCAGGCTTTCTGATCCCTAAGCAAGGATGACCACTGCACCTCTTTTGCTGGGCTGGAGGCCAGATGGTGTGAGTGATACATGTACGGTACTTAGGATAGCGCCTGGCACGTGGTCACAGGTGATAAGATTGATGTTATTATCATTATTCAGATGTTTTGCAAATTATTAATTTTGTCTTTTTAAATGCCTATTTTTATAAACACATTTTTTTCCCACAGAGTCCTTCCTAGAAGGAATCAAGGTGTCAGTCTCTGCAGGGAGCCAGATTGCAGGCCCACTATATCCACACGTATCAGCGCCCCCATCCTTGCCCCTGCCTGGGGGACTGCAAAGGACGGGAGAGGCCTTGCTCACTCCCATGTTCTCAGGAAGCCGGCTCCCCCAGGGCTGGGGCTACATGGCTCCTCTGAGCTCTGTGCTGAGAAATTAAATCAAGACCCCGAGGACAAAAATCCCAGATCCGGGCACCCAGAGATTAAAAAGGGGATCGGCTAGTGCATCCTTGTCAATCAACCATCTAATGCAAAGCCCAGCAGAAAATCTAGGTTTACGCGTCCTGAGGACGACGGGGATTTTGCTAAGGAAATGGGTCTGGGGAAGGGGTTCATATTTATTGATTACTGCCATGTGCTGGGCATTTCACAGCCTTTTTATTTAAGTTCCACATTGACCTAGTACAGTAGGTTTCATACCTATTTCAGGTTAAGGGCGTGGATGCTCACAGTAGTCCAGTAATTTAACCCATATTACTCAGCCAAATCAGGGAGTCCCAGTGACAGTCCCGAGTGCCCGTTGCCCCCTATCTCAAGCTCTCTTGTCTTCCAAGAAGCCCAGCCCCCACGGCCCGTAGCCCCTACCAGCTGGGGCTCATCCTCGGGGCCAGCGGGCCTCCTGCACGATTTTCTTCTGTGCCAGTTATATTACTTCTCTCTAAATTGCATCGGATTAGCAGCCTTTGAGTCTCTCCAGGGCCTCCCGGATTCCAACTCGATCCCTTCCTTCAGCCACTCTGCTGAGTTTGGGGCAAGGCCAACACCCTGGGAGCCGTTTCAACATCTTCCTCCTACCGGGCAATCAAAATTCTCTGCACACCTTATGAGCATGTTAGTCTTCTTGCTCACAGACGCCTCTGGAGATGGGGACAAATGGAAAAAAAACATATCTGAGTTTAGATTTTTTTTTTTTTTGTCTAAAACAGTAGAGGGATTTACTCGTCCACTCCAATGTACCCCTCATTTTGATCCTGCTTTGCCTTTTTTACATTTTCGACAATAAGCAGCTAGCACCGGGCGCTTTATTTTTGGACTCTTCTTAGAAGTGCTCCCTCCCCCAGCCAAGGAGTCAGCTTTCCTGTCCCCTGCAGCACCCCCTTCTAAAGCTCGGAGGGTGGGTGGGCCAGCTTTTGTTTCTGCACGAAAGCTGAAACCTGCCCAGCTGTATCGTGTTTGAAAGCTTCATTATTCCTTTTTGGCATAATGAGGGCCTCAGACTGAAAGAGAATATCTAATTACATTGGAAGGGGACACATCGACATTCATTTATAAAATATCTTCCCGGTAGCTTCACATACACACATCTGTTTAATGAACTAGAGAGCTCCCAGATTCACTGCCATCATCGCAGACATTGTGGAGATAAGATATTAGGGCCAGCAGAGTTAGGAGGCCGCGGTCACTTGGTGTTTCCTAACACGCTCGGGTTCCGTTGGAACGAACATGCAACGGCCAGTTGCGTGGCCTGCTGGAAGGTTCGTTAGAGAGACAGCAGAGGCCAGAGCAAGACCTCCCAGAGTAACCTCGAGGCACTAAGGATGTTTCACAATTTCTTTTTTTTCTTTTTTTCCCTCCCCCAGTTTTAGAATAGAAGCGGAAGAAGGGCCAAAGCAGAGCCACGGTGGAGAGGGTGGGAGGTTCCGCATGATCGCGGGGCAAAGTAAGGGCCGAGCAGAGACGTGGGCGTGGCCCCGATTCCCCCGACTTGTGCTCACGATAAGTCAGGAGCTGCTGGCTTCTCCTCTGGTTTAATCTGCAGCCCGGCCCATGGAGGACAGTCCGTTCAACATTATGTAACAGTTACTCTCAAAGAAAACTCTGCCAGTTGCCCAATGACCTGAGATCCTTGAAGGCTCGGAGGGAATCTGGGGCTATGTTGCTGCTTCTAAGGGGGAAGAATTAGAGCATTACTTAGGGGAATACTATTATTATTCTCCTTCATGAGATTAAAGAAGGGAGTGTTAAGGGTCGTGGAATGGAACAATATGTGTAAACGAATACAAAAATTGCATTATTCGAGGCAAGCTTACTCTGCAGTTTTATTGATGACTGCGGAAAATGTTGTTCCACATATTTTGGAACCTATATTGTAAGATTGAAGACAAGAATTTAAAAAATTCTTACCGAGAGTGTACCACTAGACAATCCAATCCAAAACGTGAGTCTGTCGATATATTCAGAGCTTCCGGCGTGGCCTCAGGTGAGAGAGAGAGGGTCTTCACGGGATCTATTTAAGACAGTAGTGGGAAAAAGAAATCTTTCCACGGGCGGTTAGCTTTGCAAAGCTATCCGAGGCTGGGCTTTGTTAAATGGGCAGGGTGCATCCGCGTGTGCCCCACGGTGTGTGTAAAGCTGACCAAAGAGTCAGGGCCAGCCTTGACCAAGGGCACCCATTTCTTTTCACTCAATGAAAGACCGACCCAGAATGGCACCTCTCGAGGAAATCAATGAATAAAGAGTTTTTTTTCTTGTATGGTTAAAACATTTGTTGAAATCCTTGTGCATTCACAGCATCTGTAAGCAGTAACACAGAGAGAGCCTGTGTCCGCTTCACCCAGTTTCCTCCAACACTGGCATCTCAGGGAACCCTAGTTCAATGTCACCATCAGGATGCTGACATCAATACAAACCCCCAGTCGTACTGAGATTTCCCCAGGTTTGTTGTGCTCATGTGTGTGTATGTTTAGTTCTGTACGATTTTATCACATATATAGCTTTCTGTATCCACCCCTACAATCTAGATACACAACAGTCTGTACCCCTCAACTTTCTCTTTGAAAACCACACCCACCTTTTGCCAACCCCATCCCACCCCTCCCTCTCTCCACCCCTCCCTCCTCCCAGACCCTAAGCCCTGGCAATCACTAATATGCCCTGCATCTCTAAATTTTGGTTATTTAAAAAATGTTCTATAAATGGAGTCACACTATACGTAATCTTTCGGGGACTGGCTTTTTCCACTCAATATAATTCCCTGGAGATTCATCCAGTTGTCGAGTGTGGCAATGGTCTCTCTCATTCATTCGCTTGCTAAGTGGCGGTCCATGGCATGGATGTGCTCAAGTTTGTTTAACATTTACCTATCGAAGGCGAACACCTGGGCTGTTTCTAGTTTTGAGCTGATATAAATAAAGCTGTGATGAACATCTGCAGATGGTTTCGGTGTGAATGCACGTTTTCATTTCTCTGGGATCAGTGCCCATGGGGGCAGTCGCTGGTTTGCATTGTGCTGTGTTCCCGGGTTTCGTATTATACGAAGCTGCTAGACTGCTTTCCGGAAGGCTTGGCTCATTTTACAGTCTCACCAGCCCGGAGTGAGTGATCCAGCTTCCGTCCATCCTGGCAGCATTTAAGTTTTCGTTTTTGCCGTTCTGACAGGTGTGGAGTCCCAGCTTGCAGTGGGTTTGATTTGTCTTTCTGTGGTGGCTAATGACGTTGAGTATGCTTCCAGGTTCTCGTTCGTCATCCACCTAGCCCCTGGTAGAACGTCTTACCATCTTCTACTTGGATTGTTTGTGTTTTTTACTGCTGAGTTTGAGAGTTTTTTCTATATTCCAGATATTAGTTCTTTTTGGGGGATATGTGGTTTGCAAAT
>NW_011889166.1:71949-80279 GCF_000151845.1 Pteropus vampyrus | reverse complement strand
TACTGAGATTTCCCCAGGTTTGTTGTGCTCATGTGTGTGTATGTTTAGTTCTGTACGATTTTATCACATATATAGCTTTCTGTATCCACCCCTACAATCTAGATACACAACAGTCTGTACCCCTCAACTTTCTCTTTGAAAACCACACCCACCTTTTGCCAACCCCATCCCACCCCTCCCTCTCTCCACCCCTCCCTCCTCCCAGACCCTAAGCCCTGGCAATCACTAATATGCCCTGCATCTCTAAATTTTGGTTATTTAAAAAATGTTCTATAAATGGAGTCACACTATACGTAATCTTTCGGGGACTGGCTTTTTCCACTCAATATAATTCCCTGGAGATTCATCCAGTTGTCGAGTGTGGCAATGGTCTCTCTCATTCATTCGCTTGCTAAGTGGCGGTCCATGGCATGGATGTGCTCAAGTTTGTTTAACATTTACCTATCGAAGGCGAACACCTGGGCTGTTTCTAGTTTGGAGCTGATATAAATAAAGCTGTGATGAACATCTGCAGATGGTTTCAGTGTGAATGCACGTTTTCATTTCTCTGGGATCAGTGCCCATGGGGGCAGTCGCTGGTTTGCATTGTGCTGTGTTCCCGGGTTTCGTATTATACGAAGCTGCTAGACTGCTTTCCGGAAGGCTTGGCTCATTTTACAGTCTCACCAGCCCGGAGTGAGTGATCCAGCTTCCGTCCATCCTGGCAGCATTTAAGTTTTCATTTTTGTCGTTCTGACAGGTGTGGAGTCCCAGCTTGCAGTGGGTTTGATTTGTCTTTCTGTGGTGGCTAATGACGTTGAGTGTGCTTCCAGGTTCTCGTTTGTCATCCACCTAGCCCCTGGTAGAACGTCTTACCATCTTCTACTTGGATTGTTTGTGTTTTTTACTGCTGAGTTTGAGAGTTTTTTCTATATTCCAGATATTAGTTCTTTTTGGGGGATATGTGGTTTGCAAATGTTTTCTACATCGCTTCTCGGCCTTTTGGCTAAGATCAAGAGCAAATATTTTCTCCAAGCTTGTCTCTTCGTCATCTTCATGTGGTCTTTCTCGAAGAATAAATTTTTAATTTTGATAAGCTCTAATTTAGCTATCTTTTTATTGTGTTTTGGCAGCAAGCATACAAACTCTTTGCTCAGATCCCCCAATATTTCTCCTATGGTTTATTTCTAAAAGGTTTATAGTTTCAGGGTCCACATTTTAGCCCATGATTCATTATAAGTTAATTCGTGTGTAAGGCGTAAGATTTACTTGAGGTTCCTTTTTTTTTTGTCCATGGACGTCCAGCTTTTCCAGCACCACTTGTTGGAAATGCCTGATCCTCCCTCCATGGCTCGCTCTTACATCTTTTTCAAAAGTCAGTTGAGCTTGTTAGGGTGTGGCTGTTTCTGGTTTCTGTATTTTGTTCCATTGATTTATGAAAGGAGAATTTTTTGAAACTTAATGGTCCACTCAGTTTTGTTGTTTGTTTGGGGCTGTTGAATAAGCATGCTCTGCATATTTAGTTTTTCGTATATACTAATTGCTACATGAGTTTGAAAAATAAAGACATGCATATATGCCTCTCTCTGTGCGTACGCATATACACATAAACACACATATTCAGATGTTTGGTATAGACATAGACGTGCTGTATATATACATATATTCCAGAAAGGATATAAAACTGGAGTGTAAGTTACTTAAATATAGTAAAAACACATCATATCACAAGTTATTAATTAAAGATTTATTATTCGTCACCATAGCAGAAATAAATTTCCCTACATTATTCTTAGAATGACAAAATCTGCGTCAGATGTAATTTACTCTGCTGCATACAAGGTCAATGCTGTAAATTTGCTCTGTTATTAGTTCCTTATTTTTTACTGTCTTAATAGTAACGGTTAGCATTTGGAGTATAACAGTTTTCTTAACTATATAATTACACATATATGAAATTCGAGCTGAACATCCATTAATCACGTAATATGCCATAGGTATGAAATTTTCCTTTCTTTTTACAAAATTGAGTTGAAATTTACAACCTGATAGCAAGTTGACTATAAGCAGTGGGAAATAAGGTCCATATTTTGTGCCAGAAATTATAAGAATATTTATGATCTTAAGATGTAAGGGCCTAGCTACACACACACACACACACACACACACACACACAGGTACACACATTTCTTTAAGGAAAAAAAATAATTGTATCTTGTGATATCAACATTTTTGAAGTCTGCAAAGAACTTAGGAACAATATTGTCTCCTGAGAACTGAATCAGTGAAATTTACAGTTACGGTGCAGAGATATCTCTGCACAATTCCCTTAAATGACAGAATATCTGTCAAGTCAAAGTAGAGTTCTAAGTAAATTTTTGTTGTTTTAGTGTTAAATCAAAAAGCAAACAACAACAAAAAAAATTGTGAAAGACAAATATAATCAACTCAATGTCACCAATGAATTCTAAGAATGAGTTATCAGTATGGTATTCCAAAGACAGTGAAACTTTGAAGGTTGTCAGCATGTCTCTGTCATTTCCAATGGAGCAAACATCCTGGTGTGTGTGTGTGTGTGTGTGTGTGTGTGTGTGTGTGAGAGAGAGAGAGAGAGAGAGAGAGAGAGAGGGAGAGAGAGAGAGAAATAAATTAATGTATCAAATACATATTGGTTGGACGACACTGGACACTAATGTCACCCAAACGGCATTCCATTTTCTGATGTTCTAATATCACGCTCATGAAGTACCTTCCAATTCTGTCGGTGTCCCCTATAGCATCCATCAGGAGACAATGCACCAACCAGTTAACATAAAAGTAGCAGTTTATTGTCCATTCCACTTTCCGCTTTGGTTAATGACCTGGCCTTCTGGTCTACACGTTGGTCCCTTCCGAATGCTGCACAGTTGGTGTGAACTGATGTCTCCAGTACAAGCACAAAAATCGATTTCTGTACCAGTGAGGCTGCAGATCAGACACTCTGGGTGCTGACCACCCCCAAGGTGGCCGCCCTGGAAGACTCGCCCTGATTTCAGCTCATTTCTGTTCCCTGGTTAGCATCTCATCTCATGCCTCTCTGTGACGGCCGCAGGCTGTGTATTAAGTAAGAGTGGAGAAGACAAGGAAAGACTGCAGAGCGTCAGGGCCCGAACCCTTTCGTGGCCATCAAAGCCCACGTAGAGTACACACACACTTGCTCCCCTGACCTCTACCTCCTGTTAACCGGTCAGCATCATCTTGTCTATTTATCTGCTCTCTGGCGGAATGACTTGTCACAAGAAAAGTTGGCTGACTCTCCTAGACTTCTGGACCGATTTATTTCATTGGCGCTGCTAACATTGTTCAGAGTGCATTGAATTTGCTGCCTAGAACTTTCTGTATCAATTACTGCCCAGTAACTGTCATTGACAGATTCTCCACTATCTCACCTTCATCTCCAAGTGCTTCTTTACTAAAGCTTTACTTTTATCTCGTAGAGTTTTTTAAAGTTTTCCTTTTTCCCACGTGTGAGAAAAAATAACATTTCCTTTTCTAGTGCAATTCTTCTGTTACGGCGAAGCCCCTGACTCTGCTGTTCAAAGTGTGGATCGCAGATTGTTGGCAACGTGAGACAGGTGTTGCTACCAGCCACGAGCTGAGCAGCAAGGGTGAGAGTAAGCGTTTGGGAAGTTTGACAGCGATTTAACGTTGCTGTGACGTCATGAGCATGGTTTTGTTATAAAGGCATCAGCCTATGATCGATAGGAAATAAAAATTCTGGTCTTTTCCCACAGATAGTTAAGAAGCATGGTTCTATGATATTATTTTTATATTAATTACTATAGGATTTTCTCAGATAAATTTATGTTTTTGTGTGTGTGCGTGAATGTCTGAAAATACAAATTAAATATTATTTTAATTTTACGATTTGTTTGAATCTAGTTAAATTCCCCTCAGTATGTAAATGCTTGGATTAAAACAGTGATTAAAATACCAGCGGCTTAAAATGCAAAGTCCTCTTTGGCTAAAAGTTTCTATTCCATGTGTTTGTGTCTTTTCACGAGTGCTGCTGCGTAACGATATTTGAGAAAGATTTTTGCGTCACCTCTGGACGTTGATTCTCCCCACTGAGTCGAAGCAATGTAAGAGAGAGGCGTGTATCCAGTATGTAACACTTGGTACTTTCCTAGAAACTGTCCTTTTTATAAATCATCTTTATTATTTTGCTTGCTTTCAATTAGTGCCAAAAATTCGGAAGAAAGATATGCTTGCAGGAGTAGTAAAAGATTAATAAAAATGTCACTCGCTGGCCTATCTTTTTTCATTGTGTGAGGAAAATCCATTCCATGAGGATGCTATGACCTCCCAGTATACCAAAGATTTATCCGAGCTGCTACGAGAGATTCCAAAGAAAGAGATGAGAAGACTCTCTCCTGGAGAGACAAATACACATGCAAATAAGCCAAATGAGGAGGCTAAATCAACAATGGCGTGAGCAAGGTGTGTCGTGTGTGAATCGAAGGGTTCAGCACGGGGGAAGGCGACCCTGAAACCAGGTTAGTTTAAGACATCTGCTTATATGGTCAGAAGGTTCGGCGTGGCTCTAAGACCACCTGCGGGGTTTGAACTGGCAGAGAGAGAACAGTCGATGACCGTCCTAAATGGATTTTGGAAGTCGGAGGCGAGCTGAGGCTGGGGTTTGGGAATTTGAAGGATGCCTAATGGAAGAAGAGACCCGTTGGATCAGAACTAAATGTGGCACAAGAGGAGTCATAAAGGAGAGACTGGATAGTTGTCAGATGTGTTGCACGATAACCCGGATGTCAGGACTGGAGATTTTTAATGTCGATTCAAAAAGGAAATGCGAAACCCTTTTAGAAGGAAAGCAGCATAATAATGACGATAAGTAACACACGCGGAGCCTGGGCCTCTCGCTCAGGTCTTCAGATGTAGACAGTGGTTACTGTAGATTCAAATTCTAAAACTCAAGAGTCACTGTCAAAGATTCCCTTCCAAATTAAATGACCCTGGGGCAGAAGATGAGAATGGCCATTATCAGAACTCTTCGGTCGGGGTGGCGGTGGTGGGGTTGGTGGGATGGGGGGGATTATCATTATTCTCTGAGAAATGCAGTCAACTATGCAATTATTATTGCCTCATTTTGGAATTTAGAGTTAAGGGGACATATAGTTGACATTATTATTGAAAATCGGAAGAAAGGGGAAAGGAAAGGAAAAAGAAAATCGTTTGAAAGTGACAAGACAGTGCCAAACATGTCTAATAGAGATCTCGCCCCCAGCAGTGAAGCTGAGAGGCCAAGGTAACATAGGGAGGCAAGGGAATTAAAATGTGAATCCAGCCACCATCAGAGGCTGCACTGTGCTGATCAGCCCTGTGCCAGGCCTGGAGGACGCCTGCAGAGCAAAGGAAGATTCCTGTTGGGATGCTCACAGCCCGTTCCCCACAGCTGTGCACGGGAACCAGGAACCAAGAGTCATTCCCTGGGGCTAAAACCATGGGGAACTTGTGGCTTAAAGGCTGGGAAGTGCCAGCCGTGGGCTTTTAGCATACAGATGCTTCCCCACCCCCTTCCTCACCGTATGTCCACATCGAAGAAAATGGGTTCACGAAGTCTTTTAAACTGTGGCTCACAGGTTCTAAAGAATGATATAGAAGCGGAATTCCGTGACTGCTCGGGGTTCCTGCCACGGCTTTCACTCTGTCCCTGTCGCTGCCCCCACTCGCTGCCTTTCCACTTCTCTCCTCGTCCCTCTTGCTCTGCCTCTGGGAGGGGACCACGCTCTGTCCATGGAGTGTCGCCCCTTTTCTAATCGACTTTCCTTTTGACTCCAACATGGGCGCGTGTGTTGAATTCTTTCTACGCCCTCCACCAGAAGACTCTCTTCTCTCGGTGTGGGGCTTGATTTCCCCCACCCAACTCCGAGAAATGTGCCCCGTCCTGCATCAAAAGAATGTGAGCCAGGCCTGCTGGAAACTACTCAGAATTCCACTGCTCAAATAACAAATCGTCCAGCCGATGTATTGTGTCATCTTTTTTTTTAAAAAAAAATAGGAAATGACGGAATAACACCCTTGCATTACTCTAGGAAAGATATCTCAACAGTCTCTGTAATACTTCTTTGCATACGTTGGTATCATTAATTTTATGTAAGAAATTTTCCATCATGTTGTCTTTTCCTTCTGTATAAATTTCATCATGACTATAAGACAGGAATTAATTCAACCTCATAGAAAGTAGGAAGTAAGTAAGTCAACATGACAAATATGGGCAACTTTTAAAACAAACTTCTTTAGACTCAGACATAAGTATTAAGGCGTTTAGCCTTAGCTTCTTGCAATATACTAAAATGTTGTCAGTGTACAAATCATTCTCCAAAATTCTAACCAATATCCCAATATGCACAGGGCAATGTCAACTGTAGATACGACTGCCTTTCATTGTAGATGTAGAAGTCCTTTTCAAGAGTAAGAAGTTATCCGTGTCATCGACACTGAAGCCAAGACGGTTCTCAGGACCGACCGTCTTTGCATAGTTCTGAATCGAAAGGGCGGACTTGAGTACCTGAGGAAGAGCGGGAAATGGGGATGGAATTACTAGCTGCTGAATGACACAGTGAGACCAAACTCCATCCACCATGCCAGCCACCAGTGCGTAGAGGGTGGAGTGGTCACCCTCATAGTTGAAGAATTAAGAACCCTAGTTCGAATCGTTAATTCATTACAATGTTGTATTAAAGAAATATTTGAGCCACTTCAAATTATTGCTTCATAAACTGTTTTCATCAGGATGAGCATGTGACTACTTTTCTTGCATCCTAGAATGTACTCACCTTTAGAGTCAGAATTTCATGTCCCTTGTGCAAAGCTTGGGACTTTGCAGTGCTACGGGTCTGGCCAGAGTCACCTACGCTAAGACACGGCTCCATAAAGTCAACCTTTCTGCAGAAACTCTGTTTCCCATGCAACTGAACATGGTTTTTAAAGTCTCAAAGCATCTGCTGGGTGTTTTCTCCAAAAAAAAAAAAAAAAAAAAAGAGCAAATTTTCACACCTCCTCCTCAAATTCCTCCTCAAATCACACAATTTGTCTGTAAAATGCTACATAATCCTTGCTATTGCCTTATACCTGCTTTAAGCCGAGGCAATTTTTAACACACTGCCTTTGTGCTTGTAGGTCATGTTAACTAAGAAGTTTTGGAGGAATTTATAATTTAAAAATGGCGAAGGTTAAATATATTTATTTCTCTTTTACTGTTTTCCATGTTGGCCAAGTTGCTGCATATTTCAGTTAATGAAAATATTTTAAATAACATAAAAATCACTGAAGACTGACAAAAAGGATAATCTTGCAGAAAGTCTTGCCACTTCCCTCTCATGCTGTCAATAAAATTTTTACTGTATCAAGACATATTTTCTCACTTTGATGGAGGATCAGATAAATTGTCAATTGATTAATTAAGCCACTGGTGGGCCCCTTCTGCTCACCTGTCACATGGTAATTGCCATATATACAAGACACAGGGAGAAAGCCATTCTAATTTCCTAGCAATGAGCAATGCACGCAAAAGACCCAAAGGATCACACCCTGGCATATGTGTGATGGGCACTCTGTCTCTCTACTCTCTTCCTAAGCTCTTCTGACCTTGGCAGCTGTGGAAATTTCAGCATTGGCATTTTCTAAGGAACTTGAAGATCTTTCACACAAAAATCAAGAGAAAATAGTTATGTGGATCTTTTATCTCAATAGGGGTAGGTAGTTTTTTGAGTTTTATTTTGTAATGCAAACATGTCATGCTTATTTTATTTGTAAATGTTGAAAAGGCATTGTAGTAAGAAATCAAAGCTAAGCCTCAGATCAATAGAGTTTCTGAAAGGGTTTTCAGGAAAAGCTTCTAAGAGGAAAAACAAAAAGTATAAAAAAAAAAGCACGATTTGATAGATGTGACACATTAGTTATTGGGAAATAAAATGAACATGAAAAACTTCAGCCTATCATTTCAAAGTCAAGAATAAAGTCAATGTTTAATAAATCGCTCAAATCTATAAACGTCTTCTTTTTGGTAACAAAAGAGTTCCACTAAAAATGAAGGTATTAAAAAAATATCACGTTTATTGTGTAGTGACTCACACGTTTTCCGTTCCTGCCTTCTTATTTCTTCCTGGCAATGAATAATCCAACTAAATTCTTTCTATAGACTTAGTAGTTCAGCTTGAGGGGAAAAATGTATTTAATTACTTTACAACACATAGCTTCTGTGGTCGGGCTTTATCTTATCAAATTATTATGCACCCTAGGCCTAAAAGAATGCAAGTTTAAACAACTTTAATAAATTTTCTGTTTTCAACTACGCT
>NW_011889166.1:63768-71899 GCF_000151845.1 Pteropus vampyrus | reverse complement strand
AGATGTAGAAGTCCTTTTCAAGAGTAAGAAGTTATCCGTGTCATCGACACTGAAGCCAAGACGGTTCTCAGGACCGACCGTCTTTGCATAGTTCTGAATCGAAAGGGCGGACTTGAGTACCTGAGGAAGAGCGGGAAATGGGGATGGAATTACTAGCTGCTGAATGACACAGTGAGACCAAACTCCATCCGCCATGCCAGCCACCAGTGCGTAGAGGGTGGAGTGGTCACCCTCATAGTTGAAGAATTAAGAACCCTAGTTCGAATCGTTAATTCATTACAATGTTGTATTAAAGAAATATTTGAGCCCCTTCAAATTATTGCTTCATAAACTGTTTTCATCAGGATGAGCATGTGACTACTTTTCTTGCATCCTAGAATGTACTCACCTTTAGAGTCAGAATTTCATGTCCCTTGTGCAAAGCTTGGGACTTTGCAGTGCTACGGGTCTGGCCAGAGTCACCTACGCTAAGACACGGCTCCATAAAGTCAACCTTTCTGCAGAAACTCTGTTTCCCATGCAACTGAACATGGTTTTTAAAGTCTCAAAGCATCTGCTGGGTGTTTTCTCCAAAAAAAAAAAAAAAAAAAAAGAGCAAATTTTCACACCTCCTCCTCAAATTCCTCCTCAAATCACACAATTTGTCTGTAAAATGCTACATAATCCTTGCTATTGCCTTATACCTGCTTTAAGCCGAGGCAATTTTTAACACACTGCCTTTGTGCTTGTAGGTCATGTTAACTAAGAAGTTTTGGAGGAATTTATAATTTAAAAATGGCGAAGGTTAAATATATTTATTTCTCTTTTACTGTTTTCCATGTTGGCCAAGTTGCTGCATATTTCAGTTAATGAAAATATTTTAAATAACATAAAAATCACTGAAGACTGACAAAAAGGATAATCTTGCAGAAAGTCTTGCCACTTCCCTCTCATGCTGTCAATAAAATTTTTACTGTATCAAGACATATTTTCTCACTTTGATGGAGGATCAGATAAATTGTCAATTGATTAATTAAGCCACTGGTGGGCCCCTTCTGCTCACCTGTCACATGGTAATTGCCATATATACAAGACACAGGGAGAAAGCCATTCTAATTTCCTAGCAATGAGCAATGCACGCAAAAGACCCAAAGGATCACACCCTGGCATATGTGTGATGGGCACTCTGTCTCTCTACTCTCTTCCTAAGCTCTTCTGACCTTGGCAGCTGTGGAAATTTCAGCATTGGCATTTTCTAAGGAACTTGAAGATCTTTCACACAAAAATCAAGAGAAAATAGTTATGTGGATCTTTTATCTCAATAGGGGTAGGTAGTTTTTTGAGTTTTATTTTGTAATGCAAACATGTCATGCTTATTTTATTTGTAAATGTTGAAAAGGCATTGTAGTAAGAAATCAAAGCTAAGCCTCAGATCAATAGAGTTTCTGAAAGGGTTTTCAGGAAAAGCTTCTAAGAGGAAAAACAAAAAGTATAAAAAAAAAAGCACGATTTGATAGATGTGACACATTAGTTATTGGGAAATAAAATGAACATGAAAAACTTCAGCCTATCATTTCAAAGTCAAGAATAAAGTCAATGTTTAATAAATCGCTCAAATCTATAAACGTCTTCTTTTTGGTAACAAAAGAGTTCCACTAAAAATGAAGGTATTAAAAAAATATCACGTTTATTGTGTAGTGACTCACACGTTTTCCGTTCCTGCCTTCTTATTTCTTCCTGGCAACGAATAATCCAACTAAATTCTTTCTATAGACTTAGTAGTTCAGCTTGAGGGGAAAAACGTATTTAATTACTTTACAACACATAGCTTCTGTGGTCGGGCTTTATCTTATCAAATTATTATGCACCCTAGGCCTAAAAGAATGCAAGTTTAAACAACTTTAATAAATTTTCTGTTTTCAACTACGCTTGGTAAAATAAGGCAGCAGTATTGGAGACGTGACCTAAGTCGGAATAGAGAAAGGAAGCCGAGCATGTGTTTTCAAAGGTCTAAGAAAGATGGGGGAATTGGAAGTAACCCTTAAGAGGAAAATAATAATGCAGGCGATGCTAGGACATACGCGTGGAGAAGTGGGCGTACGCATGGAACCCAAGAACCTGAAGCCAACTGTCACGGGCAGAAAAATGGCTTCCCAGATGTCCATATCCTAATGTCCAACACTGTGGATATGTCACCTTCCATGGCAAAAGGGACTTTGCAGATACAATTAAGTTAAGGTTACTGAAATGGGAACTTTACACTGAATTATCCAGGCGGGCCCAATGGAATGAAGTCTTTATACTAGGAAGGCAGGATCATTAAAGCGAGAGGGATCAATGTCAAGGTGCTATGCTACTGTAGATACGACTGCCTTTCATTGTAGATGTAGAAGTCCTTTTCAAGAGGACTGTGAAGATGTCGGAAGGGCTTGTGGATCGAGGAATGCAGGGTGGCTTCTAGAAGCTGGACTCGACAAGGGAGTGGATTCTCCCCTAGGGCCTCCAGGGGGAATGCAGCTGTTGACACCTTCGTTTTAGCCCAGTGAGACCCGTGTCAGCCTTCTCACCCCTAGACCTGTGACGTACACATCTGCTGTTGTTTTAAGCTGCTGAGTGTGTGGAGATTTGTTACAGCAGCCACAAGAAACTAATGCACCCATCAAAATCAAAACACGCTAAGTCTGAAAAACAGGTTACCGCTCCATTATCTTTGTTGAAGAAATATGCTTTTCACTGAATAGCTAAAGAAAGAAATTTTCGAGAAATTCTTATATTGAATTGTCTCCTGAGTGCAAGTCCCAGGCAGTCCCAGGCTTTATTTTCGACAGAGAAGAGAATGAGGTAACACCATGTAACAAGGCAGCGGAGTCACCGTGGTGCCTCGGATGAGGCCGTCACAGGGCCACAGTGGACGTCAGCATCGGCCTGGCGGTGTCCACGTGAACGAGTCAGAGTGAACTTCGAGCCTCAGGAACGCAGACTCGCATTGACTTTATGTGCTCAGGAGTCTTCTGTTGACATCCTGGTTTTTCTTGAGACCAATTCAGGCACCTCTTACCATCCTTGTGACCCAAACCTGATACCGACCATGGTCATTATGCTTGGTATAGGGTGTGGTGTGGGACCCAAGCCCATAGACCATCCAAGCCAATGAGACTTAATGGTCACACTTTTTTTCGTGCCATCCAAAAGGGACGTTTTTCTCTTACAGCTAACGAGATAGTGCGATGGACTGAATGTTTGTGTCTCGTCAAAATTTAGATGTTGAAACGCTAAACGCAATGTGATGGTATTTGGAGGTCGGCTCCCCTGGGAGGTGACCAGGTCGTGAGGAATGAGATTAGTGCCCTTGTAAGAGAGCTTCAGAGAGCTCCCTGGCCCCCTCTGCCACGTGAGGACACAAGGAGAAGCCCGTGACCCGAAAGGAGCCTTTGCACTGCCATGCTGGCACCCCAATCTCCGCGTTCCAGCCTCCGGAACTGTGAGGACTAAACCTCCCTGATTTACAAGCCACGCGGTGCGTGGTGCGGTGTCACGGCAGCCCAAAGTGAATAGGACAGATTGTAATTCTGGAGCTGGGAGCAGCCATCGCGAAACCGGGAAGGAGGAGCCGGAGTCCTCCCGAAAATGAAGCCAGTGCCACAGAAAGCAGCACTGAAAGGGGTGCGGTGAGACTAAGACGGTCCCAAGGACACCCCTCAGCCCGGGGGCCCCCAGGCTGACTCTGAGACCCTGCAGCCTGTGGTCCCAGACGTGTCCTCTTCAGGTTTTACTTGCCCCTAAGAATCCTCTATGGGAAGGAAACAGAATATATTTCCTCTTCTCCAGTTACACACACGCAAACACATGGCATTCCTGCCAGAATGGGCGTTCACGCCCACAGATGGGACACTCGAAAGAACGTGGTAAAACTGAAGCTCCTGAGACAGCGAAGGTCAGCAGTGGCTCCCTGAGCAGACTCACGGTGAGGAGGCTCTGGGACTGAGGAGGATGAAAGCAAGCCAAGCAATGAGTCCAGAACAACGCAGACCCACCGCTGACCTCAAAGAAAGGCTGACACATAGTGCCAAATAGCCATGGCAACCACGACTTTAGGTGTACATAACTCTTACGGCTTCAAAACCTGTTTTCTATTTATTTTCCAATTTGCCGGAAAATTCTCCTGGGTTATAGATGAGACAGGCTATCACTAACTTCACTTTACAGACGAGGAAGCCGGTATTTGGAGCTGTCACGTGTCCAGATCATTGATCTGGGGTGTCCAAGCGTTATTCTTCACACGGACTCCTGCGTTCCTAACCCCCCGCCCCGCGCCCCACACTCTTTCCAAGATCTAAACTTGTGCTCTGAACTGTGGCTGTTCTCTGCACTGGAAAGCATGCCATCTGACTTACCGCGTTTTCTCCTGTAGTGTAGGTGCGCACTGGGTCCCTCTGGGACATTCGGACACTAAAATTACTTCGCGTAGGAAATCACTTTGCAACCACCCTCAAGAACAATGCCATTCAGAATCAGATAAAATGTCTTCTGTGCAGTGTTTGTTTTAACTCAATAAGTGCCGAACTACAAATCAGTAGAGAGGTGGCTTGTTTGGAACTAGGAAGACAGACTGTCCTGTTTGCTTCAAAACCTCTTACCTCGCCGTGGAGTAGACGAGAAGCAGGACCCATCGAAGCCACTCGCTGCTGCCACTCATCTTGGCTCTTAAGTGGATTCCAGCCAGATCTCCCACCTGCTTCCTGGCCAGGATCACTGTGTTCGATGGAGAATTTAAATGCAGAGATGCATCACCGCCTCACAAAACGAAGAGTGAGGACTGTAAGCTTTGCAAGAAGTAAGGGAAGCTCAATTTAGAAAGGCTTCGGGGAAGCAGGCGAATTTTAGTTTTGTTCAAGGCGTACATAAAGCATGACTCAAATTCATTAATGTAACGGTGAACGAGATGAAATGTCATGAACTTCAATTAATTTCCCTGTAGAATGGGAGCGGTGACACCTTTCCTAGTATCTTCCCAGATGCTTGCTTTGTGCACAATGATTCATAAACTGAAAAAAATTATGTAAAGTTAGTTCATCGGCGGCATTGATATTTACATGAGATGATATACATCAACAGCAGAGTGAGCCAAGTGAGTTTGCACAGCCTTTTTTAATCGACCGTTTTTGAGCAGAGGTGCCACCTGTCCTCTGCCTCGGGGACATGGTCCTACTGCTGTGGACACTGAACAAGGACCGCCCCTTCCAGACAGAGCTTGTCGGTTAAGTGTAGATCTAAAGAAAACTTTTTAACACCAAGAATAAAATACTCAGAAGTCGATTACAGTCTTGGTTCTCCTCCTGGCTTTCGAAGTTAGAATAATGTATGCATTTCCCATCTAAAGTTTCCTGTCTGATTACTCTGAGAACAGTCATTAAAGGCAATTACCATGTTAATAGATGAGAGATTGAAAACTGAAAATGCTGAGGGGGGGTGGGGTGGGCCCATCTTCCCGTCACGGTGGTTTTGCTGCTGTCTCTATGCTTCCAAATGAGCATGAATTGGTAATCAACACGTTTCATATTCATAATGCAATCAAAATGCATATTTGATCGAAAGCCTCATTTAATAAACCAAGAAAATATTCATGATGGTTGTGGTGATAATCAGGGTATGCATTTTTGATATTTTTATTGAGGTCTAATTACATAGAGTAAAATGTGCCGATCTTGAGTTCACTCCGTCATTTTAAAAATGTATGTACCCATGGAACAGATATCCAATCAAAACATAGAGCATTGCCTTCACCCTAGAAAGTTCCTTCGTGGCTCCTAACAGCATATTTCCCCAGCATACACATCCAGAGAAATTACCATGCTGAGTTATAGTCTAGCAAATTAGTTCTCAAACATCATAAAAATGGGACTATGCGGTACATATTCATGTCTAACTGCCTTTACTCAACATGATATTTTTAATATTTACCCATGTGTGTACATCAATAGTTTCTTTCTACTTCTGAGTTATATTCCGTTGTATAAATACACCTCGATTTGTTTATTCCTTCTCCTGTTGGTAGACATTTTGATTGTTTAAAATTCTTGGTATTCTGAATAAAACCACAATAAACCCTACTGTGCAAATATTTGTGTATATATGTTTTTATTTCTGCTGGAAAAAATAACTTAGAGGGGAATTGCTGGATCATAAGGTAGGCATACCTTTAAATTTTATAAGAAAGTACCAAATAGTTTTCCATACTGGTTGTACCATTTTGCATTCCTACCAGTAAGCTTGAGATATCCCGTCTCTGCTTTGTCTCTAGTATTTGTAGTTTGAAGTCATTTAAATTTAAAGCACTCCAGCAGTGTCTCATTCTGGCTTTAATTTGCATTTCCCTGATATCTAACAGTATTAAACATCTTTTTATGTTATTGGCCATTCTTATGTCCTCATCTGTGAACTATCTAAGTCTTTTGATAATTTTAATTGAATTACTGGTCCTTTAATTTTGATATGTAGAAATTCTTTATAAAATTTGCATCCAGGTCTTTGTCATGTATGTAGGTTGTGAAGATTTCTCCTACACTGTGATTTGCCTTTTCTTATGTTTTAACAAAGTCTTTTAAAGAGCAGAAATTTTAACTTTGATGAAATCCAATATATCAATTTTTTTTTTTTGGCTGTTAGGGTTAGTGCTTTTGTGATCTCTCTAAGAAATATTTGACTACACGGGCCACAAAGGTATTCCACTTTTTAAATTGAAGCTGTATAGTTTTAGCTTTTAAGTTCGGTCTAGAATCTATCAGCATCTGTCAATTTTCATGTTAGGTATTGATCCATGTTCAGTTTTTTGCATATAGATATGTAGTTGATCCAGCGTCATTTGTTAAAAAGACTTTCTCTGTTGAATTTCATTGGCACATTTTTCAAAATGGATTTTGCTGCCTATATGCAGGTCTATTTATGGACTTTATTCAGTTTCAGAGATCTGTCTATCCTTGCGCGTGAATCACACTGTCTGGATTATAGAATAGCTTTATAGTAAGCCTTAAAATGAAGAGTATATGTCTCTAAATTTATTCTTCTTTTTCAAGATTGCCTTGGTTATTCTAAGTTTATTACTTTTCTGTATCAATTTTGGTATTTATTATCTCTAAAAAAAAAAAAAAACCTGCTGGGATTGTTAAACTATGTATGTTAAAATTTCCTACTTCTTTATATCATTTCAAACAACTACACTAAAACAATAAGACAGTAGTTCTCCATGTGTGATATTGGGGAAAAGCAGAGCCCCAAATCCTCCTGGGAGATCTGCAAGGTCAAAACTTTAAAAAATAATCTGAAAAAAATCATACGGTGATATCATCAAGATGGCAACACAGGTCATTTCTAAATTCGGCTCCCTCAGGAGAAGACCAGCTGGCATCTATCTAAAAACAAGACACCATTGAAAAAAAAAATCCCAGAACCCAGAGGGCGAGGCTGAAGCACCCGTGGGCCACAGACATGGACAAGGACCGCATGAGAAGGGAGAGAGGAACGGGGACATCTGAAAAGGTCACTCCTCTCCCAGGCTGGCATGGCAAGACACCGAGAAGCCCCCCTCAGCCTCCCCCAGACCGACCTTTTCTCTAGAAAGACAAATACTGTACGATCTCACTTATACCTGGAATCAAAAACAAATGAACTCATAGAAACAGAGAGCAGACTGATTGATGACTGTCGGGGACAGGGTGGTGGGGGCGTGGGAGGGATGGAATGGGGAAGGGGCCAAAAGGAGCTTCCGGTTGTGAATAAGGTCTGGAGATGTCACACGCTACTTGGTGACGACTATATTTTATATTTTGAAAGTTGATAAGACAGTAGATCTTAAATGTTCTCACCCTCAAAACACTTGTAACTATGCGAGGTGATAGATATGTTAACTTACCTTACTGAGTTAATTATTTGGCAATATATGCATTTATCATATCATTGTATTGTACACCTTAAACTTACACAATGTTATATGTTAATTATATCTCAATAAAGTTGAGAAAAAATTTGAAATCATTATTTGCCTGCTCAGTCTCATTCTCCCATGAGTGAGATGAGCACTGGGAGTTCATTGTCAAAGTTTCACGCCACATTGCAGTTAACCATGAAGAAGCTACTACCTTCTGAGTTTGGATTA
>NW_011889166.1:41731-63718 GCF_000151845.1 Pteropus vampyrus | reverse complement strand
TAAATGTTCTCACCCTCAAAACACTTGTAACTATGCGAGGTGATAGATATGTTAACTTACCTTACTGAGTTAATTATTTGGCAATATATGCATTTATCATATCATTGTATTGTACACCTTAAACTTACACAATGTTATATGTTAATTATATCTCAATAAAGTTGAGAAAAAATTTGAAATCATTATTTGCCTGCTCAGTCTCATTCTCCCATGAGTGAGATGAGCACTGGGAGTTCATTGTCAAAGTTTCACGCCACATTGCAGTTAACCATGAAGAAGCTACTACCTTCTGAGTTTGGATTAAGTGACGTAGAAGACTGTGTACAATTATCTACCTTCTGAGTTTGGATTACGTGACATAGAAGACTGTGCACAATTATCTACCTTCTGAGTTTGGATTACGTGACGTAGAAGACTGTGCACAATTATCTACCTTCTGAGTTTGGATTACGTGACATAGAAGACTGTGCACAATCATCCTAGAAGGCTAATAAAATATTCCTCCCTTTTCCAGCTGTATGTCTATATTAGGCCAGATTTTCTTTATATATTTCAACCAAAATGACATATGGGAACAGATTGAATGTAGAAGCAGATGAGAATCCAGTTGCCTTCATTAAACCAGACATCGAATAGATTTGCAAAACAGCAAGACAATACCACTCATCTCACTAATTATTATTTTTTTTTGGTTTAGGAAAATATACTTTTCATAAAATATGTTATTTATGTTCATATGCAATGTACTTATTATTAAGTTTAAATAAATAAATACATGTTTGAAAATCTTTTCAGTTTTGATTTTTTATGTGGTAAAAATTGAGAGATGCAAACCACATCAACCAATGCTCGTGGTTTTAAACATATTTTGACAATTCTTTAGCGCCTTCAAGATTTAACTTGCCCAGAAACCAATTTCCATGTCTATTTTGAGGGCAACTCTTTCCTCCTTAGATGCTCAGAAGAGTCAATTATCTATCTACTTATTCAACCTACAGTTCATGTTCATATAACCTGTCTTCTAGAATAAATGTCTTATTTAATAAAAAGGGAATATTACTGAATAATTTTTAATTCAACTCAAAATAATTTTAGCATAACTCTGAGTAGCTAAAACCAGATAGGTCTGAGTATTTCTCCTCTTTAAAATGTTTGCAGGCAAAAGAAAAGTTTTATTTTTCCTTCTTTCATTCTCTTCTCTGACAATCCTTTCTGAGAAGGAAAGATTAATAATATTTAAATTAATTCATTGATTCCAAGTTTTACTATTCTAAGGAAACTTTGTGGATTGATGTCATTTATTCATTTATTTTTTCCATTCTCTAAAAATTTAAAAACATAGACAATGACATTCTTATCATGAATTCATTTATTCAACAAACATTTACCGAATGATTATCATGGAATCTGCCTAAAGAGTATATCTGTATTTAATGAAATAATGTATATTTTTCTAAAAACAAAAACAAAAACAAAACAACCTATTTGTTTTTCCAGTGTATAGGAAACTTGAAAAACATAAACTAGGTAGCATACGCATGGGTTTCTGTGAGGTGAATTCCACTCCCACATAAAATGACAACTCTACTTTTTCATTTGAAATCCTCACCCTGTACAAAATTATATTCTTTTTTCCCAGATGCACGTTCAAAGTCATATTCTTCAAACATCAGAAAAGCTTTGAAAATACTCTCAACATTTTGTGCAATCCAACTACAACTTTATTCTAAAAAGAAAAATCTAAGAGACGATAACTATTCCCACACGATTGGAATGGCCACTCTGGGATACGTAAGTATATTGTGAGCTCATGGTTCCCTCCACGTGCCTTGCAGGGCTGATACTTTTCAAAGTCCACAGCCATTTTCTTCCTACGACTGGGATGGACAGGCACCTTCTCACATAATGAAGACTAGAGAAAGCCTCAACGTTTGGACACAAGACGTATGTAAAATGCAATGACATCTGCTACATCAAAGACAGGGCTGACAATGAAGAGAGAGGACCTCACACAGGCTCTCCCTGTAAATCTACACATGCATCAGGATGAGGACAATGGAATCACCGAGCACTGTGAGGAGCAAAGGGACTTCAGAATCCCGTCTCTGTGGAAACCCCTGACGTGGTCTTACAGGTGGGACTGCTCAGCTGGCCCTCAGGCAGACACCTTGGGTGATGGAGAGCCACCACTCTGAGCCAGCCTGTTCCCTAGGTTACAGCTTCCACTGGCTAACTCGGCTTCCTTCAATGAACTTTAAATCTGCCTTCATCCAACGACCTCCAGCGTTCTTTTCTATAAAAAGGAAGCAAAGCGAGTAGCATGTTCTAGGGTTCTTTCCTTGGAGCTGGCCCAGGAGCAAAGCTGGATGTTGCATATGAGCGATCATTCCTGAGCCAGCCACAGTCAAAACAGGAAATAAACCATTAACCTATTTTCAATGGTAATGGACTCAGAACAGTACTCTTGTTTTTTGGAAGAGTAGCGATTTAATGTGTTCTTTTGAATTAGTGTCTGGTTCTCACAAATGCTAATAGTCCACGCCATCCTCACTCGGGTCCCTCTTTGGTTAGTTGAGGGAGATTTTGGAATAAAACAAACAATTAAATCATGCCTCATTCAGGCACATTGGACTTCTAGTGCAGCTGCCAATGGTTTGGCCTCAAAAAAATCATTTCTCTGAAAAAGGATGAGGAAATGCTTGGGTGTCGCTGGATTTCATTAGTGAGTGAAGATGGTCCCATTATGCCTTAGGTTCCTCTCACTTATGTAATGTTTGGAGATTGCCAGACACTTCAATAAATATATACCGGCCTAGACTGGCTTTCAGTGTGGTTGAAACAGTACGAGTGAGAGATTTTCTGGCAGATAAACACCCTAAAAAACCCTCTGAGACTTCCTAACAAAGACGTGCTGAATCCTCATAAGCCTTTTTCCACACCTATAAGTATAGTAAGGTGGTTTATGTCACAGAGTCCTTGCTGTTCACTCAACAAATAATTGTTGAAAGCTTGGGTGTGCCAGACATTATATGAGTCACTGGGGATATAGTAGTGAACAAAAATATATAATTATGAATAAATATAATACTGTATAACACTCAAACAGTATTTCAAGGGCACCAGGCAATCTTCCAAGCACTTAAAAATATTAACTCATTTGATCCTCACAATTACTCCATAAAAGCGTATTGTGGCAGAGACAGTCAAGGACCATGCCCCAAATTACACATCCAGTAAAAGATGGAGTCTACAATTTAGTACGGTGGCTTTCAAATTTATTTGGTCTTCGACACAGAACCAGAAATACCTTTTACATCATAGCTCAACCCACAAACACACACACATATACACACAGACCCGTAGACACACAGACACACTTACATACATAGAACTGGGGTTAAAGTTTTATAAAACACAACTTATTTTTACAAAGTATAATGTGCTCTTATACTTTCGGTTCTCTTCCATTGTATTCTAAGTTTATTAAAAGTGTCTCTCACCATTCACTAAACTCATTTCGTGAGTCCCTTCCTAATAGATCATAAGCCTACGGTTTACAAATGACTGGTTTTGCGGCAGGGGTGTGGGACTATATTAAAAGAAGACTTGCAAAATATCTGCAAGGTTTCTAGTCTGATAAGAAAGACCTAAGGATGAGGGTGGGAGGGGGCTAAGGGAGGCCCGTTGGTGGTAAGGAATACAAGGCAGAAGGTATAAGCCTGCAAGAGCTTTCTTAGAAGTGGGAATAGCCTGTGCACAGGCTCGCAGACAGGAAGGAGCTTGGCGTGCGCCAAGTGACAGGAGGTTTTGAGGCTATGGCACAGTTCGCGGAGGATGCTGGTGAATGTCTTGCCTTCAGTGAGGACAGCACTATAGTTTGTAGGGCAAGAACTGGTTCTGGCTTGGACCGTGTGGTGACGTGGGAAGGCGAAGCCTTGGTGGCTGGTTGGCTGAGGAGTTATGGAAGGATGTGTCTTCGCAGACACTGCAGGGTTGTGACCTATGTCAGATAAAAGGACTTTTGTTGAAGGTCTGGAATGCTGGAGGACCAGTAGATTTGGAGGAAATATCAAGAGGCAAATGTAGACATTTAAGTTTGGGATACAAGGAGTGAAAATGAAACTTCAGCTCTGAGGATTAGGGGCTGGAGCCTAGGAGAGTAGCTTGAGCTTGATGTCATTGTCTGACACCCACTGGCATAGAGACGTTTACGGCCGTGAACATACTGAAATTTTCTAGGGAAACGTGTCTCGATCGGAAAGGAAAGGAGCTCTGGATTGCAGAGCTGGTTGTGGGACAAACATGGCAAAGCCATAAACGACACACATCCTTGGAGCTCAGGGCGCTTCAGTTTGACCGTGACTTTACTTTCGCCTGGGTCCTCTTCTTGTCTGTCCGTCCTGCCTTCGAGAATACCACTGCGGGGGAAAGAACAGGTGGCCGTCATTGTCAGCCAGCACGGCAGGAACAGGGGCTTCAGATAACCATAGTAACGATGCACGCAGCGCCGAGCCTCTTACATGGAAGTGCCCTTGGATTTTTATTATTCGAATCAATACACACAGGCAGCAAATTGTTTTTTCCTAAAGTGGCTGCACCAATGTATAGCCCATCCTATGTGCTCTTCTTAAAATGTGCTGGAGACATGTCTCCATCGGCAGTAGCACTCTGAAGGGTCTTTCCCTTTGAAGCCAGGTGGCACTTTGGAACTGTCTCAACCAATAGAATGTGGCCAAAGTAGCACTGGACAGTTCTCAAGTTTAGGTCATAAAAGATGATACAGCTTTCACCTGTACCCTTTCTCCTCTCTCTCTCTCTCTCTCTCTCTCTCTCTCTCGATTTCTCTCTCTCAACTTTTGTCCTTGGAACCTAGTCATCATGTCATGATGAGAGACCCAATCTACATGAAACAACCATATTTGGTGTCTGGCCAGCAGCCCTGGCTGGGCCTCCAGACAACAGCCGGCATCAATTTCCTGACGTGAATGAGTAAATGAGCTCTCAGGTGATTCCAGAACCTTCTTTTGAGGTTTCTGGCCAAGGAGCCTCTTGTCACGGACCAGAGAGAAGCCATCTTGTTGTCCGCTATCTAAACTCCTGAGCCACGGACCACATGAGAGATGATAAACGACATGGTTGTTTTAGACCACTAAATATTCAGGTAATTTGTTATTCAGAATAACATTTTCTCAGGGAGTGAACATGAGAACTGGGATTAGTTTGTTAAATTATCAGATTGATGCCTTAGCTTCCAAAAGAATTGAGTCTGTGGCCATGGATGCATCAAAGGGGGAACCAAGGCCGAAAGCAACCTTGAGGGCCGAGTGACAGAAGCAAGTCGCCAGGAAGAGTGTAGGAAGGAGGAAGAGGCACCGAACCAGCCTAACCGGCCTTGCGTTTCGTCTTTCACTGGCCGTGCTCAGAGACTCCGACGGCCACTAATGCCGCATGTGCTGGTGAGTTTGGCAGCCAAGGACTCACAGCTCCCTCTCGTCTGATGTGTCGCCCTGAGACCACATGGCCCCCTGCCCCCGCATGGAAGGCTGGCCTCCTCGCCTGGAACGGGTGAACTCTGTGGTGTCACCGACGGACCCTGGTGAATTCGCTCCTGGATCTGGGTCGCTTCCTCCTTGCCTGTTCTTTCTCTCACCACCTCACCTGGAGCTCCCTCTCATCAAATCGCTCTCCCAAGAGCCCCCACCTCAGACTCTGCTTCAAGGACACCTGGCTTCAAATGTGCATAATGCACACGCAAGGCCGATAAGGCCCGACAGGATACTGGCCTGATGGTTGGACAAAGGCCATTTGGAATTTTATTACTATACGCTTTCTTTACCTGAATTTTACATTGTGGCCAGCATTGACTTTTGGATTGTCACAGACTAGGAAATTGTTATTAGTGTTCCACAGATACCAGAAACAACCTCTCTGTTCCCATATGCCTCCTTAAGAAACTCATCGCCTCCCCCGCCCACGCACACCTCAGAATCAGCAATTCTCTGCATCACAGGGCCTTCCCCCAACCCCAGCATCTAGGGTCTCCATCCTGATTTTGTCACGAACTGTTACATGATATAATTTCAGGGCTGGTGGCTCCGTCTGAGCCAGGTCCGAGCGGATCCGAGAAAGCCAAATGCTCTGCAGAAAGGGTGATGGCCCCTAAGATGCATAGAGAGAGAGAGAGCCGAGGAGGAGAAGGATGCAGAGGCTTCTGGCTCCCGACACATCGCCCAGGGCTGCCTGTCCAAACATCCCTGGGGCTTTAAAGGTGCATCGAATCTGCTTGTGCTTTAACTGTTGGATGGATAACAGCCTCCTTTATTTCTCCTTTCCTTTTTCCTTTTTGCAACCAATTCTTAAGAGAGACACAGCGTAGAATCAAAATCATCATAGCACTTCGTTAATAAATGCGTTGTAAAAGTATACGCTCAAATATTAAATTTGTTAAATACGTCATCAGCTCCTGTAGAAATATTTACCTGGACATCAATACCGGTTCCTGTATCCACACTGGAAAACTCATGGAGTCAACATAATAAAAAATATATCAGTTAAATCTCCAAACATTATCTTTGGAGTAAAGAATTATGAAAGAGTAATCTTATGTCTCTCTCTAACAACGAACTCAGAGTATACTGAACAGTCAACATATTTGATTCTTGGATCAACAAGAAATGAATTAGATCAAGCAATTTTATTAGTTATGCTAATCCAACAACGAACAACGTACTTACAACTATTCGGGTTGCTGATATAGTCCAAATATGCTCACTACGTTCTTATTGTAGCCAAAGCTAAATTGACCGGGGAGAAATTGTCAGTGCTCCCAGGTAAAATATTTCTTCCTGCATACTTAACGGGAACAGAGAAGTGGGAGAAACTGGAAAGGAAGCAATTAAATAACATTTCAGCGGTGCAGCCCCTGTTCCCGGAGAAGCTCACCGTGAAGAAGTCGTCGGCCCCCTATTTCTCTCCGGGTGCTTTCATCCTTTATCGAGTGGAGATGTCTGCCCCCCGAGAGTGTCCGATGCCTCATCTTGGTGTGTTTCAGATCACAGAGGGCTTCTCTGAATTTTTATGTGAAAAACGGCTTTTGAGCATTAGAAGAGCATATCCCTGACCCTTTCTTTCCTCCTCACTGATAGAGAACGGGCTTCATTTCTGCCAGACATCGGGGTGTGAATCACGTTCAGCTTTAAGTGTGTCAAGCAGTAAAACCCCTTCTCTTTCAGACCTAAAGATTTCCCCAACAGAATCTCAAAGCTATGCTTAGTTAATTATCCAACGAGACCTTGACTCCTGAAAGAGTATATCAGGAGTTTTGAGAATCATGACAAAAAATGACTTATTTCTCCTCAATTCACAATGAACACTTGTGAGTACCTTCATGTGTTTAAGCGGTAAGGCTTTCTTTGTAGAAACAATTAAAATATTCTCGTTATTGTTTCTAGTCCTTGAAATAACTTCGGAATACTTTATTCGATGACGTGGAGGATTCTAAAGAGATGTTATAAACGGGATACGTAGTGTTTTTATAAAATATGGAAGGTAAAGACATGTGGGAATAAGGCAAATAAAGTCGTCTATAATTCTGCTACATACAGTTTATGAGGGATCATATATTTGCTTGTGTATTTACTTTAAATTTTGAAATAATAATGACTAATAAATGTTCAAATAGTCAAGGATTATATTATTTCTTATTTTATAAATAATGTAGCAGAAATTCATTGTACAAAACTAGTATAATTCTAAAGAATTAAAAAATGAAAAAAAAATCAAAATGCTCCTTGCACAAACGTCGAAAACTGCTGGCGTTCAGTACGTATGGTATATGTACGTATTATGTAAGCAAAGGCCAGCGACATCTTCCAGCAGAAAGGATGTCCCTGTGCCCTCCGACATTTCCCAGGGTGCCTGCACCCAACACAGCTCACCCATCCCCAGTGCCCATGATCTCTAAACCTCCTGAAACACTCGTTCGATTCCTATGAGAGCTTGGGCACCTGGTGAGAGAAATGGGAAGATGAATTCATTACAGATTTTCTATACCTGCTTCCTGAGATGTTTTCCATCCAATTCCTCATTCATTTTGGTCCAGAGCGAGTTCCTTTCATGCTTGGGGCTGCATGAATTCATGTGGCTCATGAATGTAGGCAAGCACATCCAATTCTGTGTCTACATCAGGAAATACAGAAAACGTATGCGTTCCTTGCCTTGTAGCCTGAATATTTTTCTTCTCATTTTATTATAGAAGCATTTTGCCATTTCCTTTCAGCAGGAAACGACGGTACCCTTTTTAAATAACTTCTATGCGTTAAAAGGATTTTGGATGCCTTCTATGGCCGAGGAAATTTAAAATTAGTAAGGAATAAACATATTTTGCAAATGTAATGCACTAAAAGCCATCTTTGGATTCCAGACTAAAAGGATCTGATTCTAATTACAGGCAGTCGCCTTTTTCATGCCCGAGGTGAAGGCTTCCCATCTTGCCGGCCTTGAGATGCGAGGTCCATGAGCTTTAGAGAAAGGGCTCCTGGTGGCAGCTGGCTCTAAATACTTATGGCAATGACCCCGCAAGATGAGGAAGGAACTGGCCTGGGTCCTGACTCTGCAGAGGATGTGGCTGGCGCATTGGAACAGTAGCGTCGAAGTCGCTTGCATGCCTAAGCTGTTCCTCTGATAGGACAGGCTGGAGAGGCGGTCAGACGAGCAAATGGCCTTCACAAGGTCAGACGAGCAAACGGCCTTCACGTACATGTGAACTTATTCAATCATCGCAAGCCAGGGGTGGTGTGATCAAGAGCATCCACTTCCAACCGAGGTCCAGAGAGAGGAGGACGTTGCCCGCAGCCACACGAAGAGTCAAACCGAGTCCATGTCTGCTCAGCGCCAGAGCCTGGGATCTTCATGGCTCCATCCGTCCTCTCCGGGATGGCAGTGCCCAGCTCCCCCACCGTCTGGGGCCCCTGCCTTGCCCCCGCCTTGCCCCGCAAGGGGATCGCGCATGGGTGCCCCTCCCTGCCTCTCGCCCCAGCTCCCCTGCCCAGCCCCCTCTCTGTGGGAACACACGTTCTCTGTGACGCGCTTGCCTCTAATCTGGTCACCTTCTCTTTCAGTCTGCTCAGCGTCCTCAGAACATCTCCGCTCCCTCCTTCTCTTCCTTCCTATTTTCTGTTCTTTCTTCATACATTACTTTTCTGAAAGAACAAAATCAGAACGGTGTTACAGATCATAGTATTCTGTTTTCCCTAAGCCAGGCTGACACGTGACTCCCCTTTCGATGTCCTCGGAGGGGTCCGCGGGGTATCCAGGGAATGCTTCAGACCTCTGTGGGACTTTTCCAGACCCTGCGCTTAGAGGTAAGCCAAGTGACAAGAACTTCTTGGTGACAGAGAAACAAGGGAGAAGGAGGGGCAGTCGCTGCCCAGCTTTAAATGTAACTTTCCATTTGCATTCTCTCTGCCGCTTCTTGCTCATTCCCTCACTTCCTCTCCCGGGCTCCCCATCTCTGTTAAATGACTGTCATCCCCTCCCCCCGAATTCTTGCAAAATTTCCTTCTTTCCCTAATCGTCAGTGGTCTTACACAAATTCTTCTCAAGAAATAGTGGTTGTATACACTTGAGACAAAATAATAATAATAATAATAATAATAATAATAATAATAATAATAATAACATGGGTCTAGCCATATTCAGACGAGGAGACCACAGGTTATCCGCCTTGGGAAAGGGCGTCAGTCAAAGACCGTGCTGGAAATCCAGCTGGGAGACGATCCTTGATGGGCACGAGCTGGGGGGACTGTGCTGAGCCGAATTCCGCACACTTCCATCACCTTCGTTCCCACAATTACGTGATGCCTCCCTCTCTCTTCGTTAAACATTCAATGAGCATGGAATAGATCATTTCCTCCCCCCCACCCCCATAATCCCAGGGATGATATTAGTCCACAAATAATCAATTGTGGCTGGACTCTGCCACTGTGGGACCAACTTCGCCAAGGCACAGGGTGGAGGGTTGGGGGGTTAATCACAATCCCCAGTTTGAATGATGTCTAATGCATGGTACCGTTACTCCGGGCAAAAGGCTGATAAGGCGAGTTTAGCTTTGATGCATTTCATTGTCCCATCTTCATCATTTCATATCACGATCACTCCATACAAATTTCCCAAATATGTGTTACCTTTGTCATAAAAGGGACAATGAAAAAGTGTTATCGAATTTAAAATAGGACGGATCCAAGTAATTGCACAATTAATGGTGTTTTACATATAAAGAGAGACACCGTTCACTTTATGATACGTAGTGGTTTTTATTGCCTTACTTGGACACTAAGTTCTCGGTGTTTTTTCTTAGGTTTTAAAACTAGACACACTGCTCCTGGAAGATGAGTTATGATCATTTTAGGAGTTATGGAGGATATGCTGACTTTGGGGACCTCTAAATCACCCCAGGTGAACTGAGCGATTCTAAAAGGCCACACGAATATACTCAGGTGACCTAGAGTTAAAAAGCTCATACTGTAGCTCTTACAAGATCAATTGCTTGATCCTTCAATTTTGAAACTTTAATCACATTAACAAATCATATTCTTTGAAGACAAAGGTCAGGCATGTATTTCATGTATAATTTAGGCTGACATTTTGAAATGCATAAGCACATACACGACAGAGAGAATCACGGCGCAAGGTAGAGGATGAAGACATAAGCCCATAAAGTAATTACACCCCTGGGCTCACATATGCTTTTCTAAAAAGGTCTCTGATGAAAATGACCATCAGAGAACCATCTAGAAGAGCCATGACGACCCAGTGCCTCCTTTCAGGAGGGACTAGGGAAGGTCGCTCCTGCGAGCGGAAGAGTCATGTTTGGACAGTCGTGGATAATTATTCCGGTTTCTCACATCTTACATTCTGCTGGAGACTCAGAGGGCAGCTTGGGGCACCTGGGCGCACTCAGAGTTAGCTGCGGCCTGAGGTGTGTGTGAAGAGAGTGATTCTCCCGCTCAATCCTCTAACCGAGGTAGTTTTCTGAAGTGGGTTTGCGTACCCTCGAGAAGCAAACCTCTGGAAAGAAGAGGGTCCCATCGTCGGGATTCTGTGAAGGAACAGAGACCTTACTGAACTAAAAGAGGAGGGATAGCATGGAAAGGAAGAACGGATCAGGGATGAAAGGAATAATCTCTAGGACTCGGAGTCGAGTTACCTGAGTCGCGAACTTCCTAGAGAGACCCACAACTTCGGTATTCGAATACACTCATACTGTAGACCATTACCTGGCTCAGCCAAATTAAACGTTGACTTTCACATGAGATCTGTTGCATAAATTTCTCATGTGATAGGAGCTTTATTACTGAAAATTGTCACTATTTCATTTTTTATCACCACTGATGTTTCGGCCTCATAGTTGTTATATTTCCCCTATTTATTTTATAGTATCTAAAAGTACAAGAAAAATTACTTTTTATTTTCAGATATCATATATTGAATGATATGTGCTATTTGGTTTTACTATTATTTTCATATCCATTATAATGATTTCAGACTAAACGTTTCAACCTAAAGTGAAAGTGTCATACTCTACCAATTTCAAAGTACAAATATTTATGAAACATTAGGGACTAAATGTACTAAGAGATATCAAAATAAATATATGCCATAAAATGTAATTGTTTACATTAGATATTATCTATCACTACAAAATTTAGAAATCCTTCAAATAATATATTAATTATATTTGTTTTTTGTTTTGGCATAATTTTATTTGAATTGACTTCTCTGTAAATATTGCAATCTACAAAACACTATATTTTTCACACACAGATCTTAAGCATGCAATACAGTGAGTTTTGATTAACGTATACGCCGCTCAAGGAGGAGAACATTTCCATCACCCCACAAGGTTCTCCTGTGACCCCTTCCAGCTGATTTCCATTCCTCTAGGGCAACCGTTGTTTTGATTTGTTTTACCAGTCACTTTACCTGTTCTTGAACTTCAATACATGGCATCTCACAGGGTGGTCTTCTTTCTTCATCTGGCTTCTTTTGTCTGTGGTTCTTGAGATTCATTGGCAGTGTTGTTTGTATCAATAGTTTCTGTTCGTTTGTTTTTTAAAAAATCTGTGAATAGTATTCCATTGTGTAAATATACCATGACTTTTTGTTAATTCTGCAGTTGATGAACTGGTGAATCTTTTCAAGTTTTTGCTAGTTGTGGGGAAAAATCTATTGTAAACATTCTTGTTCCAGACTTTTTGGGGGTATTTCCTTTCTCATTGCAAAATACCTAAGAGTGGAATTAGCGGATTATAGGGTTGGTATCAGTTTAAATTGATCAGGTATTGCAAACTGTTTTCCAAAGTAACACTTTACATGTATGAGAATTTCCATTTTTTCACGGCCACACCAACATTTGGTGTCACTCTCTGTTTTTAGCCATTGGAGTGGTGTGAAATGTGTCTTATTACGAATGCAATTTTAGTCTACCACATGACGAATGATATTGAACATCTTTTCCTGTGCTTGTTGGTCATTCATATATCCTTTTTGTGAAGCAGCTCTTCAAGTTTTTGTCCAGTTTTTATTAGGTTATTTCCTTTATTTTGCTGAGCTATAAGAATTCTTTGTAAATTCTAAATCCAAGACCTTTTTCAAAAATACATATCCTGAATATTTTTTCCTATTTTGTGGCTTGCTTTATTATATTTTAGTAGTTACTTTTGGAACAGAATTTAAAAAAATAGCATCCAATTTTTCAATGTTTTATTTTTATTTCAAATATCTTTGTCAGCTAAAAAGTGTTCCCTACATCAAAGCCATTGAAGAGGAATTTTCCACTCAAAGGGCTAACCTTGTAATCAGCTCTTTGTTCTGCTTCTGTAGACATGCTTGCCACATAGGCTGAAGGGCAGGGTGACCTCGAGATCAACTGAAGACTCACCCTCCTCTTTGTTTGTTCTGTCTAGATAACAGATGTATCCCCTTTGCTTGTTCGTGGATAAGCCCTATAAAAGTAAGGTGACTCCTGAGCTCGGGGACCAAATCTTCAGAGCACTAGCTCTTCTGGGACTGCCGGCATAATAAACCTGAGTTCTCCAACTCTCCGAGTGGTGCTTGGTTTCTCACCGGTCTGATTTTTCCGCAACGCCCTAAAGGTATCCTCTCATAATTTCTTCTAGTAGCTCTATAGTTTTAAACTTTACATTTAGGACTCTGATCCAAGTTAAATTAATTTTGGTGTTGTTAATATGTTCCTAATGAAATTGACCTCTTAATATTAAAAAATTCCCCTCTTATTATTAAAAAATAATAAGGAGTATCATTTCTGGTAATACTCCTAATCTTGAATTCTACTTTGTTTGATACTAATGTAATTATACCAGCTTCTTTTTTCTTGCTTTTGCATGGTATGTATTTTTTTTTCGTCCTTATGCATTTCGTCATTTGTGACTTTATATTCAAAGTGATTTTTTTTCTTCAGCATATAGCTGGATCTTGCTTGTTTATATCATCTCTCAAACGCTCCTTTTAATTGAAGTGTTTAATCTGTTTGTATTGAAGGTGATTACTGGTGGAGGGTAGTTCTACCACATTGTAACTTATTTTCTTTTTGTCTCATCTGGATTTTATTCTTGTGTTTCTCTCTTCCTGTGTCTTTTGCCATTAGAATTAGTCTATCGCTATTAAAATTAAAATTCAATACTTCTATTGGCTTTTTAGCTTCATCTTGCATTTTTAGTGATTATTCTAGGAATTTAAATATGCAATGTTGATTTATCACTATCTATTTAAACCTAATAAGTTTTACTTCACATAGACTATAAAAGCACGTAAGATATAATTTAACCCACCCACCTATTTTTTGCTACTGTCATAATTTAATTTGCTCACCCTTTTTTTGCTATTGTAATACATTTTATAAAGTGTGTGCTATAAACTCCACATTTTAATGTAACCACTTTGCTTTAAATATTTAGTTTTCTATTAAATAAATTAATATCTGCATTTCTATCTGATGTCATTTTCTTTCAGCTCGGAAAACTTCCATGATCATTTCTTATAACGCAGGGCTGCTGGCAATTACTTTTTTCAGAATTTACTTTCAAAGTCTTTATTTCAGATTTGTGTTTTGCTTTATATAGACTTCTCAGTTAATGTGTGCATTTTCCTCCACTTTAAAGATGTCATCCTATTATGTTCTGACCTCCATCGTTTCTTATGAAAAGTCAGTCACAATTCATGCTTTCCCTGGATGTAGCGTGTGTGTGTGTGTGTGTGTGTGTGTCTGTGTCTGTGTCTGTGTGTGTGTACAGAGTTGTTCATTATTATCTGCAGAGGTTGTTCCAATACGACCATCCTTCTTTGTAGAAATCAGCACTTTAAGCCTACTATTTTAAAATATAATTCGAGATGGTGTCAAAGAATCATTTCCATAATTCATGTACAAAATATGCTAATCTGGTGATACAAACAGATGTAAATAGAATTTTAAAGTAAAAATATTTTTAAAAAACCATTAGATAGAGCCAATTATAATGGCGATAATTTCTGAAAGATTGTTTTAATTAACCCTTACACTAAATCGGGCCCTTCACCGAAAGATTGGAACGGTGCACTCGATTTGCTTTCTCTCCTCCTGGCCCCACAGGAATGGGGGGCGGGGAGGTTGGAAAAGCTCAAAGCACTTACAGGAAAACACAGAAGCCAGATTCTCCCACATCTCAGTGCCACAGTGGCAAATGCGTGACTGTGCTTTGTCCCAGTGAAAGGTGACTTTTCTGTTCAGCTCTGCCAAAGGCTCCACACAGCAAACTGATGCAGCGTGATGATCTGAGTCCCTGGTTCTGTGACAGGTACCATCTTCACTAATTAATTTCCCAATGTCATTTTGATAATTTAGCTTCAAAGTTGAAATATACCCTCCCAATAATTGTCTTGATTTCCCACGTGCTCATCAATCATTTAAAATTAGCTACGTTTTAATTATCTTTAGCGTCTGTCCTCCATTATTATATAATTGAAATTTATACCCCACCTATTTCTAAAATAGTCGGAATTAACTTTTTCATTAAGCGCTATTTAAAATAGAGCAATCAGAGGACTGCCACTAATTCAATAATCCTTCTTGGAAAGTGGGTAAATTTTTAATCAGTCATCAGATGATTATAAAACAGAAAAGCTTCCAGCTGGTTAAAGAAACAGGGCAACCCAGGAGATTACAGGGCCGCATGTATTACAGTAAAAACTAATAATGGTAGCTAAGACAAGATCGAGACCGTGGCTCTTGACCTTGATCTTTACAGCCGAAGCAGTTGAGGTCCCTTCCTTAAAGGTCTTATAAAGTTCGCTTGTATGACAATTTACTTCTGAATCTGGGCCAATGATCCAAAAGAAGACAAATATGCACAAGTAATTGCCCTTTAAACGTTTAATAAAAAAATGTCAAACATCCTTAGGTTTATTCATCCGAGACACCCACTGGGTTAAAAGGTTGGGTGGAACCAGTATCAGCTCTTGCTTTTGGTGGTGTCAATGTATTTGATAAGAAATACACCCACCTGGCAGATCACCATATTCTCATGCAAATCCCTATGTTAACTGACTTTTTGGTAACCAAGGCCCATTCTTAAACTCTGGGCTCTGAAAGGAATTTTAAATACCAGTCTAAGTACAAAAATTACTTTATAAAGTCTATTTTGCAATTTTGATCAGATGTAATTCATTGAAACACTGAATACATCCAAAGGCAAAGAGCTGAATATTGTTTGGGTCAAGAATACTTTACTCACAAGAAGGAAAACCATTCTTCAAGCATCCAAATGAAAGGAGACGCCTGATGGGTAACGTGTGAATCGTTGAAATAATCTGATTTTGTTATGTGCTCACACTTGTTATTTCTTATGTCACACTTCACAACTCCTTTGTCTCTTATATTTTCCTACAAGATACCATCGAGAGAGGGCGAAGAAGACTAGTGGACACCATCAATACAGGAATTCAGCAAAAGGACCGATACCTTAGATTTGTAAAATTTTGTGCAGAACCGACATAATTGTATCCACTGTTTGCAAATTTAAACAGACTAAAAATAATTACATATTTTTGTCTCCATATGAGAAAAGCGAGTGCCTTGCTGTAACTGGATACCTAATTGAAAACTTCATATTTAAGAAAAGCAGCTACTTTGTGCTCTAACGAAACTAGTTCTAAAGCTGTTTGAATCAACAATGAGCCATGCCTGATAGCCATCTATTTTCTATGTTTTAGACCAGATAATTTAATATAAATATCTTTAAAATTTCCAAGGATTTCTTTTTTAGAGGAGCCTTCCATTTGTTGGCTCCAGGGGAACATACACTTAGAAGTGAAGAGCCACTCTATGCCAGTGGGAAGACAGATATGTTTTTCATGTATTAGTTGTTAGACTGCAATGTGATAATGAGGGTCTAGGTTTAAGATCACCTTTTTATTCCTTGAGCCTGCTGAGCATGAAAACGTCTTTACTATTTCCTGGTAACAATGTAAATACAGCCTGTCTACACAGAGTTGGCACGTTAACGATCTCTGGCCATTTGGAGGTTATTTAATCTAAAGCAATTGGCCCCGTGAACGCAGCAGTCTCCCCGGCCTCTTTCCCTGGCACCACCTGGCACCGAAGGCGGATGGAGGCTGAGACGTGGGGTTCAGGTGGCTGCTGTGCAGGGGCGTCAGCTTCTGTCTCCTTCTGCGGGCCCGATCGATTTCTCATTTGAAACATCATTTATTACTGTGACAGTATTTTCTTTATTCAACTAGTTTTTATATTGAAATATATTCACTACTTATCTATGTATTTTAACATTCTAGTTAAACAACAACAACAACAACAAACAACAAAAACCGTGTTTAGAAATCCTTGTCCATATTGATAGAAATTACCATGCTTTTATGATAAAGGACTACGGAATTAGCCTGGATGCTTGCCTCTTTAGGATTTGAAAATATTGTGAGATTTTTAAAAATACAAATACGGTGCCAATGGCAAACATGTATATGCATAGAATCTCCTCAGAATTGGGCAACGTTTCTATCAAATCAAGTTCTGATGAAAGTACTCTGTTAGCGTTATTTGTCAATTGTACTCTTTTTTTGTTTTAAAGAATGAAATTGCCTTCTATCTTTAGTCATTCTGTCATTTATTCATCTAGCACATATTTTTCAAGCGCTTAGTATGTGTTGTACAAATTTCAAGTAATAGACACATATAACTAAGCAAATGAAAATCTTCTGCCTTTCATGAATTTAGCTTGTAGTGAGAGAAGACGGACCCCCTGAATACAAAATAAATTCATACGTGTCCACAAAATTGTCACGCACAGTGCTGAAACATTCTCCTTCTGCCATTAATACATAAGGAAATCGCTCTTGTGATCAAATGCTTACATATAGTTTCGCAGTTTGTTTTTTTGGTACAGTTCACTTATTTTTATTAAATGTAAGTAATTTCCTCCCCCTTGATGTAAAAAAAAAAAAGTTCATTAAAATCCACTCTTTACCCTGCTCAGGGTAATATAAAAATGTTAGAAAGATCCTTAAACTAATTGACCCATTATTCTTACTTTACAGATAAACTGAGGCTCAGAGATGTTTATGACTTCTTTGAGGATATACATTCGGTAAAGTTATTATAAGAATATTGGCAATTATTACAACAGTGCGGAATGACATGGGCAGTGAGTTTATTTTCAAATTCAAATATAAAATCATAAATCGAACAGTGGTAGAGTGGCTTAAGATCTTAATCTAAGTTTTCTGAATTGAATAAATTCAGAATTGGTGAAAAAGGTTCATAAACTATGTCATAACATTGCTTTTCATAGAGACCATTTCTTGTTCCTCAAAGCATAGTACTTATAAATTTTAGAATTCAATGAATTTATTCTTTCATTGACTGTTTTAAGGGACGCCTAAAAGGATATAAAAATAAAAGTCAAGGTATCTGAATTATCCATTCAAGCTTGCTAAATAAGCCCCCTCCTCCTGTCTCTCCCTGGGTGGCAGGTCCCCAGCAAACATCTCTGCCGCATGAGTCACTGCCTTTTAGATCCCATTTTCTAAGCAACAGCAGGGAAATCGATGCCTCTCACAAGGTCGCAGACGTGCTGGAGACTGATTAGTCATTAACCTCTTCTCACCCCCCCCAAACCCCCTCCAACACCCCCCCCCCCCGGGCCCGGGCTCATAGAAGGAATTCCAGTGGATTTTGAAAAAAGTGCTAGTAACAAACTTTGGAAGGGCAGCAGGATTCTGTGAAAGGTCTGTCATAAAAAAAGCCATCTTCTCGCTTGTTCAGGACTCTAAATTCCAAGTCACCTGATATCAGATTTTAAAGATGATTCTGTGAAATATTTATTCTCATTTTGTCATTTGAGAAATAATTTATGAAATCAGCCCGACAAGTAAGATCGTTTAAAGACGTGTGTCTTGATCATCCAGCATCGGCTGGGAAAGAAAACGAATATATTAGTGTTACGTCCAGCCACTTTTTTTTTCTGATGTTCTAGAAACTGAACCGCAAGAGAGAGTTCCTTAGTGAGCTCGAAGAGTTAATGAGACTTCTAGGTGCCGTGAGCTGGGGATGGTTGTGTGGTTTCTGTATCCATAGACTCTGGTTCAATAAAAATGTAAATGTTATCTGGGTACACAAGACATATTTCATGGTGATAATGAATCTGTTGACATACTGTTCATACTTTATTATATAAACTTCAGTGATGTATTTGCCAGAGAGAAAAACGAATACGCAGGGAAATACTGTGTGCTCAGCCCTTACAATATGCTCCGGGTTGGCACACGTCCACGTCTGTCCTTGGCACAGTTTGCCGGCCTGCTTTTATTTAATCAATCCGAGCACTGTGACATGGGGAGGAGGACAATAGCGCCCTTATTGACTGAGTTAATCTAACTGGATTTGGAAGAGGAACTAGAAGATGGGTTCTTTTTAAAGCAAATCCACTAATTCGAAACCCTGTCCTGCGGCATGACTACTTCCCAGGTTTACCATCGTTCAGGTGTGTCATGTGCGTGTGAGAGATGGCCAGATTAGGAGGGCAGGCACGGCCCCAGTCTCTGGGCAGAGGAGCCTGCCTGTTTGTCTTCAAGCCTGCACCCCGCAGGCTCTGCATGCAGACAGAGATGGGAGGACTGTTTAGTGTCACCAGCTAGCAGGACCGGCTCTCTCATCTGCAGGGCCCGTGGCAAAGGGAAAACGTGTTCAAAAAAATGATCAAGAATTTGAAGATGGTGTGAGCAGAACCTTAAGTCAAGTGTGGAGAGCCCTGTGCAACAGCACGAATCACACGCCTATGACGCCTGCCCTGCTGGCTGGGTTCTGAGGATGGAGGGCTGCCCTCTAGTGTCGTAGGAAAAATGAATTCTCCTTCCTATTTTTTTTTCTTTAATCCAGCAGGCCTTTAGAGCTCCCGCAGCCGGTTTCTTCTGCGTTTTGTCACAAATGAATTGATATGGAGTATTTACATGAGAACCTCTTTGCTCTCCATGCCCTAGCTTTGGCTTAGTAGTTCTGATGTCCTAAAGGGATGGAAATAAACTAGAGGACACCTGGGGTCTCTTCAGTTGCAAGCGGCTGGATTTCCTGCTCCTCATTTTTCATTCCACTTCACGCTGCTTGGGGGTTATTATTTTTTTCTCTTTCAAATAGAAACTGTTGTGAATTTTTTAAAAAGCGTTCTTGGCTCAATTAATTCTAAAACGCTGATAGAATAACTATATTGATGATGCTGGTTCACATTTTATTTCGTATTAGACATAAGGCAATGACAGAGTTCTCTAGAAAAATAAGCACCCAAACTAAAACCAAGCGAAAGAACCCAACAAAACTTTAAAGAAGCCTGGCATATCCTTGACTTTTATGTTATATTCCTTCCACAACCTTTGTCTATGATGATGAAATTTAAATTATACAGGAGAGTTTGAGACGTGTGCTGATTTTGTTAAGTTTTTGGTAGCCTTCCTTTTAAAAAATACTACACTGAAATTTCCTGCAAGGGTCTTAGGCCCAGGCCTTTTATTTTTATTTTATTTTTTTTTATTTTGTTTTGTTACCTGAATGTCTGGCAGCACATGGAAGACACGAAATAAATATTTGTCAAACGAATTAATGAAAGAATAAGTGATAAAAAAACATCACGAGGGTCGAGTGCAACATTCTCTCCTCGCAGAGTCTAATTCTAGTTTGCCCTTGATTTACAAAATCTCCTAGGGCTCACGACCACCTCTTTTACCATGTGGAGCATATGCATACAGTATAGACACTGGTTGTTAAAAATACCCGGCTTACCAACGAGAACCAAGGAGAAAATAATTAGTTAAACCTTTCCTTTTCCTCCCACAAGTCTTTCAGTTCTTTTTTCCAGAGACCTAAGTTAAAGATGATTTATTTTTTCTTCTTTTGAGTGGGCAAAGGCAGACGTTTATCAATATAAGGGGTGAAGAAGCAGCAAGATTTGAAGAGATGAATAATGAGTATGTCGCTCCGACGGGAAAAGGCTGAGAATGGACAGTACGGCTCAGACTGTGAACCCCGAGAAGGATTCATTAGATGTGAACCCAGAGAAGGAATTTACCTACTTCAACGGACTTTCCAAGGTCACCCGAAGGCCCACATTTTATAAATAATATGAGCCTGGCCACCATCCGCTGCCAGGAGCGTCTCCTGCACTCTGTACCGGGAAGACCTCAGGCCGAAGGCTCCCTTCCTGCACCAAGCCCTGCTCTTTCGCTCCCGCTGGCTGACTCGTCTATTATAAGGAACTTCCTGGTTTTGCCTTTGGACCAATGGACTAAGTAAGACCTGCCCTGCCCAGTCAGAACTGCTCCATAATGTCCAATCAGGAGGCATGATGCCAACCAATCAGAGTGAGAGTGGGCCAATCAGAAAGGCATGTTTGGATACCTCATTTACATAAAGTAGACCTAATTGGAAACCTGGACAGAAACTTTTGCTATAAAAGGCGGCCTCCCCTCCGCTTTGGGAAGCACAATTTAGGTTGCTATCTGGATCCCTCACCCCAGACTGTAGTTCTTTTTGCTCAAATAAATGCTTTTTGAAAATTCTTTATTGTAGTCTAAAATTAATTTTGGTTTACAAAACCCGGAAGGACCTTAGGCAGAGCCGGAGAAATAAAGAGAATCCACACATCAATCAGAAACTGTGCCCAACTCCCCACTCAACCGTGTCTCCTTGGTAGAGGTCAAGTTCTGGATGCTTGCGAGTCCGATTCTTCGGTGCTGTCTTTGCAGCTCGCTCTCGGAACCACCCAAATCCTCGACGTCCCTGGTCCAAAAGAAAGAACTGAGCCCAAAGGCTGGATTTGAACCAGCAGGAAAGGCTGAGATTGGATCTACCCGGTCACAGTGGGCAGTTGGGGTGGTGGGACAGCAAGCGCAGGCAAAGAGAGGAGAGGGCTGCGGACACCTAACCCGGCAGAGAAGACATTTTCGTTCCCCTTCTAGGGCGGGAAGGTACAGGCTGTGGGCGCAACAGGAGACACTGCGGGACCTGCGCCCATCCATTGCCTCCTCCCATTTCTCCTGTCCACCTCTCCCGCGGGAGCGAAGGCCTAGGACCAGGTGGGGCCTGCTGGGGCAGGACCCTGGGCCAAGGATCCGGTGTCAGGACTTGGCCCTGAGCCCAACCCCTCTTCCAGGTCTTCCCACCCTCACCGAAGCCACGATCGCCACAGTGTGGCAGACCTGTGCCTTTGGTCATACCCCTTGCTCAAAATAACCCACTGGAAGGTTCGTGCTCTGCTCTCCCTGAATGGCCTGGGTCCTGGATGTGGGAACTAAGCGACACAGCTTACATGTCCCCGCACCTGAGGGGGACTGGACAGCCTGGGTGGGCAGGGGGACAGCTCAGGAAGGTTGCCAGGGTGTTAGGTGGTGCCAGAACTGGGTCCTGAGCGCGAGTCGTCTACTGAAAGAGAC
>NW_011889166.1:36125-39581 GCF_000151845.1 Pteropus vampyrus | reverse complement strand
GGTCCCCAGCCGAATCTCCCACCGGCCGCCTGGCCAGGCCACCGCGCGGCCCCCGAGCCGGCGTTTTACTTTAGATTGGACGCTATTTAACTCTGCGAAAAGCCTGCCTTGGGACAGTGGTTAATGACGAGGACTGTGTACAGAAAGTATATTATTGTACATCTTTGCCTTTAAGTCTGGATGTATTTGGTCCCATCCACAGAGAGATGGGGTGTTGACCCGCGCGGTGAGTCTTCATGCTCCGAGGCCATGAGTAACACGCACCGGTGTTTTCCTCCTGGAGAGGCAGTTAATCGTGCGTTCTGTTTTGTACAGGTTACTAAAGTGGATTTCATCCTTAGGAGCAGAATGCAACGCAACAGCCGATGTCAGTTTTTGCCAATTTGTATTTTTCAAGCAGAAACCCTTGGCTGGTTCCCTGGAGCAGTGAGGGGAAATCTGTAGATGGCGGTAAACTTCCTGTCATCGGCCGTTCTCTGTTTGTGTGGTTCGAACTTTCGCACCGTGTGTGTGTGGTATGTATGCGCAGAGTTTGTGCAGGGCATCCAACTACCCAGGAAGATACTTTGGGACAGTGGTTGATCTGGGCATGTCCTCACCGAATATATGTGTGTGTGTGTGTGTGTGTGTGTGTATTTATTTATTTAGCTTAGACTGTAATTAGGAACCGATATTCATGTCCACTGAGCAAAGAAGTGGATGTCTGCTCACATTGCAGCAAGCGTGCAAAGTGGCCGTCTTTGGTACTTGGCAGTTAGTGTCTGATATCCTAAGACAGATGGTGCTCCAGCATTATGCATGGAAAACTTACCACCGTGGGGTCTTTTAAAAAGTAAAGTTTTTGTCTTTCTCCACACTGCTGGAGGGGTGCTGTCTGCTGGGATTCAGCGAGGTAAGGATTAAAAAGCGAATGTAAGAAATCACCATGCCACGGATAAGCTGGCTCTTATACTGAGCGCAGAGAGCACCTTGAACCTGCATCCTGGGTGTAAGTTCAGGGCGGCCCTCACGCTCCTGTAGCCAGCCTCGGATGCTGCCTGCAGTGGCATCTTTGTGGAAAGGACTCGGAGAGAGACTTCTGCCCAGTCTCGTTGCAGACAGCGTCTCCAGCGGCATCTCCTTCTCGGTCCTGTCCTTCCAGGAAAGGAAACATGTCCGTTTCCCTCTGGGAATCTGTTCTGCCACGATGTGGCTGCTGGTGATTCTGTCAAACCTGTAATTTAAACCTGTTCTGGCTTGTTCTCCTCTAGATAGAAAAGGAGGAGCAGGTGATGGTCTATTTATAGCACCGTGAATGTATTTAAGGACAAGGGCGAAGTTCGGCCCTCCCCTGCAGGCCACTTTGTTTGCTATGGCACAGATCGCTAAGTTCTTTAACCTCCTTGCTGCTGATGTTTGTGAGTGGGTGGGTCAGGGATTCCCCGGGGTCCAGCCGAAAGCCTCCTTCTCTGACTCGTCTGGACCTTTGTATCTGTGTTTCTTTACACAACTACTTTATGTTCCATGTCATGGGGTGCGAATGCTGGAGTGGCATCCTTTGAAAAGTTTATCCAGGCATCTTTACTTCTTCTTGATAAAGCAATCATTCCCATGCTTTCCTGCTGATTGACATATACGGTTTTACGCACAAGCGGGCGCTTCCCGTGGTGTGGCTGTAGCTCTCAGCCTGATGTCGGACGATCCTGTTCTTTGTTGTAGCTGGTCCCCGGACTGACTACTGTGTGACAGGCTGTACAGGAAAGAGCCAGAGTCAGGGAGGTGGAAAGCTGCCTTCAGGTGGGGCCCGGGGCTGCAGGGCCAAGGGGCAGGTAGGAAAGGCCTAGAAGAATGGGCACACGCTCCGAGACCGGACCTCGGGAGGGACCGGGGCGATTCTGAGCTCCTGACAGGCAGCTCGTTTCTCTTCTGCTTTTAGTAACATCGTGAATGGCTCTTCCACTTGGCCCAGACATTCTCTATCCAGGTAGTCAAAGATGGTTGGGGTAGGAGCCTGAGAAGACTGGACAGTGCTAACAAAGCAGTGCTCACGTGGAGAGGGCCATGTTCACTTCTCAGGCTGATCGGAGCCCGGCTTCGGAGAAAACCCACCCCGAGAGGTGGAATGAGCTGCGTGGGACCGGCCCACCTTCTCACACTTCTCACACTTCACTAGGGTGGCTAGTGTCTGATGGAATTCAGGAGCTCAGCAGATCTATTTTTGCTGCCTAAAATCTTGGGCAGGCGCCTTCCTTCCCATGCATCCGCCTGATTTTGATTGCCATTAGGCTGCCATCAATTCTCGAAGTAGAAAAAGGCTGGTAGTTTCTTAATGCACTTCCCCGGTCTCCAGGAACATCTGGATCACAAAATGATCTTGGCGTCATCCAAGTACTCAGTGAGTTTTCGCTATATGTCATGGCCTTCCTATGAAGTGATTGGAAATATTTATTAAAAAGGCAAACACCTTCGTATTGCCCTAATTGACATTATTCCGAAACTGATTTCACTTAATTTCAATCTGTGCTGAAGCCATTGATCATACAGTTAAACTAATCTTCAAAGTGTTTTTATTTTACTGTAAAATAAGTTCTGAATTCAAACTACACTGTCTTGCTTAATTATTTTCTGCATAAAAAGCTATTAAATAGGTTTAACCCATATTTGTTAAGAATTATGATAGCGTGTCTAGAATTTTAATATTCTCTTTAATAATATCGAAATATTTTCCATTGCTTATTATGGAAATTTTTAATGATAGCTCTGGTCATGATGGGCAAAATAAACTTTGCCCCTGGCATTGGGAAACTGAAAACTAATGAGACCAAACTTGAAGTTCTAAGTTTTATGATATCATCTTATTTTCTAGGACTGGTTTTTATTACTACGTGCATGAAAATCCTTTCTCAGAATTTAATCTTCTCTCCTTCATCATGTCCAAACTCAGATCGCTTTTCTCAAAATTTGCCTGTCATCGTTAGGAAAGGTTGATAAAAAGTTTTTAGTTTGTCAGAATACCAGCTGGCTCTAGCCAGGTTGGTTTTGCTAAAATTTATGATTAGAAATATGCAGTATTTCAACTGGAATGGAAAAATTTTATACCCTTAAGTTTTAAATAGTCAGATATGGAAATAAAATAGACTTTTAAAGTATGATATTGAAACTCATATAAGAGTATATACTTTTATTAAATATGCAATGTATATGGTTTTGACCAAAGATATGTTCTGCCTTCTTGATTTTACTATGATTTGGTGTGCATCCTCGGTAAAGCAATAACTAAAAGGACTTTCTGTTACAAATGGAATTTCCAGCATCAGATATTTCTCTAGGGGCAGATATATCGGAGTGTTTCTTTTGTCTACATGTAAAGGACCTTAATTTTTCCAAAACAAACAAACCAACCAACAAACCAACAAACAAACCTCTATTATTCCCCACACTATTTCAACGCCCCCTGTGGATTAAAGAATATCTGGT
>NW_011889166.1:8035-35135 GCF_000151845.1 Pteropus vampyrus | reverse complement strand
TCGCCGGTCTGATTTTTCTGCAACAATTCTGCAGACGAGGAAACTGAGACCCAAAGAAGGAGTAAGCTCAAGGACATGCCGTGGTGGTGATGGTGATGGTGCAGGCTCCCCCGGCAGGGCATCTGACTTTTCCTGGGCGAACTTTCCTAGAGCTCACTGCAAGTCTAGAATTCCCAGCTTTGGTCCTGTCCCCAAAGCAGTTTCCTTGGTGAAATTTTATGCTGATACGAATATCCTTCACCTTCATTTTGTGTAATGTTACTTTCCATTTTCTTCTCTTTTAATGTTCAAAGAATCTGGTTAGAGAGGGTTCTCCACAATTAACTCACCGAGGTGGGCGTCACTTGTTCTCATGCTGCTAAATATTCTCAGTGTCTTCCCCATTTGGCAGAAGGTCCCCTTGTGGCTTTGCTTTTGCTGTCTGAGCAGTCCCTGGCATAAATGCCGTGGCATGTAAAGTCCATTCTTATTGAACTATATGTGAAAGTTGCTGTTTTAAAATCAAACATTCCATTTAAAAGATAATTACACTGTTGGAGCAGACATATAACTAAGTCGAAGGTGTTTTATGGTCGCATTAACCACTGTGAGAGTTTGATCAGTAACTGTTGGTGGTGGGTGCGTCAAAGCTGGGTGTTTGCGCGTAATCCGCTGGGACACTGGTCCTTTCTAGCACTTGATATCGGCACGGGCACAAGCCATAGAAAACTCTTTCCTGCCCTCACTGATGGTTACTTAAGGCCGGCTGGGGCCAGCACTGGGATTGGCATCCCCCTGGGTGGTGGTGATACACTACACTACCATTGACTTTCCTGAGGTGTCTGTCGACCTGGGCCCCATGGGCTAAGAACGTCTACACCTGGTCCTCTACAGCCCCCAGTGCTCCTGACACCCCTCACCTCCAAGCTTCTTCCTCTCTGAGCTGTGTATTCAGCCTCTCTTGAGCTTACACAGCCTTGGCTGAACACCCCTCTCTGCACTGGTTTCTGCCTGTGACATTGGCAAAGCTCGTGGACTATACAAAATCATTTGACCACTGCATTACTGTCATCTGACGATCAGAATAGTTTTGTGAATCTATTTTGTCTCTTCAACTAATTGTCAGTCTTTCAGGGGAGAAGCACAGCACCCCCCTATTTGCACAGCACTGCTATTTCGCAGGTGCTTAATTAGCATGCATAATTTATGGTGTAGGTACGTTTTGCTTAGCGGCTGTGTCTCCCACCGTGTAGCCTACAGGTTAAGAGCACAAAACTTTGTCATAGATAGACCTGGATTTGAGTCTCAATTTTGTCACTTAGTATTCTTGACATATTAATTTATCTGTTGTAGCCTCAGTTACTTCATCTGTGACATGAAATGAATAACACCACCAGGATCGGAGAGCTCTGTGGGGAATTGAGATGGATCATAGAAGCATTTAGCACAGTGCTGGGCACCTACTGTACCCCCAAAATGTAGATCATGGTTGTTATCTTTGTACCCAAGCAGGGTCTCTTTGTCAAGGTCTCCTGTAGCTGTATTTCTCATTGAAAACTAAATGAGTACTAGGATTTTTAAACATGAATATGAAAGAACAGGCATGTGTTTCTGTTTCTGTGATCAATGTTGTGCATGTGACTTTAAGTTATTTAAAAAAGAGACAGAAGCATAGATTGTTTAATTAAAAGTTGCGTTTTTACTTAATTTAGCATTCTCAGCACTAAAATTCTTGCTTGGTTGATGCTAATATTAACTTTCATATTTTTCAATTTTGTTAGTTTCGATAATGTTATGTAAGATATTTACCACGTGATTCCTTGGTAGCAAACTAGGGAAGTGACACACACCTGGCAATTCTGGTCTGCAGCCACCATGTGCACTTGGGAGGAGAAAAGGGATTGTTGAGTTAGCTCATATGTTTGGTCCATTTGACCAGATTAAGCAAGGCTTTGCCAATGTTGCTTCAATGCCCTCTTTGTAAAAGGATACAATAAAAATCATCAGGAGAGAAGTTGGGATGAAGACTTCATTAGTTCACCCGTTGCTGGCAACGTTACAAATAATTCTCTCTGTTTTTGCTTTTTACTTGGGTTTACGCTTCCACCCCCAGGAGCTAGACTCAGGTGACAGTGACGGACACAGTAATGCAAGTCTCAACCTGAAAAACCGTTGGGAGCAGCTTTGCCAGCTGGTTTTATAACTCTGCCCAGGGTCCTAGAATGAATGATGATGCCAGGACAAGGAAGAATGAGGATTCAGGCCTGCGTCACGATGATTCGAGATGCATACGGCCGGTTATATCTCAAAGTCGAACTGAGTCACTCTAAGAAAGCCCGGTGCTTGAAATGGGAAATTTCAATTATTAGCACAATTAAATATGTATCGGATGAATAATTTATTGCATTTTAAACATACCGACGTAAAATACAATAGCTTTTTTTTTTTTAGAACATTGAAATTCTTGAGAGTTCTCAAGATGGTTATCATCATCAGAGAGAGCTCTGTGAATAAGTCCAGTCTCTAGGGGCACCCCCTAACAGAAGGCAGTGGTTCCTGACTGTACATCTTAGAATTAAGCTTCTACTTATTTCCATCAATGTCCTTTACTCTCCCTCGGACACAGTGATGTTGGGGTGTTATAGCTAGGACCAGCCAGAGATCAGAGGTGCCGACTTTCATTTCTACGTGCTTGCCTCTCCCCTCAAGAATGAGTTATTGTATATGTGTTTTAAATATCTTGTGTTTTTTAAAAAGCTGTATACAAAATAAGGGGAAGAATAATTAAGATTCAAGCTACCAGTGATCTGTAGACATTGTAAAAGAAAAAAGAATTTAGACCAGCTTATTCCTAGAGCCAATAAAAGCTATTGATGTTATCTCTAAAAATCAGAGGCTAAAGAGATCAGGTGAATACTAGTGAGAGATAAGGAAGAAAGGTTAACAGTTAACTTTTGGTGGATCTAATGTCTAATCCTTTCCCACCATTGACTTGCGGTTAATTCAAACATATATTAATGTATGTTCTTTGGAACTGGACTTTCAGGTATACATAATGGAATTTATCATTTGATTAACTTGGTTAATCTTTGGTTTGATTCTTGAGCACAGGCCTCATCGATCTCTGCCTGATTCAGTTCTTTAATTTATGCTAAAGCAAATGCCCGTGAATGCAGACGAGAAGGTCTCCCATCACGGAGGGCCGTCTGCAGGTGCCTGCAGGTTGCACCTGCCCCGTCCTCCCGCCTGCCCTCAGAGGTCAGCTTCACGTAGTTTATCATTCTTTTTTCTGTTCATTTTATCGCGCACACATTCGTCGCATATACGCACATGTATACGTGCACCACATATGTACGATGTATATGTGGTGTGAATAGTGAGTGGTCGGGAATCACGTATTCTTCTTTGTGGAGAATGAATATTTGCCGATCCATGTTAGTTATGCCTTTCCCCACATCTGTCACATATCAGAATTTCATATGTGAGTGGTTTGTTATGAGCTCTCTATTCTGTTCCATTGGTCGGGTTTTGTTGTGTTTTGTTTTCATGCAGGCATTACTGTGTGTGTGTTTTATAATTACTAAAGCATGTATAATTACTAGAGTTTAATTACTAAAGCTTTATAACAAGCATTTATATTTAGAGGGCAAGTAACATTCAAGTCCTTTGAAAGCTCCTTGGTCACCCTCAATCTTTTGTTCTTATACACTTTACAATCACCTACGTCAATCTACATATGAAAAAAAAAAAAGAAAACCTGTATGGCGATCTTGTTAGTATCATACTGAATCTATTGATTGATTGCTGAGAATTGCTATTTTGTGACATGTTTCTAGCCATGAGCGTGAGCCATGGACAGTGGTGCCATGTGTTGGCTACTGTTTCAGAGCATCTGCTATATCTTGGAGGATACCCTCCCCCACTCCTCCCCACCCCGCAAGGTGGTGTCCCCAGGCAGGCCGGGTAACGGGGTCTTCAGAAATTCATTCCCTCCTTCAGTCAAGGAAGCGACTTTAGGGCTATGGGGGGGGGTGGGGCGGGGCACGGCAAGACCAGTGAGTTCCAGTGCTGGTTTGGACAGAAGCACTGTGGACAAGGAAGCCAAACCCACGTCCCCACGACCAGAGTAAGCTCAGTTCACGTGAGAACAAAGTGTGCGCCCTCCGTCGTGGATAAGCAGCCTGCCGTGGCTGGCTGGCTGGATCTCCGGAGGATGGCACATGCGAGGGGCTCAGAGCTGGGGTGCTTCAGTTACCTCCTTTTGGGTGTCCACAGTGTGTTCCGCAATAATCTGTAATCCAGACCCGGGTTTTCGAGTCCCCAGGCATGGGGACTGCTCATGAGGACGTGCAGGTTCAGAGCGAGAAGGCAGTGTGGCGGGAGGCTTTGCGTGTCTATATCATTTGTTCGTGCAACTTTCTTGCACCTTAAGACCTACCTGAGCCCTAACTCCTGCATCCCACGTCCACTCGATGAGGGGATGCCTCTGCACACACCTAACCTCACGGCCTGCAGGGTCCACGGCACCGGTAGTGGTGGGCCTCTCAGATTGCTTGGTGACTTCATGGTCAACGTCTGGTTCATGGTCAACGTCTGGTTCCTTTAGGGGTCTGGTAATAAGCCAGCAACCGCTTTTCAAAAAAGGAAGAATTATCTGCAGAATCGCTAAGAAGTCTTCATGAAGCACTGGTTCAGGTGGGAAAGTGGGAGCTTTCAGGGAACTTTGTGAAGGCAAACGTGGCTAGTCCCCCGAAGGATGATTAAGATGGGGCTCAATGGCAAGGTCTCTGAGAAGCTGCCTCTTCTGTGTAGCTGCGACCTCTGTGCTTCTGTAGCCCAGTGTCTGCTTGGCCCCTGGTCACCAGGACTTGGGCAGAAGAGCAGGAAACGGGGCAGGGAAGAGTGAGGACCAGCTGAAGGCTGCCTGGACCTCCATGACTGCCCACAGTCTACGGGACTGTGAACACCTTAAGCGAGGGCTGTCTCTGTACTCGCCACCCAAATCTGTTGGGAGCATAGATGTTTACAGGGTTATATCTTCTTGTCGAATCAATTCCTTTACCATTATGAAATGTCCTTCTTTGTCTCTTATAGTCTTTGTTTTAAAGTCTATTTTTTTTCTGATATAAGTAGTGCTTCTCCAGTTTTTTTTTTTTTTTAATTTGTATAATATGTCTTTTTCCATCTCTTTACTTTCATTCTCTATGTGTCTTTCAATCTGAAGTGGGTCTTTTATAGACAAAATATGTACGAGTCTTGTTTGGTTATCTACTCAGCTACTTTATGTCTTTTGATTAGAGCATGTAATCCACTTACATTTAAACTAATTATTGCTACCTATGTAGTTATTGCCATTTTATTGTTCTTATTTTTGTTTTTTTCTTCTTCTTCTTCTTAAAGAAGTCCCTTTAACATTTCTTGTAAAACTAATCTGGTGGTGATGAACTCCTTAAGTGTTTTTCTTGTTTGGGAAGGTCTTTATCTGTCCTTCAATTTTGAAGGATTGTCTTGCTGGGTAGAGTAGTCTTGGTTGTAGGTCTTTGCTTTTCATCATTGAATATTCTGTGCCAGTCCCTTCTGGCCTGCAAAGTTTCTGTTGATAAATCAGCTGACAGTCTTATGGGGGCTCCCTTGTAGGTAACTAACTGTTTTTCTCTTTCTGCTTTTAAGATTATCTCTTTGTCGTTTTAATTATGATGTGTCTTGTATGGACCTCTTTGGGTTCATCTTTTTTGGAACTTTCTGAGCTTCCTGGGCTTCTATGTCTATTTCCTTCACCGAGTTACGGAGGTTTTCCATCATTATTACTTCAAATAGGTTTTTCAATCCCTTGTTCTCTCTTTTCCTTCTGCCGTCCCTATGATGTGAGTGTCGGTATGGCAGAGGCCCCCTTAACTGTCCTCATTTTATTTGGATTCTCTTTTTGCTGTTATGATTGGGTGTTTTCTGTTACCTTATCTTCCAGATTGCTGATTCGGTCCTCTACTGCATCTGCTGTTCAATTTCTCTAATGTATTCTTCATTTCAGTTAGTGGATTCTTCATTTCTGACTACTTTTTTTTGCTTGTTTTCTATCTCCATTTTTATGTTTCCGATCTCTGTTGAGCATCCTTATAACCAGTGTTTTGAACTCTGTATCTGGTAGATTGCTCGTTTCCATATTGGTTTTTTTTTTCGTGAGCTTTGTTCTGGTCTTTCATTCAGAACTTGTTTCTTCATCTCTTCATTTGGGCTGCCTCCCTGCGTTTGTATTAGGTAGAGCTGCTGTCTCCCAGTCTTGGTAGAGTGGCCTTATGTAGTAGGTGCCCTGTGGGGCCAAGTGGCTCAGTCTCCCTGGTCACCTGAGCCGGGTGCTCCAGGAGTGTCCCTTGTGTGGGTTGTGTGTGCCCTCCTATTGTAATTGAATCTTGATTGCTGTTGGCACGTCAGTGGGGTGAGATTGACCATCAGGCTGACTGGCTTGAGGGTTGGGCATGAACAACTACAGCATACGAGCTGCTGTGTGGGGGCTGACCCCACAGAGCCAGATCGACCCCTCTGTGAGTGGTTTGTTAGGAGCTCTCTATTCTGTTCCATTGGTCGGGTTTTGTTGTGTTTTGTTTTCATGCAGGCATTACTGTGTGTGTGTTTTATAATTACTAAAGCATGTATAATTACTAGAGTTTAATTACTAAAGCTTTATAACAAGCATTTATATTTAGAGGGCAAGTAACATTCAAGTCCTTTGAAAGCTCCTTGGTCACCCTCAATCTTTTGTTCTTATATACTTACAATCACCTACGTCAATCTCCATATTAAAAAAAAAAAAAACCTGTATGGCGATCTTGTTAGTATCATACTAAATCTATTGATCGATTGCTGAGAATTGCTATTTTGTGACATGTTTCTAGCCATGAGCATGGGCCATGGGACAATGGCGCCATGTGTTGGCTGCTGTTTCAGAGCATCTGCTATATCCTGGAGGACACTCTCCCCGCCCTCCCCACCCCGCAAGGTGGTGTCCCCAGGCAGGCCGGGTAACGGGGTCTTCAGAAATTCATTCCCTCCTTCAGTCAAGGAAGCGACTTTAGGGCTATGAGGGGGGGTGGGGCGGCACACGGCAAGACCAGTGAGTTCCAGTGCTGGTTTGGACAGAAGCACTGTGGACAAGGAAGCCAAACCCACGTCCCCACGACCAGAGTAAGCTCAGTTCACGTGAGAACAAAGTGTGCGCCCTCCGTCGTGGATAAGCAGCCTGCCGTGGCTGGCTGGCTGGATCTCCGGAGGATGGCGCGTGCGAGGGGCTCAGAGCTGGGGTGCTTCAGTTACCTCCTTTTGGGTGTCCACAGTGTGTTCCGCAGAACCAGCTGTAATCCAGACCCGGGTTTTCGAGTCCCCGGGCATGGGGACTGCTCATGAGGACGTGCAGGTTCAGAGAGCGAGAAGGCAGTGTGGCAGGACGGCCTATATCATTTGTTCCTGCAACTTTCTTGCACCTTAAGACCTACCTGAGCCCTAACTCCTGCATCCCACGTCCACTCGATGATGGGATGCCTCTGCACACACCTAACCTCACGGCCTGCAGGGTCCAAGGCACCGGTAGTGGTGGGCCTCTCAGATTGCTTGGCGACTTGTCGGTTCATGGTCAACGTCTGGTTCCTTCAGGGGTCCGGTAATAAGCCAGCAACCGCTTTTCCAAAAAGGAAGAATTATCTGCAGAATTGCTAAGAAGTCTTCATGAAACACTGGTTCAGGTAGGAAAGTGGGGAGCTTTCAGGGAACTTTGTGAAGGCAAACGTGGCTAGTCCCCCGAAGGATGATTAAGATGGGGCTCAATGGCAAGGTCTCTGAGAAGCTGCCTCTTCTGTGTAGCTGCGACCTCTGGGCTTCTGTAGCCCAGTGTCTGCTTGGCCACTGGCCACCAGGACTTGGGCAGAAGAGCAGGAAACGGGGCAGGGAAGAGTGAGGACCAGCAGAAGGCTGCCTGGACCTCCATGACTGCCCACAGTCTACGTGACTGTGAACACCTTAAGCGAGGGCTGTCTCTGTACTCGCCACCCAAATCTGTTGGGAGCATAGGTGTTTACAGGGTTATATCTTCTTGTTGAATCAATTCCTTTATCATTATGAAATGTCCTTCTTTGTCTCTTATAGTCTTTGTTTTAAAGTCTATTTTTTTTCTGATATAAGTAGTGCTTCTCCAGTTTTTTTTTTTTTTTAATTTGTATAATATGTCTTTTTCCATCTCTTTACTTTCATTCTCTATGTGTCTTTCAATCTGAAGTGGGTCTTTTATAGACAAAATATGTACGAGTCTTGTTTGGTTATCTACTCAGCTACTTTATGTCTTTTGATTAGAGCATGTAATCCACTTACATTTAAACTAATTATTGCTACCTATGTAGTTATTGCCATTTTATTGTTCTTATTTTTGTTTTTTTCTTCTTCTTCTTCTTAAAGAAGTCCCTTTAACATTTCTTGTAAAACTAATCTGGTGGTGATGAACTCCTTAAGTGTTTTTCTTGTTTGGGAAGGTCTTTATCTGTCCTTCAATTTTGAAGGATTGTCTTGCTGGGTAGAGTAGTCTTGGTTGTAGGTCTTTGCTTTTCATCATTGAATATTCTGTGCCAGTCCCTTCTGGCCTGCAAAGTTTCTGTTGATAAATCAGCTGACAGTCTTATGGGGGCTCCCTTGTAGGTAACTAACTGTTTTTCTCTTTCTGCTTTTAAGATTATCTCTTTGTCTTTAAACTTTGGCGTTTTAATTATGATGTGTCTTGTGTGAACCTCTTTGGGTTCATCTTTTTTGGAACTTTCTGAGCTTCCTGGGCTTCTATGTCTATTTCCTTCACCGAGTTACGGAGGTTTTCCATCATTATTACTTCAAATAGGTTTTTCAATCCCTTGTTCTCTCTTTTCCTTCTGCCGTCCCTATGATGTGAGTGTCGGTATGGCAGAGGCCCCCTTAACTGTCCTCATTTTATTTGGATTCTCTTTTTGCTGTTATGATTGGGTGTTTTCTGTTACCTTATCTTCCAGATTGCTGATTCGGTCCTCTACTGCATCTGCTGTTCAATTTCTCTAATGTATTCTTCATTTCAGTTAGTGGATTCTTCATTTCTGACTACTTTTTTTTGCTTGTTTTCTATCTCCATTTTTATGTTTCCGATCTCTGTTGAGCATCCTTATAACCAGTGTTTTGAACTCTGTATCTGGTAGATTGCTCGTTTCCATATTGGTTTTTTTTTTCGTGAGCTTTGTTCTGGTCTTTCATTCAGAACTTGTTTCTTCATCTCTTCATTTGGGCTGCCTCCCTGCGTTTGTATTAGGTAGAGCTGCTGTCTCCCAGTCTTGGTAGAGTGGCCTTATGTAGTAGGTGCCCTGTGGGGCCAAGTGGCTCAGTCTCCCTGGTCACCTGAGCCGGGTGCTCCAGGAGTGTCCCTTGTGTGGGTTGTGTGTGCCCTCCTATTGTAATTGAATCTTGATTGCTGTTGGCACATCAGTGGGGTGAGATTGACCATCAGGCTGACTGGCTTGAGGGTTGGCCATGAACAACTACAGCATACGAGCTGCTGTGTGGGGGCTGACCCCACAGAGCCAGATCGACCCCCTCAGGCTCTCGTGCCTGCCAAGACTACTTTTGGGTATACTGCTTGTGATGCTAATCAGGTGATGTTCTGTTGTGGTCTGAAGCCAGCCACTGGGTGTTTTGGTTCTGGGGCCTCTTGGGAGGGGCTGTGGCGTAGGCCAAGGTCAGCTGCTGCCTGTAACGAACCCGAGTCTATCTGGTAAGAGCTACAAAGCTTAAGGAGCTCACCAAGCCAATGCAGGTTCAAATTTGGCCCTTGTTGGGGGAAGGCTCAACAAATGGAAAGATGGCGCCGCCTGCTGGCTGCGTGGGAAGAGGGCTCAACACAGAGACAATGGCAGCCCTCTTCCAGCCCTCATCCTGAAGCCACACAACTCAATTTCTCCCTGTATGTCTTGAGTACCTCCTAGGCTGCTATCCCTCTACCGGAGCCCAGGGTGAGTGCCTACAAGCAAGTGAGTCTGTGGTTGGGTCCTGGGATTCTAATAGCCTTCTGTCTCACCTGGACAGATGGAATTCTCTCTGGTTTTCACATCCAGAAGTAATGGGGACTTCTCTCTCTGGCACTGGAACCCTGGACTGGGACCCCTCACTCCTCAGGGGGAACCTCTGCAGTTGAGATATCCCTTTTGATTCTCAACTGCCACATGTGGGTGTGAGGCCAGCTTGTTTTGTGTCTCTGCCTCTCCTGCCAGTCTCGTTGTGGTTTCTTCTGTATGTCCTTAGTTATAGGACTTTTATTCAGGTAGACTTCAGGTGGTTCTTCAGATTGATTGTTCTGTCATTCAGTTTTGATTTTGATGTGGTCATGGTAGGAGGTGAACATAGCATTTACCTACTTTGCCATCTTGACCAGAACTAGGAAAGATTTCTTGATGGTAAATTCCTGCTTTAAAAAATGATTAAATGTAAATGTTTGTATTTTTGATCTCATTAAAAAAAAATTGGTTTCTTGGCTATGCAAGGTTAACAGTTATTTTGTGCTCAGTAGTTCGCTGTCACTGTCTTGCACTGTTGACATTTCTGCTGTCATGTTCACAGTTCTTTGTGGGCAATCCTTCCTTTCTCTTTGGCCACTCTGAGGATCTTCTCTTCATCTCCAGTATTTTGCATTTTTATCATTATGTAAACATACTTATATTTCTTTTTGTCTAACTGGCATTCTGGAGTTGTAGATTCTTGGTTTTTATTTGTAATGGATGATCCCCAGCTGATTTATCTTTAGATATTTTATCTGTTCATTTTTTAATTCAGGAACTCCAGTCAGACATGCTATACCTTCTTATTTTTATTCTATTCTTTGTGTCTTAGACTTTCTTATAATTTTCTTCTCTTTATATTTCTTTGTTGCACTGTATTTAAACTCTAGTTTATCTTCCAGTTCACTAATTTTCTTTTTAACTGTTTTTTTTTCTGTGTAACCCAATTGTTGAGCTTTTGTATACATGATTATATTCGTAATTTTTACAATTCCATTTTCTCTATTTATACCTGATTGATTCCTGTGGTGGGGTCACCCTTGAAATTACAGCCTTCATTTCTTTAAACATGTCATAGATAGCTATTTTGTAGTCTCAGGCTGTCAGTTTTGACATCTATCGTCATTGGGATGTGCCCCAGTTGAGGTCTACTTTGGCTTCCTTTCACCACACCTGTTCTGTGGATGCAGCCGCACTTCTCAGCCTCCAGGCATCTCCAGCGCCCCCTGCTGCCTGCAGTGTAAGGGTGGCTTTTGTTCTTCCTGGCTGCCCCTGGCTCCATGCCTATGGGCACTCTTTTTTTGTGAGTGTGTGTGGGGTGGGTGGGTGGAGGTCAGAGGACTGAGGGGACCAGAGGAGGAGTTGGAGACCTTTTCTTCCTCTTGTGAGGCTAGAGATGCCTTCTAAAAATGGGGAGGTGCTTTAAAGTATAATGCCTGATGTGGAACCATTTCCCATGTAAAAACACAGTTATTTCATGTCTTTATCCACATTCTTAAAATGTGAGTGAGAATGCTGGCCTGTGTAATAGGAGCTGAGAATAAGTAAATATGGCCAGACCCTAGGCTATATTTTTTTGTGTGTGCATGTAACGAGCCATTTGTATAATTACAAGCAGCGGATGATACACTTTTCGAAGCAAGTGGAAACTAGTTCATCTTTCACATACCTATAATTTGTGTGTTTATTTAAAAAAAAATTCCTATGTCGTGAATTGTTCAGCATGACCAATTGACCAACGTTTGGATATGGGGGAGACATTTAGAATTTTTCAGAATTATTTTTGCATTTGACATTGAGATCTATGATCTATTTTGAGTTAATTTTTGTGAAAGGTCTAAAGTATGTATCTAGACTCACTTTCTTTTTTTCAGCCTGTAGATACCTGTTTACATGTTCCAAGATCTTTTGCTGAAAATACTGTCCTTTCTCCGTTGAGTAGTCTTCATTCCTTTGCCAGCTATCGGTTGACTGGATTCATGTGGGTCTACTCTGTTCCATCGATCTATTAGTCTATTCTTCTTCCAATAGCACCCTGTCTGGATTACTGTAGCTTTACAGTAAGTCTTGAAGTGAAGACATGTCAGGCTTTCAGCTTTATTCTTCTCCTTAAACATTGGGTTGGCTATTCTGGGTCTCTTTGCCTCTTTATATAAGCTTTAGAATCAGTGTGTTGATAGTTACAAAATAACTTGCTGGGAATTTTCTTGGGATTGCATTGACTCTAGATTAATTTAGGAAGAACTGACATCTTGATCATATTGTCTCCTTATCCGTGTAGACGGACCATCTCTCCGTTTATTGAGGTCTTTATTTCATCACAGTTTCGTAGACTTTTTTGAATCAAAAGTTTTATTTATTTTTTTCACACCTCATGGTAAATAAAGTATGATTCTATGTGGAAAATGAAAAATATATTTTCTATTATATCACACACACATAATATTATATATGAATGAATGAAAATATATATCTACACACATACACCTGCAGTCAAATATATATTGAGGTGAAAAGTTGATTTCTTTTTGCCCAATGAGAACTTCTAAATAACTTATGGCAGTAAAGTAAAATATTATTTAGAATGCAAAATGGGCATCGTTCTAATAATGAATAGTCAGACTAGCCTTGGTGAGAAAGTACTGAGATTTGAAGAAAGAAGGAAGCGCTAGTCATCACGATAATATTCTCTGTTACTTCTGGTGCATCTGCGAGGCACAGACACCCCGCAGCCATGCCGTGTCTATACTGCCACTCACGGGAAGACATGGGCTTAGGGTGGTCAGAGCTCACTCCGGCTCACGTGGCAGTAAGAGGTGGAAGTGGTTTCTGCCTGCAATCCACGGGACTTCAAAACACTTCACTGTAATATCATTTTATAGAAAAGCAGTGTTTTACATTACATTGTCCTTTGCCGTCTAAATGAAAAATAGTACTATTTAATAAAAAATGAAAAGTACACATGAAAAGGATGAAAATACAGATAATCTGTTGCTCCATGAAAAAGCATGTAAGAAAGGAGCGGTCACATAATAAATAAAATAGGCCTACCAATTAGAAGCCATCTAAAATTACCAGGAAATACATCAAAAATGAAAGACTAAAATGTTTGAAGAGAGCCATAGGAACCATTATCATTACAGGAGGCGATACTGGCTCAGCATCTCTCTTTTAAAGGCATTTCAGTACATTTCATTTAGTCTGTGTTATATGGTTTTTTTTTTAACCTTTTTAAAGACATATTTTAAAGGCATTTTAGCACATTTTAGTGGTAATAATGACAATTTAGTACATTTCATTTAGTTTGCATTATGTCTTTTTTTTTTTTGCATGAAGGGAGATAGGGTTGGGGTACATAAACATATTTAATTTAGATTGAGGATGTTTTTAATGTTTTAGTTTGCTTTATTTTAAGCTACTCTGTTTTATACTTTGGATTTTGAAAACTCGACCAGCTTCAGAAACAGGGTGCGCCTTGTGGCTCCCTTCTTCCAGTCCTCTGGGGACGGGCCAGGGGAAGGGGGAAGACTGTGCCATCCGAGGTCTGAAGGCATTCCTCAATTCAGTTTTCTTAGCCTTAAGAAAATTGCGTGATGGCAGCAGCGAGGCTGGGAAAGAGCGCGGTTTCTAAGCTTATACATTCTCCAGTGAATACTCTACTGTTTTTGCCTTGACACTCTTATAAAAGATTCTATTTTGTAGAGAAGTCTATATTAAAACTTTCTTGGAACTTGGAGTTCAAAGGCAGATGCGGGATCAATTGACGGCTGTTCTCTTTCTAGAAGAGCTGCTGTCCTTCAGTGGGCTCAGGTTTTACGGTGGCCATGACCATGAACCTCATGAGCAGCAGCTGACCGTCTTCAGCCGCTGGCCGTCTGGGCACCAGCTCACCCATTGAGGTGGGGGGACACTGTTTGAAGCTGAATGTCCTCCTCTGATGTGTGCCAAGGACCTGGGAATATTGTGAACCTGGCGAGCAGGGGTTCACCACCACCCCCACAGGACTGCATTATGACTGAGGGGCCTTCTTATGCCCCTTCACCCCTAAAAACACATTCTCCTTTACAGTGTACAAGTGTGTTAGCATGAGATAGTTGTACTCTTTGACCCTAAAGCTTGTTTCTTTCTGATTTTATAAGAAATTAAAGCACTTTTGGGATCTCTCAAAATATTAGGGGACCTGAGTACTGTGTCCACTATGCCTAATGGAGAAGTCACCTTGCAGCCCAGACAAGTCACTTCCCAGTAACTAAGACCCTGATTTAAAAAAAAAAAAAAAAGAAAGAAAGAACAAAAAAGAAAAAAAGCGAGGTGGAGACTCGGACGTTTGAAGCCCAGGACAGTATCGAGTCTTATCCTGCGCCCACTCAGCGCGGTGAGACACGGGCTTTGTCCTGTCCACAGTCAGATCTTTTGAAAGAGAAATGTGGGAAATGCACCTGCAGGTGACCCAGTGTGTCCTCCACTTCCTGGAAGGACTTCATTGCAATCTCTCTGTCCCTTTAGCTCCTGATTTTCACTTTACAGTTATGCATATTTTTAGACCACTTTCAGTCTTTCTGGAGAAATAAGAGCCAATAAAGTCAACAGTTGCTTCTCCCCTCCTGGGCTAATGAAATAAGCGCAAAGTCTTACTGGGAACACAGCTGTCCTGGTAATTCCCTGGTTAGCTTTCTGTCCATAGCTCGGTTAAGTTTATTTAGGGAGATTTAAAATAACATCGGTTTTCATGGCTCCATGCGTGTGGAGATCTCAATCAAGTTCGCTATCCCCAACAGACACGCTGTCATGTCCACGTTTACGTTGACTCGCGGTGTCTGAGGGAACACGGACATGCTGGCGGATACCCGATACCCTTTCGCGATGACCGTCGTTTGTGTCTGAGGGTAAGGGCACAACTCAGGCACTTCATCACGGGCGAAAATAGCAATGAAGGGGAGGGCGAGAACATCTCGTTTGATCCTCTTGTCTCCTGCCAGTTCTGGAAATGTGTTCTTTTGGCCACTCAGGGGCTGGTCCCACGTGGTGTCGCCCACCCTGTCTGCACGACCAGAGGGCAGGGCAGCACAGACGCCAAGACGGAGTCTGGGTTCTCTCTCCCTCGCTGGTTCGGTCGACCTACAGCAACTCGTTTTCATCCTTGGCGCCTCGGTTTTCTCCCCGGTGCAGGATTGCCGACGCCAGTGCCCCCCACAGGGCTGTCGTATTAAAGAGGTTACTATGCGCAAAAGGGCTTAGCACACGAATGCACCTGTTAGTGTCTGCGGAGGTGCCATTTCTCCAGTGTCATTTCTCTTGACACTCATCTAACCGTGAGAGAGAAAGGGAAATGGGTCGTCATGAATGGGCCCAGGTCCCCCCCGTGCCCCTGGAGTGGTAACCCGGACCCCATGTGGTTATTTGGCTCATCTGCTCTGCTTCTCCACCTCCCTGTGGCTTGATGTCCAGATGGGGCCATCTCCAGGGTGAAGTTATAACTGCTCGTGCGACCGGTGAACCCGGTGCCACCAGAAAAGGGGAGGGCTTCACCAGGCCCCAGTATTGGAAGGAGCCGCCTTATAAGTCTCCGCTTTTCTGTGATTTTTAATATTCTAAAACTTTGATGGAAGCTCTCAGCGTCCTGGCCATGGGGATTGTTTTGATTGAATCTCCTTTGGGTGCTTTGGTAACTAAACATGTTGGGTGAGGATTCAAGACCTAGGACTGGTCTACGGCCATGCCATTTTTGAATGCACCCGATCCCGTCTGATCTGGGAAGCTAAGCAGGGTCGGGCCTGGTTAGTACTTGGATGGGAGACCACCTAGAAAGGCCAGGTGCTATAGGAGTAAAATATAAAAAATAAGGGATTGTAAGCTGACAAGGTCCTTGCAATCTGTGAGGTCAATTAAGGGTTGCCTGGCCGAAAAAAAAAAGGACCTGGAACCGTGTTCCGTCCCACAGTGCGCCTCTGCTTGGCCAGGTGCGAGTGTTAGGCTCTGCAGAAGCTAAAACTTAAACATGTGCTTGCACGATCAGAGGAAGCGTGATATTGCTTACATTCTGCCAAATGGCGCAGAATTGAAATAGTGCGCCTTGGTGGGGGGAGATACATAGGAAATGAGGATTAGTGTGCAAACGTGGATTTTAAAAACATGCGTTAGTAAGAGGCTAATAATGTGCATTTTCTTTTTGTTCCTGGAGCCCAAGAGGGGTGAGGAAGGAAACTGGAAAGATGGCATGTTCTTCTAAGTATTTCTTACTCTCTTGTTTTCTATATTAATTGCCGTGCATTAAAATAAAAGCTCATCACCGTAGAGACTAAGGTGGTTTTTAGACTTTTAAAAATAAAACATTTCAAATCACTTGGAAGACTTAATTTTCTATGGCCAGGGCGTTTCTTATCCTGTGATGCAGGCAGTGAAGTTGGTTGCCTTATTTTATCCCGATATTATGTGTTTTTGCATTTACTTTGGAAAGAAATCCATTTCTCCATTTTTCAGGGAAAATTTAAATTTGATGACATAGCTATTTTTCAGAATTTAAATATCGAATACGGGGATGTTTATATAGAACAACGTGGCTATTTAATAGGAAAATTACATTTTCAAAAGTTCGAACTGTTTTACTTCCAAATAGTTTTTAAAATCCAATCTATTTTGACACCGATGAACGCCGAGAACATTTTGATAACATAAGTCACTGCTGCCATGGACTTTCGCAATGTATTTTTTTTTCCTCTTAGGAAGTTGAAGACCACGTGGCATTTTTGATCACGGTCCCCACCGCCCTGGCGATTTTCTTCGCGATATTCATCCTCGTGTGCATCGAGTCCGTGTTTAAGAAGCTGCTCCGCCTCTTCTCTGTGGTCATATGGCTCTGTCTCGTCGCCATGGCACACTTGTTCATGTGTTTTGGAGGCACCGTCTCTCCCTGGGACCAGGTAAGGTGTTGAAATGGTTTTTGTCTTTTCCTTAGGTGCTCTGGTTGGTGACATACTTAATTCTGTGAACGTGCCCCTGAACAGGAGAGCGTCAGCTGAGAAAAAAAGTCTTTCGAAACAGTTGTCTCAGTGGCGACCTCCTGCCCGAAGTCACGCGATGCCCGTTTTAACTCGTCGGTCCTGCTGGCAGGCAGGGTGCAGGCCTGGGTCTCACCTGTCACTGGTTTTAGTTGGCAAAGTCTGGGTTTTCACCACGTTTTGGTGGCTCCATCTTCTCCAGGTCCCTGAGCTTCCTGTTATCCAGGACTCCTCTGGGATGGGAGCCTGACCTGTGCCTCTAACTCTGAGACTGGTAGTTGCCCTTGAACTCTTCCTCGATGACCAGATCATCCTCCTTAAAGACAGACTTCTGAGACACTGATTTGGTATCAGCATGAATATGTCATATCGATGGGATTGTGTTCATACCTGCTGGGAACCGACAGTTCTTTATGTGGACGCTGGTGGGGCCTTTGGCTCGGATAAGGCTTCACAGGGGGGACTGTAGGTCTTTATGACTGTGCAGCCTAACGAGGGGACTTTTCCTTTTGCCGCTGCCACCTGGGTGTATCCTGCTGGCAGCTGGATCCAGTGGCGTGTCGTCCAGGGCACAGGCAGGTCCTGGCTGCAGATATGGTGGTACGAGTTACTAGCTTCAACCTTGTCATCCAAGCCTTGGGGTCTGTAGCCCCCCAGGGAGAGAGAGAATCGAGTGCCGAGCAGGTCCTCACATAGTCGCTTTACTTACGTTTTCCCAAGATGATTTCTCGCAGGCGTTGTGTTTGCTGGCTGAGCATCTCCGTATCCGTTTTTCCTGTGTGCTTTGATATGGCTGTTTCCAAGCTAATGTAGAGTGGGATTTTCGCACGCCTGACCTCAGGTGTGACCCCACCCATATTCCAGCTGCCATCCTCACGCTGCCACGGCCCCAGGAAGGACTGGCTTCTGCGTGAAACCTCAGCCCTGTTGACACTGTGGGTGGGGTGGCCAGCTCAGCTGGTGGCCTGGGCGGTTTCTGGGGCACAGCTGTGTTTGCTCGATGCTCAGAAAAGGCCACAGCCAAGCAGGTCGCAGCTATTTTCGGCCCCTCTTCTTAGGTCGGGGGCTTGGGCAGGGTGTCTGCCTCACGCCATGGGCCTGCTCATGCGCCGTGCTGGAAGAGGGACACTTCGGGTCCCATGCCTCCACTGGCCCAGCCCTCTTGGACACGCTTGCCCCATTCAATAGGCACGCGGATTTAAAATACAAGTAGTCTGTCACATTAACCATAAAAGTCTAGCATCTTTTCATATTGGCACCACACGGGTGGGCCCCTCATGTGACCTTCCAGAAGTGCCATAGCAGCTCACGGTGCTCAAGGACCGCACCCATCGGGAGGTGGTCCAACCAGCACTGCTGTCAGGATGAGCAGGAGCGCTTCGCATGAGGCCACCCTCACCGCTGACACCAGTGACAAGTCGGGGGCTTCCCGAGCCCACCCTGAGGTTCGATGACTTCCCAGAAGGACTCACGGAATTCAGTGAAAGTCATCTTGCTCTCACAGTTATGGTTTATTACGAAGAACGTACAGATCCGCATCAGCTAGGGGAAGTGTCCAGTAGAACTACAGTCTGTGGGACTCACAGTGTCCTCTCCCTGTGCGGTCACTCTCTCTACGGTGATACGTGACACTACGTGTGGAGTATTGCCTAACGAGGAAACTCAGCCGACACTTCTGTGTCTAGAGTTTTTACTAGGGCTCGGTCACGTGCTGCCTGCATGGCCGGCCTGCAGTCTCCAGCCTCTCCAGAGGCAGGGCCAATGCAGCATGTCCCCAGGCCTCTGTCGTAAATCACAGTTAAACTGTGCTGGCCAAAATCCTCAGACGAACAAGAACGCTCTTATCTAGGAGGGGCCTTGGCATAGCTTCCTTTGCTCAGCGCCAAGGCCAGACCTCTCTTCGGGTAAGGTAAATTTGTCACTGCGCAGGCGGCTTGAGTGTACATCTCAGCCGTCGGCATCTCCAGTACGGACACAGAGTGCGAACGGCCAGCACGGGCATCATCTGGACGGCGCCCGACCCTGTTTACGTAACCTTATTCATCCCACAGAGCTCCGTGAGGGGGACACCACCATGCTCATGCTTACAGGTGTGGAAATAAAGACACAGGTGGCGAGGGCCTCGCTCACGGACGGCCAGGCTGCTTGCGCGTGGAGGAGGTGATTCGAGCCCCGGGGTTCTGACCCCGGAGCCTGGCCCTCAGTCACGATGCCAGTGATTCTCAGCCGGGAGGGGTCTTTCCCCCAGCGGACATTTGTCTATGTCTGGAAATGGTTTCGATGGTCACAACCTGGACTGGGGGCATACTACTGTCATCTAGGACAGTGGTCCCCAACCTTTTGGGCTCCTATGAGAATCTAACACCTGATAAGCTGAGGCGGTGATGCTAGACGTCCGTTGTATTCTTTTTGAGGGTTTCGCTCTCCCGGCTGGTGCTGGGGAGCGGCTGCAAATGCAGAGGAAGCTTCACTCGCTTGCGCACTGCTCACCTCCTGCTCTGCGGCCCGGTCCCTAACAGTCCACAGACCGGTACTGGTCTACAGCCCGCGGCTTGGGGACCCCTGCTCTAGTAGGTAGAAGCCAGAGATGTCACTCATCATCTCCCCGCAAGGAATTATGCAGCCCCAAATGTCAGGGGTGCGAGGTCTGAGGAACCCTGTATTATATAACATGGCCCCCCAATGATGCCTTCTAAAGAACTAGCTCCTAAAGCCCTCAGAGAGTGGAACTGCGCGAAGCTGCCAGGGCGTGACTTAGGTGTGGTGGTGCCGGATTCGATCAGGCAGAACAGAGGGATTTTGCAGCGTGTGGCGCTGAGGCAGTGCAGGCAGGCAGGCAGAAGGGAGACTGGTTTATAACCGGAGCAGTAAGGAAAATGGAAAATAAACCACATCAGGTGACCTGCCCTCACAGCCCTGGATGCGTGCGGAGCCTTCCCGCGGCGATGTTTTAATGCAGCACATGTCACCCCCCATCCTGGAGTCCCTCCTACCCTGGCTGCCAGCTCCCCAACCCAGCGGACATTTGTTCTGCACAGCTGCCTCTTGGATGAAAAAAAAAACAAAAACAAAACACTCATAAATGATATTTTGTTGGTGGTTCCAAAAACTCCGAGGGAAGTAGGGTGGCAGATTGCAGAGTTCTTGGCTCCAGCTGTTGGGTGGCAGTGTCTGTTTTGGATGGAGGTCCTGTCTGCTCGCTTCTCGCTTGGACCGATGCGCGGATGCGCCCTGTGTCTGTGCTGTTCCTTTCCCACTGATAAGATGCCAATGAGACAGTCAGGTGGTGCTGTCACTGGATTCCATCTCATGTTTCTGAATGATTTAAAAAGGCTTGAATGATTTTGAGCTTAAAATTAGTAGAGGGGTACGTAAGGTATTCGTTTTCTCTGTTCTGTTAGGTCAAGTAAAAGGGATACTTTTTATTTTCGGGAGGGAACGTGTGGCAATGTGTATGATGCGTACACCATACGCAGTGCAGTTACGTAGCATAGCAATGATCCCTGTCCGGAAGTCTCTGGAACGTGGGGCCTTGCTGATAGGTAAATCCTATGGAATGAGGCTTCATCGAGGTTGACAGAGAGTGTCTCCCAGCTGGGGCCAGAAGTCCAAAATCAAGGCATGGGCAGAACCATGCTCCTTCTGGAGATTCTAGCGGAGGGTCTTTCTTGCCTCTTCTGTTTCTGGTGGCTGCCCGTGATCCTTGGTGTCTGTCGGCTGGTAGACACGTCACTCCAATCTCCGCCGCCCTCATCACATGCCACTCTTGTCTGTGTGCCTCTCCTTAGAAGGACACCCATCCTAGGGGATCCAGGGCTTACCGCTGTTCTCATCTTAACCTGATTATTTCCGCAAGGAATTTATTGCTGAATAAGGTCACATTCGCAGGCGCCTGGGGTCAGGACTTCCACATGTGCTTCTGAGGGACACAGTGCAACTCACGACAGACGTCGTTTCACAGGAGGGAAGATGCACCGTCCCCGACGTGGACGAGCTCCCGCTGTAGGAAGGCACACCGGTCTGTGGCGTGTCGTGCTCATAGTTGGTCCCCCGTCCTAGATCGCGACGGCCGCTCTTGGTGCCGACTTCACTTAAACTCAGATCCCCCTTGGGATTAAACCCATGCTGCGGAAGCTCTGACGCACTTCCGAACCAGTGTCTGTCGAGAATCAGGGATGTTCTTGTGCGCGAATCCACGCTCATGAGCGTGAAGACGACCAGAAGGTCGTGTTGCCACGTAAATGAGCAGAGCAGCGTGAACGAACGTGTGTGCGTTAGGGAGCTCGGCTTTCCTCTGCTGTCTGAATCATGGAAATGTCTCCATGCGTGACATCGAGTGAGTCTTTCTTGCTCGATCCATTTTCGTAATGTGTTTGGTTCACTCGGTGAAGCCTCAGCTTTTAGATGCTGTTTTACTTCATGAATTTATAGCAAGACAAATCCCTTTTCTCTGAGCTGGTGACAGCTGGCTTAGGACCCTCCCTCTGAGATGTGACTCCCAGCACAGGTGGACAGTCGCCCAGGATGGCCGACGCTTACGCACCGAGATGCTGGGTCGGCCGCATGGGGACGAGAGGGTGAGTCCGACGGGTCTGCGTTTGACTCCGGTTTTCTGCTTCCCCATGCCGAGAGCTCGTCGGATGGAGTTAAACAATCTCGTCCATGCTGACAGCTCTGTTTCCACCTTGGCACAGAGACCAAGCCGCAGTTATTGTATATGGATTTGTTAAATTATTGACTTGAAAGGCTGACGTTTTGCTCCAGGGAGAAGAGACTTTCTTTGTCTTATGATCTCAAAGGGTGCCTGACATTCAGCGTGCGCCCGTGCGTGTTTCCTACAAAAATGGGACATCCGTGTGCAGACGTCCTTCGTCTTCTTGAAAACGGGTGAGAATCCAAGAAAATAAAGGCCTCTCATAGGCTTTGACGTGGTAAAGAGTCAGTTTGCTTTTCCTCTAGAGCTGTCACCTGGATGCCGTTACAGAGCGTGCTTAGCACGCAGAGGACCTGGCAGCGTGTGAACGGGAGCAGAGCATCCCGCCCGACCCCACGTGTGCGAGGAACCCACCCCCGACCGCTCTGGGCACCTCGGCGACTCCCCCCGGGGCGTTTGGAGTTAATGCCCAGGAGCACATTATTCTCTGAGAAGAATAAAAGTAATACTAAAAAATTATTCTAACTAATAACGAAGATGAGGATTTTTAATTTTTCTGTTGTTATTGTTTTTAATGGCGAAGAACATACTGGCGAAATGTGAATTTTAAGAAAGTGCGCGGCGTGGACCGGCCTGAAGGGCCATTGTTTCGCGCTGCCCCCCGTTCCCGCCGTTTGGGGCACAGGTGGCATTTCTGTGTTCCTCCTCCTCTCGGGGCCCAGCCAGAGCTCTGTGGAAGTCCCACTGGCTGAGCGGGGGACCGGGGATTGACTGCGCCCCTCGCCAGGTCTCCCAGTCTCGACGTTGCTCAGAGGGATGGTTCTGTCGGTGTTTCTGGAATGACCTTTCTGCTTCCTCTTTCTTCCGTCCTCCTGCTCTTTTTCTTAGAGGAGCACAGGCCCTGGTTCGAGGTGGCATCGGAAGTCAGCTCTCGCCCGGCCATCGAACAGACAGCCATTCTCGCCTCTGTGCTTCTGCAGTTGCTCCGACCCTGTCCGTACGTCAGTGTACGTGCCAGACTGGGTGGCTTCGTGGGCATTTTCGTTTGCCGCTCTGTTCCTAGTGTATAGAACAGTGTCACACACGTAGGGATCACATTGCAAATACTTGTGGAGATGCTGAACAAGTATAAACCCAGCACATGGGTCTGCTCACCTTCCCCACCCTACTAGCGATAGAAAACAGTTCTGCCCCCTTGGTCCATCCACGTGGTAGGCACTATTCAAGGACTTTATGTGTGGAACTTATCTGATGGATACAACCCTGTGAGGTAAGAACCATCATTTGCAGGTGAGAAACCCGAAGCCCAGAGAGGTTAAGCAACTTCCCCAAAGTCGCACAGCCAGCAAGAGAGCCAGAACTTGAACGTGGCATTTTGGCTCTGTGATGGTCGCCCATCATCTGTATGTCCGTTGTTGTTGATGGCTGGGTGCAGTTTCCTGCTGCGACTTGGCAAAGGATCAATTATTGTGTGATGAGGAAGGAAGGCATTTAGGAATTCTGGATCGTTCTATCTGTACTGCTTTTGGGTTAACTGTTATTTGGGAAAACTTTACGGAGAGGGAGCTGTTAGCTTCAGGGATGCCCGCGGTGTCGCTGGTTTGAATTGTCAGCACAGAATCCCGGTTGGAAGTATTTTCATTCCTCAGATGAATCACTAAGGGAGATGGGACATGTTTGGCCCAAGGAACAAATGTGCGTGTGTATATGTTTGTCAGTGTCATTGTCGGAAACCAATGATGCTTTTATACTGAAATTAACATCTCTTCCTCATAAACGGATTTCTCGTAATTTCAGTTATTTCTGCTGCTTTTCTCTGGTTCTGTCTCCGCTTCGATAGACCTTTCCTTCCCGCAGGAAAAGCCCATCGGACTCGAAGGGCCTGAGATGGCCCTGGCCAGGATGCCAGCTTGGGGTGCAGTCCAACCCAGCACCGGCTTCTTCCTGCTTTGGGAGAAGCTGCGCTGGCTTTGGATGCTGTCCTAGACTTGGCTTGATGGCTCACGGGCCCTGTGGGATGGCCACCATCACAAGGACACTGGTCCTGTGTGTGTCGCTCTCAGAGCATCTGGAAGCACTCGTGTAAAAGTCAGCTTGAACTTGAAAGAAGTCACGACTGTGGTCTGGAATGTGTAGTATTTTTCTGAAAAAGCTGGAATTTTGTTTTACAAAGGAGGAGAAATATTCTGCAGGCTTCCAAAACATCTGTTATTGACACAGTTTAAAAGGTGACATTTTCGATGGTGGTCGTCTTAGGGCTTCCTGCATTCGGTGTCCCTCGTGTTTGCCAAATGATTGCGTGAAAGATTGTGTTTGTAACAGAATTGCAGCATCTTTGGCCTTGAATCTTGGTGTCATATCCAGAGAAACGTACTTATGGGAACCGGTGAGTAATCCAGGCTGTCACTCTCCAGTTGGGAACATGTGTGTACCTATGCAAGCGTTCAGGTGCGCTGCTGCCGTGAAGGGGAGTGAATTCTAGGCTCCAGGCTAGAACAGCAAGTTCGCAGAGAAAAAATAAATTCGGAGTTTGAATTATTTCCTATTAAGAGTTGCTAAGCAACACCCCACTTAGCTTCTCTAGTATTCAGTGTTTCGAATTTCCTTTTCTCAGCAGCCACTAATACCATCCTCACCCAACAATTTCACAGAGTTCGGAAAAGCACAGGCACTGAAATTCTCAGGACAGAAAACTGCAGAGGACAGAGGAGAGCATTGCAGGAAAAGGGACGGCACGCGAGCTCCAGAGTCTGGAGTCTCCATGTAGGACCAGGGAACACAGGCGGGCGGGAACTACCACAGCCGAGGAAGAGCCTCCGGGGAAGAGCAGATGGAATAATTCCTGGTACAGGGCCTGGGGAGCAAGCTCCAGTGACAAAGAGGGACATTTCTCAGCGCAAAGGGACACAGTTCATCGAGAAGACCTAATCGTTCCAAATACCTACACATCTCATAACAGAGATTCAGAATACATGACGTGTAAATATACTCAGAGCTTTCGACAGCCTCATCTCAATAACGGATGGGACAATACGAAAATCAATAAGGACATAGGAGATTTGAGAAGCACTACCAAACGAGAGGATCGAAGGGTGTTTATAGGACGCTCCACCCAACAACGCAGTATGTGGTCTTTCAAATGTATGTGGAACGTTTACCAAGATAGACCACATTCTCCATCCTCAAAATCTCACTGAGTTTAAAAGGGTTACTGTTATACAAAGGATGTTCTTTGGCCATAATGGACTTAAATTAGAAATTAATGACATTTGAAAAATGAATCAATAATTAGAAACTAAACAACCCATTTCTAAATAACCCATGAGTCCAAGAAGAAATTATGAGAGGAATTAGAAAATACGTTGAACCAAATGAAATGAAAACCTGATGGGGCGTGATGTGGGGTGGGCTTAAAATGGCACTTAGAGAAATTCATAGAATTAAATGTTCTACTACGAAAGTGGTAAGGACTCAAATCAACAACTTAAGCTTCCAATTTAAGAAACTAGAAAAAGGAGTATAAATTAGAAGAAAGGAGATTGTAAACAGAAAAACGATAATCAATGAAACCAAAACTGGTTCTTCGAGAATATCAATGAAATTAATAACATTAGAGCCAGACTGCTCAGAAACAAATAGAGAAGATTATCAGTATTAAGAGGGATTGCCTTTATTGAGCCTCCAGACTTTAAAAGGATAAACAGCTTTATGCCAATACATTTTTCGGTCTAGATGAAATAGGCAAATTCCTTGAAAAGCAAACTCGCAAAGCTCATTTAAGAAAAAAAAGAAATCGATAAATTGAATAGCCCTCTATGTGTGAAATAATTTGAATATGTAGTTAAATATCTTCCTACAAAGAAAACTCCAGTCCCGAATGTCGCCCTTGGTGAGTTATACCCAAATTTAAGGATAAAATAATCCCAATGCTACACAAATTCTCCCACGAAATTAATGAGGAAACATTCTCCAACTTATGCCATGAAGCCACCAAAAACAAATACAGTACGAGGGAAGAAACTACAGACCGGTGTCTCTCATGAACACAGGCAAAACAATCCTTCACCAAAAAAAAAAAAAAAAAAATACACACACACACACACACACACACACACACATTGACCAAGTGGAGTTTATCTCCATAATGCAAAGTTGGTTTAACATTCAAAAATCAATGAATGCGGTTCATCACGTTAGCAGATTATTTCAATAAATGCATTACATGTCATCATTCTAGTAGATGCAGAGGAGGCATTTGACAAAATAGAGCACCTATGCATGATAGCATCTCTCAATAATTTAGGAATCAAAAGGGCCTACCTCAAGCCAATAAAGGTCAGTTGTACAAAAAGTACAGCATCAGAATTAATAGTGAAAGACCGGATGCTCTCATCTGCGATCAGGAGTGAGGTCGGGATGATCCCTCTCACCACCTCCCTTCAAGATGGCACCAGATGTCCCAGCCAGCACAAAAGGCAAGAAGAAGAAACAAAAGACACACATGCTAGAAAATAAGAATTTCGGCTGGCTTTACCTGTCTGAGTGGAGACTGCCCATCATGGTAGCCACGTGTGGCTGCTGCACACTTCATATGTGGCTGCTTTGAATTGAGATGTGTTCTAAGTGTAAACACTGACGTTTAAAGATGAAGTATGCGGAAAAAAAAAGTAAACCATTTTATTCATAATTTATTTTTACTTATTACATGATAAAATTATAACATTTTGGAAAAATAGGCTATATGTGATATATTATTAAAATCAATTTTACTTATTTTTAATGTGGCTGCTAGAAAGTTGAACATTATACATGTGGCTTGCACTATATTTGTATTGAGCAGCTAACATCTCTGTTGAAAATTTCATGGAACCTAAAAATTCCCCTAACGCTAATTGGTAAGTGGGTTTAATGAGGTTGCATTTAACAAGATGGAGTTACAGAAATAAGTTGTATGCCAATATATTAGACTCTTCCAATCAGAAATTGAAAAAAATGAGCATTTAATATAACATCAATAATATACTCAGGAGTAAATTGAATAAATGTTTATGACTCTTCTACATAGAAAACTATAAAACTTTGTTGACTGAAATTAAAGAAGTAAGTAACTGGAGAGAGAGACCGTTCATGAGTCCAGAGACTCAATGTCATCAAGTTGTCAGTTCTCCCCAAATTCATCCTCTGTAGAGTCCATACAACCCCAATAAAAGTCCAGCTTTGTAATAGAGTAACAAGCAGATTCTAAAATGTATATGGACGTGCAAATTCCCAAGAAGCAGCCAAAATAAATTTGAGAAAGCAGAAAAAGGAGATCTTACTCTACTGGATTTCAAAATTTCTTATAAAACTACAGTAATCAACATAGCATGGTATTCGTGTAAAAATAGACATTTAGGCGAATGGATACAACAGACTGTCCAGAA
>NW_011889166.1:6568-7954 GCF_000151845.1 Pteropus vampyrus | reverse complement strand
AATTAACTCAAAATGGGTCATAGAGTTAAAAGTTAACTATTAAACCTATAGAAGAAAACGTGAGAGAAGATTTTAGGTTAGAAAGCTATGTCTTAAATAGAATATACCAAAAAAAATGAGCCATTAAAGAAAAAACCCTGATCAATAGGCTTGATCAAAATTAAAAATTTTACTATTCAAAGGCGCTATTATGAAAGTGAAAATGCAAACCACAGACTGGGAAACAACAGTTACAAAACACATTCCTGACAAAAGTCTGTACTTAGGATATATGACAAACTCTTACAACTCAACTGTACCTCAATAGAGGCGTAAAAATAGTGTGTGAGGTTTTGTAGTGCACAAATAATTTTCATGTCTCATTTTAAATTATTGATACAGTATCCTCAGACAGAAGGCATGATTCTTATTTTAAACATAAAAAAAAAAAGTAAAAACTAAAAAACCCGAGATACCAAAAGAGATTTCGTGACTTGCTAAACGGTAGCAGGTCTGGGCTGGAAGACACTCTCCCTTCCTTCCGTTCAGATGTGCTGACTCCTCAGTTCTTGGCAGTGACCCTGCCCTGCCTTTATGATGGCTAAAAGAAAGGAGAGATTTTTAAGGAGAAAAATGTTATGAGATGTCATAGGAGGATAACAATAGTTCTGTTTTTATCAGGTCTAAGGAGATGATCTCTTGAACAAAGTTTTATTATCGATCGAGATTTTTAAAAGACTGGCAAATTGATTGCTGGGTTGTTTGAAATTTCATTTCTGTTCAGCCTCTTTTTTAAAAGAATATATATTTTTTACATTGAACATTGGAAAAACACACACACTACAAAATACCCAAGTCACCGATCTGTATTTTCTTTAACGCTCTTGATATGCAAAAATTATTTTTATTACTATCTTTACCACCTGATGGGGGATATAATTAAACAACCAAATATTCTAAGTAGCATAAAAGCACATATGCGTTATTCTAAAAATTGTGAACCAATGAAATAATTTTTTTGTAGTTATTATGGAAAGGAGATAATGGGGGTTTATTACAATAAAGTAAAAAGTAATAAAATCTAACTTTATCATATTGTGCCAGGTATAGATAAGTAGACCAAGAAGACAGAGGAGGGGCTCAGAAAGACACCTACCTGTCTTATATGGAAGAAGCGGAATTAAACGACAGTGGGGTAGGATGGACTATTCAGTAAATGAAAAAAATGAATAAGTGAAATAAATGAACAGAAGAAAGAAATGGACTATCTTACAGAAAAAAATCAGATTTCTGCTTCATTTTGTATAAAAATATAAATCCTAGTTGGATTGGAATCTAAATAAGAAAAGCGAACTCTTAAGGATTTCGTAAAAATGTGGAGGGAAATTTCTTTATAAAGTCAGTATA
>NW_011889166.1:3844-5636 GCF_000151845.1 Pteropus vampyrus | reverse complement strand
ACAAAACAACCCTCTCTTTTGCCCTGAATGTGTGTCATTGTCACTAGTTTTAATACAAAGTGTTCTACTTTTCAAACTTAAAAAAAAATTGTATAGTACTATACGAATGCCAGGGAATGTATACTGAATACTGGTAAGATTCGGTCACTGGAATCTGTGTTTAGCAATGAATGAAACCCAATCAAAATGTTCAAAGAATATAATTATTGAAAAAAGACAGCTCACAATCTAGATATAACAATTGATACCTCTTTCTTTATTGGGCTAAGTAGGGACATATGGATGCTGCATGCTCTAAGGATGTGAGCACAAACTCATAAACTTTGTGTTGTGAACTAAAAGTGGACATAGGCCTTTATAATTTGGAGGGCGTCTGTCTGCTGGTCTCTGGTGTGGCCTCTTTAAGCTTTAGTCTGGTTATATGTGAATTTCACAGTGGGGAGCTACAGAGACTCTAGAAGTGTGTTCCATAGATTGTGATTATAAAGAGCCAGTGATTTCAGCCAAGATGTCTCGGGTGTCCGTCCTGCGAGAGATCTCTGTGGGCCCAGAATCTCTTTTGTATCTTTATAGGACAATCTGATTGTGGGAAATTAATCCACTTTCACTGAAAATGCTAATTTATGATTTTATTGCTGTTCAAAGGATGCTCCTGTCTGCTAACCAAAATACCTCTTTCTCGTGTTAGGTTACCTGGGAAACAAATTCAGTTGCGTGTGTGTTGGAGATCGGGTCAGAACAAAGGGGGTGACGGGTTCTCCTTGGTCATTGACTCGGGCTGCAGCAGACTCAGGAATACCACGTGGACTTTGTTTTGGACGGGTTCCGTTGAGCGGAACTCTGGCTCCGGTGCTTGGAGAGCCGTGGGAGCAGCATCCACGTCTCGCGGATACTCTCGAGGGAACCAATTTAAGGTCTATGTGGAGTGTGGCCTGGGGAAGAGGATGGATTTTTTTTTTTTTTTGAATGAAGCATTTTTTTCTTTAGTTGGAGGAAAACGTAGGTGTGGTTTTCACTGACATCTTCTCTTCTGCATGCCCCGTCACTCATTATTTGACACTTATCCCGGTATGAGAACCTGTCCTTTTGTCATATGACACACTCAGAATCTTCAGCAGACCTGGGGTCAGCAGGGACAGCTCAGGGCAGAAAACCTCTCATTTCTAAGCGCTGGAGCATTCCCATTGCCTATCAGCCGTTTCTAAACTAAACAGATCCACGTTTCCTTACGAGTCCAAAAAGACTTCCGATCAGTTCCAATTGAATGAAAAGGGTCCTACGAGGAGTTGGAGGATGCATCCACCGCTACAAGCACAGCTAAGGCTTCTCATTTTGAGCGTAGGATATCGTGCACGTGTGGTCAGCCATGAGGCCTGTGCCAGCTTCGCTGTGACACTGAGATGTTTGTGCCCAAGAGAGTTCAACGGCAGAGACTCAAGCACTTAGACCAGATAGAGCGGAGTAATATCTTTGCATTGGCAAGTATTTTTCCCCTAACAGGCATTCAAGTGATTTCTGTGGATAAAGGCCGCTGTTCACGCATAGAAGCCCTTGGACATCGTAACGTCCTTACCGTGGTTTTCAGTGGAGTCAGCGTGGAGTGGAAATGCAGTCGATCCTCATTATTTGTCAATTCACGTTTGTGATTTTGCCTACTTGCTAAAATGTATTCAAATCAATTAAACATTGATTTGGGTATCAAATCAATGTCTGAGGCCATTCGCGGACGTGAGCCGAGCGGTGTAAACTTTGAGTTGCCCAGTGTGCACCTGTCTCACTGAGTCGGGACGAG
>NW_011889166.1:0-1104 GCF_000151845.1 Pteropus vampyrus | reverse complement strand
AAGCCTGCAGCTTCAATTCCTGCCTGACCACTTCCAGCGTGCTGGCCTGCCCTAGAAATGTCAGACGTTCCGGCCCCCATAATTCATAAGCAATTCCTTGAAATCCTTCTGTCTCATATGTAGATATATGTGATCTGTCTGTCTGTCTATCTATCAATGTATCATCTATCTATCTTTCTATCTATCTATCTATCTATCTATCTATCTATCTATCATCTATCATCTATCAATCTATCAAGCTATCTATCTATCTATCTATCTATCTATCTATCTATCTATCATTCATCTAATTATCTATCCATCTGTCCATCCGTCCATCCCTCCATCCTTCCCTATCCCTCCCCATCCCTCTCCATCCCTCCATCCCTCCATCTGTCCATCCGTCCATCCCTCCATCCTTCCCTCCATCCATCCAGTTCTTTGTCTCTGGTAGAACCCTGACTGATAGGCCATTATTACGCTTAACGAAATTATTCAGGTGGCCCCAGGTCTCTAAGACATGTTTCTCTTTCTAGATTTGGCTCGATGTAATCAGAGTCACACAAGACACGTGACATTGCATTCGGTTGTTGAGTTTCGTGTGTGTCTCTTCACTGGGACCTGTCTCCCTCATTTCTTTGTCATCCCTTTAAATTGTTGATATAGCTCGGTGTCTTGATCTGTGGAGTGCTCCATTCTGGATTTGTCCATTTACTACCTCCCTGGGTGGTTGGGTTTATATCTTTGTAGTGAATATTGTGTCTAATCGGAAAGTCACTTGTAAAGCTTTGATTAGATTTAGGTATGTTCAGCTTTTGTTTTTTTTTGGAGGGGAGAGCGAAAATTCTGTGCCGATGGTGGTGTGCGTTTCCTATGGCATCACGTCTGGGGCACGGGGTGGTTGTCTGTCCCGGTCTCGTGGTGCCAAGACTAGTGTCAGGGAAATCAGGGGAAAAATATGGATCCCTCCATTGTGTCTTTTCCCATCAGTTTTTCATCTCATGGTTCAATGTCCGTTGATGACATTGGTCCGGAGTCATTATTTTGTTTGTTTTCCTAATTCTAACTTTCTTGAAGTTATCCTGTAAAGAAATTTCACTTACAAAGCAGGGCTGTTTGTTTTAT
>NW_011889165.1:1610745-1613969 GCF_000151845.1 Pteropus vampyrus | reverse complement strand
GTGCAACAACCATGAGCCAATTGATCAGCCCGTGCCGTTTGGACGGTATTACCATTCTGGAGGCCAGCTGAATCATCTCATCTGGAGATAATTCAGTTCCTTCGGCCCCATCATCCCACACCTGAAACAGCCATCCCAGAAGTCTCCCGAGCTTTATGTGGTACCTGCTTCCTCAGGTCCCGGAGTTCCGCTGGGGTGTATTGGATCATGGTGGTATGCTGTTTAGCCTGGGGTCCCCGCCAGCTTGTCCTCCCAGGGCCAACGGCTGTTCCACATCAACCTGCTGTCGTATCACTGGCTGCACCTGCCTAGGTATCACCAGCGGGCTCCCAGACAACAGCAGCGACCGGTCAGGGCCCCGCGGCATACGTTCCGCGACCTCCAGCCCTTATTCCAGTACTTCTTGGCATTGCAGTTGCTGCACCTGCTGGGCCTGGTCCTGAATATGTCCAGGCTTGCCTGCCGAAGCACCGCCAGGAACATCCAGGCCACCAGACCAGCTGCCTCCCGGTGAGCGGTTGGGACTCTCAGCTCCATTATCTCCAGGGCTTTTCAGACATCCTCTGGACGTGGCTTCACTGCATCCCAATCCTCACGTGGCGTCCAGGTATAGCCAAATGTGCGGCCACGGGATGCTACAGGGAGGTGGAGGGCCACACATCCTCCACCCGGGAACTGTCCAGAGTGCCAGGGGTCCTACTCAGCTCAACCTGTGTCAGCGCTGAGCTGATCGAGGAGGGAAGATTTTGGCAGTGAGACGCTCAACTGCAGGAGATGCAAAGGACGAAACTGCAAGCTTTTATTGTGGGTCCGGACAACATGGGCTCGTTCACGTAAGAGAAAAACGAACCGTACAATAGACCGGTTGTGCCGAAACGCACTACAACGACAGCCAGCAAGTCAGAGAACTGCGTGAGAACAAGAAGCAAATCAGCTAACGTTGAACCGAAATAATGCCAGGGGAGAGCGCGAACGCAGTCCCCCACTACCACAAATTATGCAGTCGAGTTTCCCACATTTGGGGAAATCGCAGGGGTCAGCACATCCGGAGTGCAATGGATAAGCCTCGCCCTGGGAAAACCACCTTCGTGATCATGGTATCTCCCCTGCCAGGTAAGTATGAGTTGCTCGGCTCGCCTCCACCCGAACCCTCGCGCTCGCCTCGCTCTTCACGCACGGTCACTTCCCTCGCGTGGACTCCGCACCCTCCCTGCTTCGAGGCCGCTCGCCCGGACATGCCCCATCGGGAAAACAACTCCGGGAGCATTTGCGTTCTCGAGACGCGGGCCGTGGAGGCTCAGGCGGAGCAGGACCGGCAGCCTCTGCGCGCCTGCTCATCTGCATACGACACGCCCTTGTCGTGATGTCCCCGGCTCTGCGGGGCAGGCCCGACGCAGGTGCGCGCGCGTGAGCGAGTCTGGGACCCCCGCGCGGATGTGGGAGCGGGGGAGAGGGCGGAACCCGAGAGGACGCGACTGCGCGGGACCCGGCTCCCAACGTTAAGAGTGGTTCAAGTCTCAGGGTTGGTCTCACCTTTCAACGAAAGAAAATTTCAGCCCATTTTTGTCCGCGCCTGCTCTATCTCATGTTCAAGTAATCGAAACTCAGGAAAGGTCTTTTTACCAGTTGATAGTAAGTGCTAAGCCGCTTCTTAAGAAATCGTGCTTATATGTATCCCTGGAGTCGAGTCAAAGTGACAGTGTGCTTAGGAATATGTAGTATCCTAACCTGGTAACGCTGGAAGGAAAGCCCAGCACCTCAAGTTTTGAAGAATGAAAACCAGGATAAAGCGCTGAGCGGTCCCCTGCAACCCAGTGGTCAGGGGCACCTCTCGTACTGTCCCAGCACGCTCACAGGGTGGCCCCACAAAGTGCCCTCTGGTCCTTTCTGCCTTGGACTCTTGTCAAAGATAAATACAACAGGCAGTGGGGAAAGTGGTGAAACATTTTATTCGGTAACTACCGAAAGTAAGGGAACAGCTGAGTTCCGTTCCCATTTGTGCAGAGGTGATTTGGGCGTTTTAAAGGGAGAATGAGAGGATGGATGGGGGCTCTGTTGAATCCGAGAAGTGAAAAATATCAAAGGGTTGGCTGGTCAGCAAAAAGGCAATCAGTCAGCTGGTAATGACTGAAGTTAGGATGCTATCCTCCTGGAGACTGAGAGACAGAGGCTCTGTCCTTCCCAATTACATTTTAAAGGAATGGTTCTCAGTCCTTGAGACACACTTTGGAGTTGTAAAAGATCCATATTCACAATAGTGAGCCCTTCTACATAAAAACTCTAAGAAAGGGCGGTCAGGTGTCGAACTTTTCCCAGGCAGACATTTAATGGGGAGCTAGAGGTCAATCCTAAGGACAGGACCTGACTGCTAGAAGCCATGCTACAGTCTGGTCAAGTCTCTTAGTGCAGGGAGGGATTTGGATGTGTTATGTACTGAGAGTTCTACAGTTCTCAACCGAGGAAATTCTCTGTGATCAAACAAGAAACTCTGCACCCCCTGGGTGAACACTGGCTTCTGGCCCCTTCTTTTATACTCTGATCTCCTCTTTGATGACATTGAGAATTTGTCCATTCAAAAACTGTTTATGGAGTGCATTCCATGGCCAGACACTGTTCAGGAATTTGGGAAGAAAAAGACCTCTCGGTGCTCACATTTTAGAGAAGGGAGAAAATTGACAATCGACTCGATGGGTTAATTAATTACTATGTATAGGTGTTAATTAGTATGTTAGATTAAAAAAAAAAAAAAAAAAAAACGAAAACGGAGGAAGGAAAGAAGATCCGGAGTTGCAGTAGGGGCAGGTGGTGTGTTCAACTGGGTGGTCCGAGGAGGGCACATTGCCATGCGAGCAAAGACCTTCTGAAGGAGGGGAGGTAGTTGGTCAGAGGATGTCAAGCGGGGAAGCGCTCACTAGCACAAAGATCAGCAGGAGTAAAAACCCAGGTAGAACTGTGTTAGGAGAACATCATGGAGGCCCTGTGTCCGGAGCAAAATTGAAGAATTGTACAAAAGTAAGAGAGGTGACTGGTTGAGGGTAAGATCGTGAGGGTCTTGTAGACCATTGTAAGGCTTCAAATCTGAGCGAGCCAGAAGATTTTGAGGAGAGGATTGTCTTGGGTCGACCTCCCTCTCCCTCTCCCCCCACCCCCGCCGCCCCCCAAAATATTACTCTGGCTGCAGGGGTGGCAAGGGCCACAGCAGGGCAACGAACGAGGAAACTTGC
>NW_011889165.1:1606256-1608443 GCF_000151845.1 Pteropus vampyrus | reverse complement strand
CCCTTGACCTGCCTTTTTCTGATGTCTGTACAATGATCACATTCTCCTAAAGTGAAAAGGAGCTAAATTGGAGGCAGGGGTTCCCAAGCTCCCAGCCATGGACCGGTACGGATCTGTGGCCTGTTGGGAACCCGGCTGCACAGCAGGAAGTGAGCAAGCGAAGCTTCATCTGTATTTGCAGCTGCTCCCCAGCGCTACTAGCATCAACGCCTCAGCTCCGCCTCAGGTCATCAGGCATTAGATTCTCATGGAAGCATGGGTCCCTGGTGCCAAAAAGGTTGGGGACTGCTGGCCTAGAGGATCCTCTCCTTCGGCTCAGGAACTGTTTTTGTTTGTTTGTTTATTTGTTTGTTTTGTTTTGTTATTATAGCTATCACCTATAGGCTCAAGCAAATGGTGCTCAGAGACATTACTGATGAAGCCGAACAGGGAGTGTTTCCAATTCTGTGATTTCTCTGTAGGAAGGACACAGTATTGTTAACCTGATCTGGACTCAGAGATAGGACCTGGGAACCTGCTGGGAAACTTCTGTTGAAGCCTGAGCTGAAGAAATTAATCCAATAAGTATATTAAATGCCTGTTATAGTCACGCACTATTCCAGCAATTACGGATGGAGCAGTTAACAAAACAGTAGAGAATCTCTGACCTCATGGAATTTACATTCCAGTGGGTAAAATTAGAAAACTAAAATACATGGTATGTTAGATCAGTGTTTCTCAAACTTATAATGTACATAGAATAAACCGGGACTCTGATTCTGAAGTAGCTCTTGCAAAGGTGCTAAGGTTCCGAATTCTAGCATATTCTGGTGTCCGCTGACGTCGGAGTCGCTGGTCAAGAACCACAGGAAGCAGCAAGGTGACAAATGCTGTGGGGAAAATTCAGCAACAAAGAGGTATAGGGCAGGACCACAGCTTTGAAAACAAAAGACACCTTTATACAGTTTAAAAGACTTGGCCAAGTACCCGGGTTGTTGGAGATGGATTTGGAGCATCCCCGCGCGTACTTAGTAACACGGCAGCGTCTCACTCACGCTAAAACGACAAGCCGGAAGTTCAAATTCCTACTTAGCCACCGACACCAGTTAAGAAAAGGGAGACAGAGCGACCCCGTGCAGCTTAGATCTGACATTACAAAACCGAAGAAATCAGGGGAGAGCGCGAACGCAGTCCCCCACTACCACAAATTATGCAGTCGAGTTTCCCACATTTGGGGAAATCGCAGGGGTCAGCACATCCGGAGTGCAATGGATAAGCCTCGCCCTGGGAAAAACCACCTTCGTGATCATGGTATCTCCCCTGCCAGGTAAGTATGAGTTGCTCGGCTCGCCTCCACCCGAACCCTCGCGCTCGCCTCGCTCTTCACGCACGGTCACTTCCTTCGCGCGGACTCTGCACCCTCGCTGCTTCGAGGCCCCTCGCCCGAACCTGGCCCGTCGGGAAAACAACTCCGGGAGCATTTGCGTTCTCGAGACGCGGGCCGTGGAGGCTCAGGCGGAGCAGGACCGGCAGCCTCTGCGCGCCTGCTCATCTGCATACGACACGCCCTTGTCGTGACGTCCCTGGCGTTCTCTGTTTTCCTCAAGCAAGTAGAAAAGACCCAAGAGAGATCAGCTCTGACTATTCTAAAGTGAACGTTCGTTTGTAAAGTTAGATTGAGGGGTTCGAGCTTCTTAACGTCTTTTCCTAATCTTTTCCCTCGTGTCTCCGCCTCTGACCTTCTGCTGTCTCGTGTGCTGGGTGGGCGCAGGCGGGCGCACGGCCTGGAGGGGAACCCCAGAGGACGCGATGTCGTGGTACCCGGGGTCCAGCAGTTAGCGTCCCACTGAGGGGGTGGTTCAGGGCTCATTGTTGGTTTTATCTTCCTTCAGCAAATAGGAAGTTTCAGCCTATTTTGTTTCCTCCAGCCCTACGGGAGCCATCCTCATTGGACACCATTATTAAGATTTCCGACAACCCCCATTAAACTTTTAAGTTAAGATTTACCCAACCAACTTAGCAGGGATCGTTTTTTCGCTGTGTCTTTTGAGCAAGCCTGTCTCATACTACTTCACGTGAACTGGTTCAATAGACACAGTCAAACTTAGTAAAACCTAAAGTGGGGGGAGTCAAGATTTTAACCTTGAAGAAAAAAAATCGAGGCAAAGTATGAACTTTATCCACTGCAAATTTCGCAGTGGTAGATTT
>NW_011889165.1:1600422-1602746 GCF_000151845.1 Pteropus vampyrus | reverse complement strand
GACTGTCGTGAATAAAACTGTTAAAAACATTCATGTATAGGTTTTTCGTGTGCGTATGAGTTTTCATTCCCCTGGGATAAATGCCCAGCAGTTCCGTTGTTGGGTTGTATGATAATTGCATGTTTAGTTTTATAGGAAACCGTCAAGCTGTTTTCCATAGTAGCTGTACCATTTTACACTCCTACCAGCATTGGCTTCAGCGTTATTTAATGGACTGTCGTCTATCTTGCTATTCTTTACAATAACCTCCTATATCCCACACTTTGGAAACACTAGAATACAGATTAGATCAGAGTTTCTCAGCCTCAGCAGTACTGACATCTTGGGTCAGATGATTCTCTGTTCTGAAGGACTGTAATGTGCATTGTGGGATGTTTAGCAGCACCTCTGGCCTCTACCCGCTACATGCCAAGTAGCCCCTTTTCCTGCCTTCTAGTTGTGACAGTAAAAAATGTCTCTGGTTATGCTAAATGTTCCTTGAGGGACAAAATTGCCCCAAGTTGAAGACCAGTAAAGTAGTTCAAGGTTGAAAAGATAAGTGAAACCAGATTGTGGAAGGCTGTTTTGAATGCTGTGCGCAGAGATTTGGCAATGGACAGTTTATTTCAGAGCTAGGTATTAATGTTATGAGAGTTCTTTAGGAATAACATTCTGGCTGCAGGGTTTGGGGTGGAATGAAACAGAAGATTTTGGAGACCTGGACATCCTTAGGATATGGTGTAAATTTAAGAGGACTCGAGTAAAAATAGTGGTAATGGAGAAAGAAGAAGCATGTTGATCAGGGTGAGGAATATTGCTATTGATGGGGAAACCCAGGCACAGAAGGCCAAGTAAATCGGTAGAAATTATACAGGAGACTTTCGACTATAATTTAGCTTTCTCTCTGTAGTTCTCTTTAGCTCTCTTTAGCACTGTGCTTTTTAAACTATAATATTTAATTACTATCTGTTAACATTTTGTGTGGGTATATTAGTGGTATATTAATTACATATGTTAGGTTTTATTTAAGGGTCCAGAGTTTTAAAAAACTCTCAGTTTTGTGGAGTCAACTTCATTGCTGATGGAATTATGAATTGGTGCAATACTCGTGGAAAGCAATGTGATAATTCAAGAAGTCAGAAAGATGTTTGTAGCTAATTCTAGACATTTATTCTAATGAAATAAACAGAAGCAAAATTACATGTACAGAGATGTTAATTGTATTGTTTAATAACAAATAGCTAGAAATAAATGTATAGCATCTACAAGAGGAAATGTTATGCAGACATTAAAATACATATTTGGAAATATTCAGAAATGGTTTATCTGTTAAGCGAGAATAGCTCTAATAAATCATATGCAGCTAAGTAAAACTTAAAATTGTTGGGCAGTGAGATAATTGGAGTTGTAAGTTATTTTAATTCTTTAATATTCACATTCTTTATGATTTAAATGTATACCAGTTCTGAAGATGAAGTGGATGTGCTTTTACATGGAACTCCCGACCAAAAACGAAAACTCATCAGAGAATGTCTTACTGGAGAAAGTGAATCATCTAGTGAAGATGAATTTGAAAAAGAAATGGAAGCCGAATTAAATTCCACCATAAAAACAATGGAAGACAAGTTATCCTCTCTGGAAACAGGTAAACTTAGTTAGATTTTTATATAGATATTTTTTAAAGCTCCATATGAACAAGAACCTTATTTGTGCTCTCTTGTGTCTCCAGGACTTTCAGTAGGTGCTAACTAAATATTTACTGTGTGAATGAATAAATGTGTTTGACAACTTGAGCATATTTTTCTTTGATGACTGGTGAAGAAGTGTCCTGTATTGTTTGAAAGAAATTATTTAGCACTGTTTTCTTGCATGATTTCCTTCTGTAACTTTTACCTCAGGATTAAAAAAAAAGACAGGCTTAAAGAAGTATTTTTAGAGTTACATAGTACTGATATGGTAGATTGACGTGTCATCACAAATTCCTGTCTCATTTTAATAAGTAATGAAACATATTTCATTTTGATACTTGGTGTTTATGTAAAATAAATCTGACCTGAAAACTGATTTGCGAAAGTAGGACTCCTTGGCATTGGTTTCCATGTTGATATGCCAAGTATTAACTGTTAAGAATGAAAGCGTATATGATAATAATAAAGTCAAAAGTGGATATTAATTAAGAGGAAAAATTAGGGATGCAGGCTTATGATGACATAAGTATAGGTAATGTCATGGCATCAGGCATAACTGAAGAGGGGAAAAATGTGTCCTTGACTCATTTTCCCTGCCTTTTTGTAGGGCTCTTATTCTCTTTTTCCTTAAAGTCTCTTTAAAATGAGATGTTTATT
>NW_011889165.1:1598092-1600372 GCF_000151845.1 Pteropus vampyrus | reverse complement strand
GGAGTTGTAAGTTATTTTAATTCTTTAATATTCACATTCTTTATGATTTAAATGTATACCAGTTCTGAAGATGAAGTGGATGTGCTTTTACATGGAACTCCCGACCAAAAACGAAAACTCATCAGAGAATGTCTTACTGGAGAAAGTGAATCATCTAGTGAAGATGAATTTGAAAAAGAAATGGAAGCCGAATTAAATTCCACCATAAAAACAATGGAAGACAAGTTATCCTCTCTGGAAACAGGTAAACTTAGTTAGATTTTTATATAGATATTTTTTAAAGCTCCATATGAACAAGAACCTTATTTGTGCTCTCTTGTGTCTCCAGGACTTTCAGTAGGTGCTAACTAAATATTTACTGTGTGAATGAATAAATGTGTTTGACAACTTGAGCATATTTTTCTTTGATGACTGGTGAAGAAGTGTCCTGTATTGTTTGAAAGAAATTATTTAGCACTGTTTTCTTGCATGATTTCCTTCTGTAACTTTTACCTCAGGATTAAAAAAAAAGACAGGCTTAAAGAAGTATTTTTAGAGTTACATAGTACTGATATGGTAGATTGACGTGTCATCACAAATTCCTGTCTCATTTTAATAAGTAATGAAACATATTTCATTTTGATACTTGGTGTTTATGTAAAATAAATCTGACCTGAAAACTGATTTGCAAAAGTAGGACTCCTTGGCATTGGTTTCCATGTTGATATGCCAAGTATTAACTGTTAAGAATGAAAGCGTATATGATAATAATAAAGTCAAAAGTGGATATTAATTAAGAGGAAAAATTAGGGATGCAGGCTTATGATGACATAAGTATAGGTAATGTCATGGCATCAGGCATAACTGAAGAGGGGAAAAATGTGTCCTTGACTCATTTTCCCTGCCTTTTTGTAGGGCTCTTATTCTCTTTTTCCTTAAAGTCTCTTTAAAATGAGATGTTTATTCTTTGTTCTCCACAGTATACTTCATGGCTGAAAGGTAGAGATACATTTGCTGGCAACCTGAAATTACAGCCGTTTTATTTAATTAGATTTATGGGTAGGGAGGCAAAAATAATTTCATGATTTGGAACATTTACTCAAGGAGGGCAGTTCTCTGTAATGCACAGGGCACATATCCAGTAAGTCAATAATGTGGAAGTGTTTTGCCATTCAAATGACATTGGAAATGAGTTGATAAATTATTTGAGGTAATGGAAGAATATATGGAGTTTTTTCTTGTCGGTTATGGATGGTTTAGACTGTGTATTTCCGTTAATGTTTGAACAGAGTCTTCCTCAGGAAATGGGAAAGTTGCAACAGCTGTGACAAAGTACTATGATGATATATATTTTGATTCTGATTCTGAGGATGAAGACAAAGCAGGTAAGTAAAATGCTTACCAGGTGTAGCTGTTAATATTTTATGAAAAATTATTTGATATTAGGATTTCTCTCTTAATTTGATCTGTTAAGAAATGGCAGGCTATTGATATGAAAACAGGGAGGATCGATGAATAAGAAAAGATGTGTATAAAATTTATTGAGTTATAATGTACACCTAAAGTTTATATAACCTTGTATGCCAGTTTTACCACAAGAAAAAAAAAGAACAGATGAGCATGCACACATATGAGGATGTGGGACCACCAGTGGCATTGCTGCATAGGCACACCTGGGGAGAGGAGGAATAATAAGTCCTGACTCAGTACCTCCTTCCTCGGGGCTCTTGGCCCACCTCTTCCTTTAGGTTCCTTAGTTCAGTAGTATTTGCTTTCACACCTGCAAATAGTTTCTATATTTTTACCCTCTTGAATTTTCCCTAAGACCTTCTGCGTGTAAAGCAGATGTGCTAACCATTACACTACGGAGCCACCCTTGGAATTTATTTTGCATAAAATTTGAGCAAAGTTGAACATAATGACAAGATCTAAAACTAATTTAATTGTGGCAGTAATTACACTACATTACACAAATAACAAATTTATATGGTAAAGAAATAACTTTATATTTTTATATCTGTTACATAAATATTGACGTGCTCAAGTACATTTTAAATGTCTCATGTATGTGGATGACCGTAGTTTTTTTTCCATTCGTTTTTGAAATATTTTTCTTCTGATTTCAGTAGCATTTTCTATATGGGAACTTGTAGAGAATTTAGACATCAATAATAGTTACTATTCTTGGTTTGTTCTGAGTGGCATGTGAGTGGACTCTGAATTTTCATTATTTAAGCTCTTATTTAAGTTTTCAGTGAAGTGACAGTTTTTGCTTCCTCTGTCATTCTTCATTTTAATGCC
>NW_011889165.1:1591120-1598042 GCF_000151845.1 Pteropus vampyrus | reverse complement strand
CATTTTCTATATGGGAACTTTTAGAGAATTTAGACATCAATAATAGTTACTATTCTTAGTTTGTTCTGAGTGGCATCTGAGTGGACTCTGAATTTTCATTATTTAAGCTCTTATTTAAGTTTTCAGTGAAGTGACAGTTTTTGCTTCCTCTGTCATTCTTCATTTTAATGCCTTGTTAATTGGACAGGAAATTTACTTAGAAGAATAAACTTTTTTTTTTTAGGAAAATATAAATAAAAATGGGATTCTTTATTCTGTATTAAAGAGGTGTGAACTTTACACATGATACTTAGCCACATCCTTAACATTTTCAAAATTAGCACAGGTAACCAAGAAAAAAAAGAAGAAACGACACAGGATTCCAACAAATGATGAATTACTATATGATCCTGAAAAAGATAACAGAGATCAGGCCTGGGTTGATGCACAGAGAAGAGGGTAAGAACTTTAATATATAGAATCTTTAGAGAAAATGATTAAAAGATGATTTTCACTACATTCACATTTTGAATGTATGTGTATATGTTTATATAGACATACATAAAGAAATTTAAAAAACTGCTTAGTTTATTTTGAAAATAACCAGCAAATTTCAGTCAGTTGTTTTTCAAAAACTGTTGAATTTAAACTCTCGTAGTCTGCACATTCAAGAAATAAAACTGAATTTTTTCAAATAGACATAAAACTAGTTGGAGATTAAGAATTTATGTGGATGAAGAGTAGATGTTATGTTTTGCATTCGAATTGTTCTTTTTACCTATTTACAAATTGGATTTTAAAACATTGAGATGAAATTCACATAACAGAATTAGCCATTTTAAAGTGAACAATTCAGTGGCATTTAGTATAATTACAGTGTTGTGCGACCACCACTTCTACTTAATTTCAAACTATTTTCATCATCCCAAGAGGAAACTTCATACTGATTTTCAAATTTGAGTTTATGAAGGCCAATATGTCATTAAACTAAAAGCTAGGCAACTTACCACTATTACCCTGTGCTTCCCTAGCCTGGCTATGCTTCAGAGTCTCCTGGGGAGAATGAAAGGCAAACTCTTGAGTCCTACTCTAGTGGGAACGTGATTCAGCTAAGGTGGAGTCTAGGAATCTATATTTTTTAAGTCCAGGAGGATTTTGATGTTGTGTGAGTCTTTATACACCAGTCTTTATATACCACTCTCTCACTTTGTCGTCTTCTCCCAGTTTCACCACTTCCTTCAACTGTCCCTCGCATTTGTTTAATGAATACTTTTTGATAATCCATGGTGTGGAATGAACATTTTAAGTGCTATGAGTGATATTGAGATAGTCATGGAGCTGACAGTCTAGCTCCTGATTCTAGTGACAGAATTTGTCAGTGAAGTAAGATGGAATATATTTTCATCGTTATATAATTTTGAGAAGAAATAACATTTTATTGACTTATTCACATTCCTGCATCAAGCAGTAGTTGCCCTTTAAGACCACAGAAATCAGCCTCAAATAATGAATTCACTACATTTTAAGCACCACGAGGATAGTGATCTTCTTCAATGCTGTATCCCAAGTATCTTATAGTAAGTATCTATTGAATGAATGAATAAGTTACTTTCTTGGGGTTTGGTTTTTGAAATTTGCTAAACATTGGAGGTATTTAATAACAATTATAAAATTTGTACCACATGTTTTAGGTGTTTTTTCCCCACAAACATTTAAAGAGTTTAGAAAGTAATGCCAAAAGATTTGCCTTTTGTTGTTCAGTTTTCAGGAGTTTACTGAAAGCCCCTTTTAGAAATATATACTTTTATACTGTAATACCTTCGTAAGTAGATTTTTGCTTTATTCTGTTAGTTAGCAAATATTTATTGAGCACTTACTGTATGCCAGACACTGTTCTTGACTCTTGAAATACAACAAGAAACAGAACAAAAATCCTTAGGCAGTTAGAACTTACATGCTTTTTAAATGTAGCTTTACTGTTTGTTTTTTTTTAAGTTAATAGACTTTATTTTTTAGAATAGTTTCAGATTTACAGAAAAATTTAGCCAATAATACAGAAGGTTCTCACGTACTCCACCCCAATGACACCACCACCACCACACACACACAGTTTCCCCTATTATTAGTGTTTTTTATTAACATTTGTTATAATTAATGAACTAGTATTGATATATTAGTATTACTAAAGTTTATACTTAATTCAGATTTTCTTAATTTTTACCTAATGATCATTTTCTATTTCTAGAGCCTATCCAGGATACCATGTTATATTTAGTTGTCATGTCTCCTTAGGCTCTTATTGGCTGTGACAGTTCCTCAGACTTTCCTTGCTTTTGATGACCGTAATAGTTTTGAGGAGCAGGTACAGTCATGCACTGCTTAACAGTGGGGTTGTGTTCTGAGAAATCCGTCATTAAGTGATTTCATTCAGTGCAAACATCATAGAGTGCACTTACACACACCTAGATGGTACAGCCTACTACACACTTAGGCTGTCTGATAGAGGCTGTTGCTTCTAGGCTGCAAACCTGTAAAGCACATTACTATACTGGATACTGTAAGCAATTATAACACTGTAGTAAGTATTCATATATCTAAACATACCTTAATATAGAAAAGATACAGTAAAAATATGGTATAAAAAGGAAAAAATGGTACACTTGTATAGGGCATGTATGGGGCTTGCAGGACTGGAGGTTGGTCTGGCTGAGTCAGTGATTGAGTAGTGAGTGAATGCGGAGACCTAGGACATTGCTGCATACACATACTACTGTAGACTTTATAAACACTATACAGAAGGCTACACTAAATTATAAAACAACACGAGATTAAATCACACATGAGAAAATGATGCAGTAAAGAGACTTGGTAAACTTGAGATGTGTGAGGCTGTTGCTGGCATAACACAGCACATTATTTTATAGCAAACTTTTTATAAGTAGAGTGTACTCTAAAATATGGTGAAAAGTAGATAGAGTAAATACATAACCCAATAACATAGTTATTTATTATAATTATCAAGTATTATATACTGTAATAATTGTGCATGCTATCCTTTTATATGGTTGGCAGTGCAGTAGGTTTGTTTACACCAGCATCACCACAAATATGTGAGTAATGCATTGCTCTACGATGTTACCATGGCTGCGACTTCACTAGGCTATAGGAGTTTTTCAGCTCCATTATAATCTTACGGGACTACCATTTGTATATGCCATCTGTCATTGACCAAAGCATTGTTATGCAGTGCATGACTGTATATTGTAGGAGGCCCCATTTATTTGGAATTTGCCTGATGTTTTTCTCATGACTAGACTGGGATTATAGGTTTTTGGGAGGAAGACCAAAGAGGCAAAGTGCCATTTTCATCACATAATGCCAAGGGCACAACCACATACCATCAACATGATTTACTACTGTTAACATTTACTTCGATCACCATGGTGAGGTGGTGTTTGTCCGGTTTCTCTAAACTCAGTCTTTTTTCTCTCCCCCCGCCCCCCCCTTTCCATACTGTACTTTTTGGAAGGAAGTCACTATGTGCAGCCCAGACTTAAGGAGTCTGAAGTTAAGAGGGGAGAGTATCTTCGTAAATTATTTGTAATTCTTCGGAATTAGAGATTTATTTATTCTCCCTCATTTATTTATTTATTCAGTCATTAATATGACCATGGACTCATGAGTATTTATTTATACTTTGAGTTATAATCCAATATTATTTTATTTTGTTGATCTAATTGTTTAAGCTTTGGCCACTAGGAATGCTTTCAGTTGACTCCTGTGCCCCTTTGACATACCTACTGCATTGGTGTTTTTTTTGTTGTTGTTTTTTTTTTTAGCACTTTCTTACTTTTTGGCACTACAAGATGCTCTAGGTTCATCTTGTATGTCCTATTCCTAGAGTCAACCATTTTTCTAAGGATTATTGGTTACTTTTCATTGGAGATTAGCATTAGAAATGAGGATCTGGCTTTAATGTGCCCGCTCTCCTTTCTTTTTTTGTTCTAGCTACCATGGTTTTGGAATACAGAGGCCGCATCAGCAACAGCAGCCAGTTCCAAATAGTGATGCTGTCTTGAATTGCCCTGCCTGCATGACCACACTGTGTCTTGATTGCCAAAGGTAATGGATAAAGGGTAACAATGTACACAAAACAAGCAAGCAAAAAAACCCAACTTGATGGGTCTTTTTTAAAATCAGAAGTAGACTTTCGAGGTACTTAGGAATTCTGATAAGGTTCTGTCCTCATATATCCATGGTGCTACCTGGTTGATCTTTTTATAAATAATTTTGTTTATACATAGTTCTGTCACAAGTAGTTTAAAATAAAGCACTTGCCAGTACTGACAAGGATTCAGTGAAACTGCATATATGTTGTGGAATGACATATTCTCTCAGATACACTTTATTTATCGTGATAAAATATACGTAACAATTTACTATGTTAACCATTTTTTAAAATATGCTATCTTAAGATTTCATTTGAATATTCAGTTTATTGCCAACTAGACCATTTAAACATTTAAAAAAACCTTTTCCCAGCTTTAATGAGATGTGATTGACATATAATATTGTGTAAGTTTAAGATGTACAGTGTGATGATATGATATATGAATATATTGCAAAATGGTTATCACAGTAAGGTTAGTTAATACCTCCATCACCTCACCTCACACAGTTACCTTTTTTCCCCAGCTTTATTGAAGTATAATAGACAGTTAATTGCTCATATTTACATTGTATAGTTCAATGAGTTTTTTTCAATTATAGTTGGCATACAATAATTTATTAGTTTCAATTGCACAGCATAGTGATTAGAGATCTATATAACTCATGAAGTGGTCACCCCACTAAATCAGGTACCCCTCTTCCCCCTTATATATTTTTCACAACATTGTTGACTGTTTTCCTTATGCGACACTTTATATCTCCATGACTATTTTGTATCTATCCATTTGTACTTCTTAATCTCTTTGCCCTTTTTCACCAACCCCCACCCCAACTCCTACCCATCTAGTAGCCCTGAAAATATTCTCTATATCTCTGAGTTTGTTTCTGTTTTTTTTGTTGTTGTTGTTTATTTTGTTCTTTAGATTCTACATGTATGTGAAATCACGAGGTATTTGTCTTTATCTGACTGACTTCATTCAGCACAATTATCTCTAGGTTATCAAGGCAATATCTTTTTCCATCCCCTTCCTTTTAGCCTGTGTGTCTTTTAATTGGAAATGAGTCTCTTGCAGGTAGCATATGTAGGGGTCTTGTTTCTTATCCATTCAGCCACTCTGCCTTTTGGTTGGAGCCCTTAATTCTTTTCCATTTGAGGTACTTGTTGATAAATAATGTTATTACCATTCTTTATTCATGTTTTTGATACATGTTTTTTCTTCTTAAAGAAGTCCCTCTAACTGGCTTAGTGTCGATGAATTACTTTAGTTTATTTTTGTCTGGAAAGCTCTTTAAATGTCCTTTGACTCTAAACGATAGCTTTGCATATCCTGGGTTTTCAATGCTTTGAATATTTTGTGCCAAGCCCTTCTGTCCTGCAAAGTTTTTTTTGAGAAATCAGCTGCCAGTCTTATGGGAGCTCCCTTGTAGGTAGCTCATTGCTTTTCTCTTGCTGCTTTTAAGAGTCTCTCTTTGTATTTGACCTTTGGCATTTTAATTATGACATATCTTGGTGTGGTCTTCTTTGGGTTCACTTTTTGGGAAGACTCTCTGAGCTTCCTGGGGTTATATGTCTATTTCCTTCACCAGGTTAGGGAAGTTTTCCATCATTATTTCTTCACATATATATTTAACTTCTTGTTCTCCCTCTTCAGGTACCCCTATGACACAGATGTTATAACCCTTATTTTGGTCCCATAGGCTCCTTAAATTATTCTTGGTCACTTTTTTCTTGCTGTTCTGGTTGGGTATCCTTCCCCATCCTCTATATCGGTGTTTTGATCCTCTTCCTCCACTCTGTTCAGATTCTCTTTAATATACTCTTCATCTCAGGGAATGTGTCCTTAATTTCTGACTGGTTCCCTTTTATAATTTCCATTTCTATTTTATGTTTTTTATCTCTTTGTTAAAGTTATCGTTAAGTTCATCTACACTTCCCTTAATTTTATTGAGCATCTTTATAACCAGTGTTTTGAACTCTGCATGTTAGATTGCTTGACTCCATTTTTTCTTGATCTCTGTTCTTTCATATGATTTCTGCTTCTTTGTTTTCCCATTTTGGCTGCCTTTCTGTGTCCATTTCTATGTACTAATCAGAGCTCCTGAGTCTCCCGGTCTTATTAGTGTGGCTTTGTGTAGTAGGTGTCCAGCAGCACAGTCCTGAGAGGGGTTCAGCTGCAGGTCAAGTTTAGCCCCAGCCTGTGCCCCTCTGGGGCCACCTGTTAAGATTCAGCAAGCAATCCACAGATGCTGTGCTTACAGATGCCTCAGGAAGCCATGCCAGAAAACGAGATCAGCTGCCACCAGTGTGAGTCTTGGCTCTGCTCAGCAAGGAGCACTGGACTCTCCAGGGTGGGGCTGTGAGTAGGGGAGGTAGAGTTTCAGGGAATCCTCTGGGCAGAGCGACCTCTGTTATCCAGTTTGATGATGTCTCAACAGAGGAACAGTGGACACTGCCAGCACTTCCGCCCAGTAGAAAGCCTCGCCTCTGGCCCCTGCTCTGACAACTCAGCATCCCCCCATAAGTCCCCGGTGACCCCCGAGCAGCCTACCTGGCACTGAGGCTCAGAGCGAGCAGGTCCGTCAGTGGGAAAGTCTGCTCGTGGACACAGCCCCTCTAAGAGGCATCTGCAGCTTCCAGCTGCCACAGCCATAGCCTCTGTCCTGTTGCAGGATGACTTCTTATTTCTCTCTCTAGCTGTAGGACCTCTGTTCATTTGAGTGATTCCACCTGCTGTTCACTCCGTGTTTCTGTCTCAACCTTGATGTGGTCACA
>NW_011889165.1:1584685-1589290 GCF_000151845.1 Pteropus vampyrus | reverse complement strand
CTTGGTTAAATTTATTCCTAAATATTTTATTATTTTTGCTGCTACTGCGAATAGGGTTTTTTAAAAATTTCTTTTTCAGATAGTTTGTTGTTAGTGTATAGAAACACAACCAATTTTTATATATTGATTTTGTATCCTGCAACTTTACTGAATTTGTTTATTCTAACATTTTTTTGGTGGAGTCTTTAGAGTGGACATTATAAAGTCAGAAGCTCCTTAAGCTTTTAAAACTATAGCTTTTACTAAAATGGTGACCAGAATGGCACCACCTGTATTGAGAGAAGCACAGAGTCTCAGGTCACAATAGAAAAATGTGCAAAGATTATTTAAACATTACCTCTCAAGTTTTCTACAACTTTTCTCTTGTTTTTCTGATTTTGGAGAACAAAGTTTTTTCTGAGATAAAAGTTAATTTTAAAGCAGGAGAAAGGAATATATTCATTCTTTATACTATTTATTATTTGTTACCAAGTTCCTTTCTACTCTTAAAATAACTCAACATTTCTTTAAATTTCTCATTTTTTCCCATGTCTTTACTTCAGTAAGATTTTGATGTTCTCAAATTTTATCTAAATAGATAACTATTAAAATAGAACATAAATCCAAGTTCTCCATTTCATTTTCCTCTTAGGCATGAATCATACAAAACTCAATATAGAGCAATGTTTGTGATGAATTGTTCTGTCAACAAAGAGGAGATTCTAAGATACAAAACTCCAGAGAACAGGAAGAAGAGGCGAGGCCGGAAGAAGATGCGGTCTGACCGTGAGGATGCTGCAGAGCAGGCAGAGACAGAAGTGGAAGAAGTCTATCACCCCGTTATGTGCACCGAATGTTCCACCGAAGTGGCAGTCTATGACAAGGATGAAGTCTTTCATTTTTTCAATGTTTTAGCAAGCCATTCCTAAATAGCTAAGTTGACATTTAATTGCCCAATGTTGTATATAAAGCAGATATGGACAGTTATTTTTCTCCTGCCTACTTATATCAAGTGACATTATGAGTTGTTATTTGAAGGAGCTGTGTTTCATCTTTATCTCTTTGAACAAGAATGGTTATCAACATTCATCCCTCCCTCTTTCAAAACATTTCCCCAAGCTCTGATGAAACTGATTATTCATTCCCTTTTTGATGGACTTTGGAAACTTGGGGCTTTTTATTTATTAAAGCTCTTTAGAATTAAAATGTCCTGGGGTTATAAGTAATCTTTGTTTCTGAGTGTTATTTTTATTTTTTATTTTAGACATACTCTTGAAGTGATTAAACTAGAAAGTATTTTTTGACTTCTATCCGTATCGTTTGTGCTAAGAAGTATTTTTATTTCCCTTCTTAAGTAGCTGACTTCGAGATCTGCTATAATGGGAAGACTCGCTATGTGGCCTTCAGGTGTTAAGTCTCTTTATCTAACCTGGCAGCAGGCTTTTTAAATACATCTCTTCCTGGGCCTGCTTTTCTAATTTCTTCTGATATTGAAACTGTTGTTCCAGATAGCCTCTACCACATAGGAGGGAGTAATGGTATTTAGCAATTGTTACAATGGTATGGAGTTAGTATTCAGGTGCCTTGAATAATTAACATAGGTCTTTCCTTAAAAGGATTATACTTACCAGTATTCTAAACTTTATGAATTAATATAGTAAAATAGAAATTTGCAGTGAGAAAGAGCAACTTCATCCTCCACCCTTACTCTTAAAAATCCTGTTGCTGCCCCTTGTGTCTACTATTCTGGAATTTCTTTTGCCAGCAACCAATGTATGGTTTTTTTTTGTTTTTTGTTTTTTTTTGCTATTAGAGTAAAAATCATTAGTGGCAGCTTAGAGGAAATTACATTGTAGGCATCTGTACATTTTAACTTTTAAAAAGAATGATATAATTGAAATATTTCCAAAAACGACATTAGGAAACTCAGGGTCTTCTTGTTAATTCTAATAGAGATGTGATAGAGTATAAAAAAATCAGAAAATATGTTTTAACTCAGGCTCTACTGTAATAATCTTGGGCAAGTCTGTTCCTTTGAACTCCAGTTTTCTCACTAGAGCAGTGATTCCCCACAGAGGTCAGGGCTCAACAGAGCTTGAGGGAGACCTCTACATGCTCCCTCAGAGAATGATACACCTCCAGAAGGGAAAGCTTGTCCTTCCCTCTGTCTTGCCTTGTGCTCTTTCTAAAAGCTCCTTGTAGGGAGACCTGGAACCAGTGATGGTATAGTGTTTGTACAAATAAGGTGGAGGCAGAAAAATGATAATAGTATATCGATATTTATCTGATTAGAAGCATTATATATACTTTTAAGTGTTTCAGTATATTGCCAGATGATATATTACAGAATAACACCACTAGTCTTATTTTAACCTAGTGTTTGCCATGCGGTAGCTTTGCAAGATTTCTGTCATTGCAAACCCTACTTTCTTCCCAGATTCCACAGTCACTCCTCTATCATATCTTCATCTCCACCTCAGTGGGGGATTCATAGTGGCCTTATACATAAAGGTCACTTAGAGCAGATATTAAAAAGGCACATTGTTGAGGTTCTACTCAGAATGTAATTCAATAATAAAAAAGGCAGGCTGTCACAGTGTATCAAGATGTAATTTATGATAATAAAGGGGAGGGACAGACTGTATAGGAGTTTTGTATACCATTGAAGCTAAATTTGAGCTAGTTAGAAATTTAAGATGACAATCGTAATCCCCAGGATAATTATGGAGATGTTGTAACACCACCACTACCACCACTACCATCATCATCATCATCATCACCACCACCATCATCATGATAACACAATAATGACAATAATAGCAATTACATGCCAGACATTGTGCTAGTTGTTTCACATACATTATCTCAATTCTTTCTGAAAAAATGAAGTTAGGATTCTTAGGCCAAATGTCAAGATTAATTTCTGCTATATTGAAGAATAAAATTAATAAAATACAGGTGAATAATTACACTGGAAATAACACGTCCATCAGCAGGGGAGTTGTTAAATAAATATGTTATATTCATAATGAAACATCATGAAGTCATTACAAACTATGAGGTAAATCTAAGTTTACTGACCTGGAAAAATGACTGCTGAACCTATAAGCAATAAATACAAGATACCAAAAAAAAAGTTGCAACAACAAGAAAATTTAAAGTAATCCAAGAATATATTTATTACAAAACTGTACAACTATTTTTTTTATGTCCTTTATAAAAAAAATCCTTCAACTATCTCAGGGAAATTGGTGCTGAACAGTTTTGATTGAAGCAGGAGGCTATGACAGTGTTTCCACCCAGTTTTAATGCATAGCGTAGATCGTGGAATATATTTTCTGTTCTTTTGTTTCTTTAGGATGCTTCCTGTAATGTGATTACATTTGGATTATTCAACAATCATAGTGTTTTTGTGAAAGAATTACAGCAAAATGGAGTTGATGTTGTCAAGAGAGCAATCTAAATTGGAGCCAGGTGGCCTCTGGGAAGCTGAGCTAACTCACCCCAGTACATGCAAAACTGAACTTTTGAACTGGGCTAAACCAAACACTACATCTTGATACAGGTCCTGGAACTGGATTTGCATCATTGAACTCTTAAAAATTTTTTTTCACCTAGCAATAAACATAAGTGATTAATCATGAATAGCATAGTGTAAGTCTGCTTGCCAGCATCAATCACAGCTCTTTCAAAGCAACTATGTAATCCTTTTGTAAGCTCCCCTTTTTCTGTCTTTATAAATCATGTATCTTATTTTCCACCTTGGAACACAGTTGGGTTTCTATGCAAATCCGTGTCCAAATTGCCATTCGTTAAGACCCCCACTTAAACCTTTTGTTTGACCATTCTTGGTCAAAACTGATTGACACTTTCAGCATAGCCTTCTTACATTTTGTAATTGTAAATGTTTTTCTCGTATCTCTGTGTTTTTATCATATCTAAACATGAAACTTTAAAGGTCTACTTGAGGCCTTAATCTGCCCCAATTGCCTTTTTAAATGAAGCATAAATTTTTAATATTTAAATGAGGTTTAAATTAATGTGTGGGCCTGGAGCTAGATTTGGTGATTCCACTGAAACTAATTGTTCTTTTTCCTGATCAGCTTGACTAACTATTAGTTTTTATTACTGTATGACAAATGGCTACAAACTTAGTTGCAGGAAATGACATATATTTATCATCCCATAAATTTTGTGAGTCAGGGCGACACAGTTTGGCGGTATCCCTACTCAGAGTCTCAGAAGGTTGTAATCAATTTACTAGCCAGGTGGCATTCTCATCTGGAGCTTTGACTGGGGAGTGTTCCACCTCCAAGCTACCTTGAGTTGCTGGCAGAATTCACCTCCTCATGGTTATAGTGCTGTTTTCTTGTAAGAGCTGCTCTACCTCTAGATGTGGCCTCCTGTCTCCAGATGTGGAAATGCAGCATTAAATCTGTTGCTTGTTAAATCTGTCACTTCTGTTTTTAAGGGTCCAGGATGTATCTGTGCGTATGGGCTGTTTCAGTGCGTATTATACATGGACTGTGGTGGTTTCTTTTCTCAGCTACTCTAACCCCTAACCCCTAGAAACTGCCCTCCCACCCCTCTCCTCCCCAGGCCTCCCTTACAGGAAACACTGCCTCA
>NW_011889165.1:1582201-1584635 GCF_000151845.1 Pteropus vampyrus | reverse complement strand
TCTGGGAAGCTGAGCTAACTCACCCCAGTACATGCAAAACTGAACTTTTGAACTGGGCTAAACCAAACACTACATCTTGATACAGGTCCTGGAACTGGATTTGCATCATTGAACTCTTAAAAATTTTTTTTCACCTAGCAATAAACATAAGTGATTAATCATGAATAGCATAGTTTAAGTCTGCTTGCCAGCATCAATCACAGCTCTTTCAAAGCAACTATGTAATCCTTTTGTAAGCTCCCCTTTTTCTGTCTTTATAAATCATGTCTCTTATTTTCCACCTTGGAACACAGTTGGGTTTCTATGCAAATCCGTGTCCAAATTGCCATTCGTTAAGACCCCCACTTAAACCTTTTGTTTGACCATTCTTGGTCAAAACTGATTGACACTTTCAGCATAGCCTTCTTACATTTTGTAATTGTAAATGTTTTTCTCGTATCTCTGTGTTTTTATCATATCTAAACATGAAACTTTAAAGGTCTACTTGAGGCCTTAATCTGCCCCAATTGCCTTTTTAAATGAAGCATAAATTTTTAATATTTAAATGAGGTTTAAATTAATGTGTGGGCCTGGAGCTAGATTTGGTGATTCCACTGAAACTAATTGTTCTTTTTCCTGATCAGCTTGACTAACTATTAGTTTTTATTACTGTATGACAAATGGCTACAAACTTAGTTGCAGGAAATGACATATATTTATCATCCCATAAATTTTGTGAGTCAGGGCGACACAGTTTGGCGGTATCCCTACTCAGAGTCTCAGAAGGTTGTAATCAATTTACTAGCCAGGTGGCATTCTCATCTGGAGCTTTGACTGGGGAGTGTTCCACCTCCAAGCTACCTTGAGTTGCTGGCAGAATTCACCTCCTCATGGTTATAGTGCTGTTTTCTTGTAAGAGCTGCTCTACCTCTAGATGTGGCCTCCTGTCTCCAGATGTGGAAACGCAGCATTAAATCTGTTGCTTGTTAAATCTGTCACTTCTGTTTTTAAGGGTCCAGGATGTATCTGTGCGTATGGGCTGTTTCAGTGCGTATTATACATGGACTGTGGTGGTTTCTTTTCTCAGCTACTCTAACCCCTAACCCCTAGAAACTGCCCTCCCACCCCTCTCCTCCCCAGGCCTCCCTTACAGGAAACACTGCCTCAGCTTCTCTGAACTATTACCAGTGGTTTGGAACTAAAGGATACAGCGATTTAGGGAATGGAGGGAGAAAAGGGAGCCCCTACCCTGTATATTATCACATATTTGTATGTACCCATATCCAATGTTGAATATTTTTATTGTAAAACTTTTTGAATATATTATTCTTATTTTTGACTATTTTGGCTATTATTTGATGACTCATTTATGATTTTTTAAGCAATCATGTACATGAGAATTATTGAGAAATGAGAAAATCTAATGTACTAATTATTTTCAAATGTAATGAAACTCGTACATATTTTAAATTTTAAAATTAATGAAGTTATATGTAAATTTAATTACACATTTCTTAATTTTATAGTTTTATTTTTATTTAGAACCAATATTTGCCATTTCCCTGTCCAGATCTCATTTTCCTGTGTGTTTTCTTTTCTGGAAAAGCTTGTCGGCCCTGGACACTCTGCCTGCAGTGCCAAACAGATAAAGTGGTTTTGTTTGAGTCTTCCTATGGATCCGTAAGGGGACCAAAGTTTGGCAGCAATTTACTGACATCCCATACTCAGATAATTAAGCAATTTCGAGGTTTGTTAATAGTATGACAGATTTTTCAATTTTAATAGTTGTTGGTTTATGGAACTTAGGGAAGCACGGGAAAATTTTCTTCACACCAAAGGAACTCTAAGCAAAGGAATTATCATTTATATTGGTGTATTAGTTTGCCAGGGCTGCCATAACAAAATACCACAGACAGTTGCTTAAACAACAGAATTTACTTTCGGACAGCTCTGGAGGCTAGGTGTTTGAGATAAAGGTGTCAGCAGGTTTGGTTTCTTTTGAGGCCTCTTTCCTTGGCTTACAGAAGACTGCCTTCTTGCTGTATCTTCACATGATTTTTATGTGCACAATGTCTGTCCTAACACTCTCTTAATAAAAGTACCAATCATAGTGGATTAGGGCCTATCCATGTGACCTCATTTTACCTTAATTACCTCCTTAAAGACCCTATCTTCAAGAATAGTCACATTCTGAGGCACTCGGGGTTAGGACTTCAATATGAATTTTGGGTGGATACAATTAAGTCCATAACTATTGTCATCCTTTATTTTGTGAAGTAAGCAAAATTGATGATAAAGTACATTTTGATTAAGGTGAATGTTATTTCCCACTGTCTTCCATGGGAATATCTTACTTCCCCCGCATTGATGGAGTATATCAATGGTGGGAGTAAAAGCTTAAGCTAGAGAGGGGGAACACTTTTGAAGAATTTCTCAGTACCCTCAGATCCTCTCC
>NW_011889165.1:1579963-1582151 GCF_000151845.1 Pteropus vampyrus | reverse complement strand
CTCTCTTAATAAAAGTACCAATCATAGTGGATTAGGGCCTATCCATGTGACCTCATTTTACCTTAATTACCTCCTTAAAGACCCTATCTTCAAGAATAGTCACATTCTGAGGCACTCGGGGTTAGGACTTCAATATGAATTTTGGGTGGATACAATTAAGTCCATAACTATTGTCATCCTTTATTTTGTGAAGTAAGCAAAATTGATGATAAAGTACATTTTGATTAAGGTGAATGTTATTTCCCACTGTCTTCCATGGGAATATCTTACTTCCCCCGCATTGATGGAGTATATCAATGGTGGGAGTAAAAGCTTAAGCTAGAGAGGGGGAACACTTTTGAAGAATTTCTCAGTACCCTCAGATCCTCTCCGCAAATCTTTTCTTTATATTCTCTTTCTCCACTCCTTCTTCAGACTATGAGCATACCGTCCATGTACATAGTCGCTCCAGTCCATGTGGGTGGCTTCCATGACTTGGCTCCCTTTCCCCCTTTTGTCTGCGATCTCAGTGAACTCTCTCTTTCATCCACCTCACCCTTCCCTCTCTTTTGATTTCTCTATCTCCTTCCTTTTGCTTTTCAGTGTTACTATGTGCCAAAGCCTAGATTCAAAGTAAGGGCACAATATTCTTTTCATGGAGTTTACTGTCTTGAGGGGAAGAAGACATAGTTGAACACAAATGCTTTGATTTTAGATAGTAAGTGATAGTTGTGTCTTGATAGGAAAGTAAGAGGGTAGCTGCTAGAAGAAAGTTACTGTGTGTGCATGTTTTAAATTTAACTAGAGCTGGGAGAAGGCCTAAGAAAGTGACAGTGAGCTGAAATCTGCCCATCTAGGAATTATTTTCCTGCTGATGTAAATTTTGGCTGTTCTTCTTATTATTTGTTTACTTTGCTATTATAAACATTGATGCTATGAACATTCTTAAATGTTTTGATGCATATTTTCAGGAATTTCTTACGCTATAAAAAAATCTAGGAGTGATAAAGGTAGGTTGTAGTGTACATGAATGTTTAGTTTTCAAGATAGTATCAAATCGTTTTCCACAATAGGTATACCCGTTTACACACCCACAAGGAAACATAAAAAATTCCATTTAAGGGTCTCCCAGTCTTCTCATAAGAATCTTCATTCTTGCGAATACTTATCAGATTTAATTTTTACCAATCTAAAGAGTATAAAACAATTTTTCATTGTGATCTTAATTTATATCTTCCTGATTATCAATTTTCCATTTTACTTTTTTTATGAATTAGAAAATACATTCTGGTTAGCAATCTTTTGTTAATAATATGTATTGCAAATACCTTTTCTCATTTTGTGGCTCATTTCATTTTCTTCATGGAGTTCTTTCTTTTAAGGTAGTCAAATTTGTTATTTTATTTTCATGGTTAATAGTTTTTTATGTCTTCTTTAAGAACCTCCCTACCCTGAGGTTAGAAAGATATTCTTCTGTGTTTTCTTTGGAAAGTTTCCAAATTTTCTATTCATATTTAATTCTTTAATCCATAATTAATTTATTTTTCTCATATGGATACTTAGCACTCTTTATTGAAAAGTCCGTCCTTGCCCCAGTGATCTTATCAATTTTCCAAATGTTTATGAGTCTGCTTCTGGGCTCTCCATTCTGTTTTATTGGTTTATTTATTTGTTATCGTATCAATCTCATATCATGTTAATTACTATAGTTTTAAGATAAGTCATGCTATTATATTTTAGAATTAACTCGTAAAGTTCTCTAAAACTATGCTGAAATTTTTTAACTGGAATTTCATTTAATCTTTAGGTCATTTTAAAAAAGTGATGTCTTTATAATATTGAGTCTTCCTATCAATGAATATGATATCTCTCCACTTATTTTTCAATGAAGTTTTATAATTTTTTACAATCCAGTCTTGCATATCTTTTAAAAAAATTCCTAGATAACTAATGATTTTTATTACCTATTTAAATGTATCTTTAAAAGAATTACTTTCTAACTTTGTTGTATAGAAATGCAACTGCTCTTTTACTTCTGTCTTTTTTCTGTTAACTTTTTATTTCAAAATGATTATAGATTCACAGGAAATTGCAAAAATAGTACAGAATCCCATGAACTACTCTTACCCACTTTCCTAATGATTCCATCTTATATAACTATGCTACAATATCAAAACCAGGAAATTGACATTGGTACAATGTATGTGTA
>NW_011889165.1:1565554-1579913 GCF_000151845.1 Pteropus vampyrus | reverse complement strand
TTAAAAAAGTGATGTCTTTATAATATTGAGTCTTCCTATCAATGAATATGATATCTCTCCACTTATTTTTCAATGAAGTTTTATAATTTTTTACATACCAGTCTTGCATATCTTTTAAAAAAATTCCTAGATAACTAATGATTTTTATTACCTATTTAAATGTATCTTTAAAAGAATTACTTTCTAACTTTGTTGTATAGAAATGCAACTGCTCTTTTACTTCTGTCTTTTTTCTGTTAACTTTTTATTTCAAAATGATTATAGATTCACAGGAAATTGCAAAAATAGTACAGAATCCCATGAACTACTCTTACCCACTTTCCTAATGATTCCATCTTATATAACTATGCTACAATATCAAAACCAGGAAATTGACATTGGTACAATGTATGTGTATAGTTCTACGACATTTTATCAAATGTGTAGATTTATGTAACCAGCACTGCAATCAAGACACAGAACTATTCCATAACCACAAATATTTTGGCCCCCTTGATAGTTGTATCTATTCAGCGTCCCACCACCATTTCTAAATGCTGGTTACTGATAATCTGTTCTCCTTATCTGTAACTTCATCATTTTGAGGATTTTATCTAAATGGACTTGTACAATATGGAGATTTTTGAGACTTGCTTTTTTCATTCAACATAATGCCCTTGACATCCATCTAAATTTTGTATGCATCAATAGTTCATTTTTTAAAATTGCTGAGTAGTATTCCATTTTCTAGATGTATTACAGTTTGTTTAGCCATTCAGTTATTGAAGGTACAATTGCTTTTCAATAAAAAGGCAAATGTCCATTTTAATTATAATTCTGAATTGCATATTTTTGTGTTAACATCTATGTTTTTATAAAGCACAATAACTAAGCTAGGTATTATTAATTTTGGTTAACAAGATTTAAATTATACATATGTATGTATAGGATATATGTAAATGATATATATGTTATAACTAGCAGCTGATTAGAATTCACCCTTTATAAAAATATTTGTAACTGCATTCATGATCTATCTAGATTAAATTTCTTTAAAAGTGATATTACCTGACATCATAATAAGGCTAAGTACTTGAGAAGCACTTTCTATATATCACCGACTTACTATAAATTGATCATTTAAACAGACACACACGAATGCACACACACACACATTCACATAGCTTTCCCCCACTAAAACAAAATTAAACAGAAAATACTGATTTCTCAGTTTCACTGTATTTATGTTTCAATAGATGCTGTGTTCTAAAGGAATATGCTTGAAATTATTGTAAAACGCTGTATCAAGTTATCAAGACTTACCATAAATATCCACAAGTAGGCTGCAGCTGTTGCCACTACTTCCTGATGCTACTGGTAGTATCTATTTAGACCTCTTGCTTTTAGCTGCAGGGCTGAATATTTGTAATGGTTTTCTTATGGGCTCTGAGATGAGAGAAACCCTTTTTGGAGTGAACTGATTAATTTATTGGTTGCTATAGCAGTAGCATCTACTGGTGTCCTCAAAGAATTAAGTTTTAATTTAGGCGGATTCTTTTTTACTGGGGCTTTTCCTTTACTTAAAAACAAAACAAAACAAAAAAACCCCCTTTATTTTTACTTATAGTGAGTTCTTCATCACTTTTCTCACTCTCACTGAAGTCAGATCACTCATACGGAGTCTAAAACTTCCTTTTGAAAAAATGCTCCTCTCCTACTCAAGCATTAACCATCATGAAAATCATCTTCCTCAGTAATTTTACCCAAATTTCAATAATCACTAATTGTGCTGCAATTAGAGAAATGAGAAGGCTCTTTCATTCTTTTTGTTTTAGTACTGCCGTGATTTTCAATTCCTTTACTCTGATGTCCCTGCACACCAATGGAGATTGTTGATGGTTCACTGATCATGCTGATGTAACTTCTAAATCTCTCTGGTAGAGCTTGTCATTTAAGGATGGAATTTTCACTTGAAGGGAGCATCTTCCTCAGATTTTTCAATTTTGAACTTAGTTTTTGTTTCTAACTCCAGATTGAATTTGGATTTTTTTTAGGTACAGTTAAACAATATCGTTATCATGGTTTCTGTTAGAGTGTCCAAACTTTAGTAATTGTCTGGCCTAGGTTGCTTTTATGGAGCTCTTTGCCAGTGAAGTAAGATAAGAAAAAAAAAAGTGTAAGGATTGGAAAGGAAAAAAGAAATGTCATTATTTATAGATTATTTATAGGGTTATCTACCCTAAAGAGCCAAGATACATTATCAAGAATAAGGGAGTTTATCACACGCATGTGGAATCTGAAGGACAAAATGAACAACAACAAAAGCAGAAATAAACTCATAGATATAGAGAATATTTTGAGGGCTACTAGGTGGGAGGAGGTTGGGGGGATGGCAAAAAGGCAAAGGGATTAAGAAGAACAAATGGATAGTTGCAGAAGAGATATGGAGATGTAGAGTGTAGCATGGGGAAGATGGTTAATAATGTAATAAATATGTAAGGGGGAAGAGGGGTACTAGATTTAGTGGGGTGATCGCTTTGTGAATTATGTGGGTATCTGATCACTATGCTGTAAAACTGAAACTGGTATATTATTGTATGCTAACTATAACTGAAAAAAACCTCATTGAATTATGCAATGTAAATACAAGCAACTAATTGTCTATTATATTTCAATAAAGCCAGAACAACAACAACAAAAAGAATATGGGACTTTAGCAAGATGACTGAACTTGAGATTGATATATGGGTGAGTTGTATGGTATGTAAATTATATCTCAATACAGCTGAAATATTTTTAAAAATCTGGTATTTATTTTTATATGGGAAATGAAGCTATCCCTGCTGTCGGCACAAGCTTGAGAGCTACAAATGCTCAATTACATAGCCCCAGTCACCCAAGCTCTATAGTCACCAGCCTTAATTGATTTTTAAAAATATACCAGCTGTATTGAAAAATAATTCATATTGTATATAATTTGTTCATTTTTATATGATTTTAATATGTGGATATTATATTCAGTCATCTTGCTAAAGCCCCATATTCTTGAAAATTTGTCTTGGCTATTTTTGGGGAAGATAACTCTATCATTTATGAATTCTGACATTTCTTTTTTCCTTTCCAATCCTTATACCTTTCCTTTCTCTTATCTTACTGGATTGGCTAGGGTCTCCAGTAAAATGTTGAATAGAAGCATTGATTGTAGGCATTAATTGTCTCTTCCTGACTTAAAGAGTATATTTCTAATGTATTAAGAAATAATGTTTGCTATAGATATTTGGTCGATACATTTTATCAAGTTAATTTATACTTTACTAAAAGGTTTTATAATGAATGTGTATTGAATTTTATCAAATACTTTCTGTTTATTGAAATGATTAGTTTTCTTTTAATGTAGAGAATACTATTTATAGATTTTACAAATGTTATCTCCCTTTTCATTCCCTGGATAAATTCAACTAGTTTATATTATTGTGTGAAAAAGAGTTAATATAGCAGGCCTGACTGCCATCCTTTGAAAGGCCTGCTTACAAGGTTGGCCCTTGGCTGGCATCTGGAAACTAGGAATTTTGGGAGGCTTCTAACCACCCTAACTGATAAGAGTGGCTCACTGTGCCTAAACTGTTTATGCAAATAATGTGGTTTATGTCAAACACCTGCTTTCTTTTTGAGGGTCTGGAATTTTTGTGCTGCTAGACTGAGAGGGAGCCTATGTGACCAGCCTCAAGTGTAAAGCTTAGGAATTAAGTCTCTAATGAGCTTTCTGGTAGAGAACTGATTTTTAAAAGTGATTGCAACACTTTGCATTCCTACCAGCAGTGTATTAGAGTTCCAGTTGCTGCACATCTTCAACAACGGTTGGTATAGTTGGTCTTTTTACTTACAGCCATTCTATTGGGTATGTAGAGATTTCTCATATTGGTTTCATTTTGCATTTCCTAACAACTAATTGATGTTGGTTATCTTTTCTTATGCTTACTTGCCATCTTTGGTGAACTGTCTATTCATTTAAAAATTGAGTTGTTTGTCTGCTTTGTCGGATATGTCTTTTGCAAATATTTTCTCTCAGTCTGTAGCTTACCTTTTTGTTTTAGTCACAAAGCAAAAGTTTTTAATTTTGATGAGGTCCAAATTATCATTTTTTTTCTTTTTTCCTTTTGTGTCATGTTTAAGATATCTTTGCAAAACCTAAGGTCACTAAAATTTTCTCCTATTTTCCTCTAAAATTATTCAATGTAAGCTCCTACACTTAGGTCTATGATCTATCTTAAATCGATTTTTGTTAAAGCCAGAAATTATTATTATTATTTTGGTATATAGCTATCCAATGGTGTTCCAGTACCATTTATTGAAAAGATCATCCTTTCCCATTGAATTGCCTTGGCACCTTGGTTGAAAATAAAATGATCACATCTGTGTGGGTCTGTTTCTCAACTCTGTTCTGTTTCATTGATCTATAACTCTGTCTTTATACCAATACCATGTTGTCTTGATTACTGTAGCTTTATAATAAGCTTTGAAATCAGGTAGCATAATCCCTCCAGTTTTGTTCTTTTTGAAGTTGTTTTGGCTATTCCAAGCTCTTTGCTCTTCTATATAAATTTTAGAATTAGACTGTCAATTTGTATCCATTTTTCTACCAATTCTCAAGTAATATTATCCTGTACTTTTCCTTTCTTAGCTATTCTGTTATCTGTTTTTAGGATCAAGGTTATTTCCTCTTGTAGATTGAGATGGGGAGAAAGAACTCTATTTTTATTGTGCTCTGAAAGAGTTTGTATAATATTGTGCTGATTTTTTCTTTCAAGTTTGGTTAAACTCACTTGTATCACTGTCTGAATCTGATGTTTTCTTTGTGGGAAGATTTAAAACCTCTAATCCAACTCGTCTAATGGTTATAGGATGATTCAGGATTTCTATTTCTTCTTAAGTTCATTTTGATAAATTATCATTTTTCTAGGGGTTTGTCCATTTTTTTACAAGTTTTCAAATTTATTGTATAAATTGTTAATAGCTTTTTCTTATTATGTTTTAATCTCTGCTGGACATGTAGTTATGTCTTTCTTTTTCATTCCTAATGTTTGTGTCTTCTCCTTTCTTGATCAAATTTGGGTCTTGTTACAGTTCATTAATTTTTAATCTTTATATATCTCCATTCTACTTACCTTGGATTTATTCCGTTTTTTGTTTTTTTTCCTACTTCTTAAGTTGAATACTTAGCTCATTTTCAGCCTTTCTCCTTTACTAATATAAGCACTTAGGGCTATAAATGTCTTCTTTTACTGCATCTCACAAGTTAGATATGTAGCAAAAAAGACTATATGTAAAACTAAAAGAATATAGTTTTAACTACTAATTTTTAATTATAATTTTTTAAATCTGTTATTTAGAAGTATTCCTTTAAGTTTCTAAACATATGGAGTTTTTAAAATATATATGTCTGTCGTTGACCTTTAAATGCTTTGAACAGAGAGCATGCATGGTAAGTATATTAATTCTCTGAAATTTGCTGAAACTTCCTTTATGAACTAATTCTCAATGTTTTTGGCCTCAGTACCACTTTACACTCTTAATGCTTTTTTGAGGACTTCCAGAAGCTTGTGTCTTTGTGGTTATATCCATCTATATTGAAAATACAGAAATTAAAACAGAATTTAAAAATTATTAATTCACTTAAAATAATAAATCTGTTACATGTTACATATTTTATATAAAAAAACATTTTCCAAAACAGAAAGTTAGTGACATGCTTTACCAGTTTTGAAATTCTTATAACTATCTGGCTTAATAGAAAATGTCTGGATTCTCATATCTGTTTCTGCAACCAATCTATTATTTTGGTTGAACTATATGAAGAAAATTTTACCTCACATAGCTATCTAGTTATGAAAGAGTATATTAATAGCTTTTCAGATAATCATTGATATTTTTCTTTGGTACTGCATTAAAACTTGGCAAGTATTAGTTTCTCTAAGGTTAGATGCAATGTGAAATCTAAAACAATATCAATAAATGTTTGATATTCTTATCTTGCCCTTGAATGGATATTTTCCCTTTGCATATTTTGCTGCATAAGAAATTACCCCCAAACTCAGGAGACTAAATGTTTTATCTTGTGGTTTCTATGGGTCAGAACTTTAGGGATAGAACTTAGCTGAGCAGTCCTGCTGTGAGGTCTCTCAAGAGGTTGTAGTTAAGATGTTGGCAGAGGCCACAGTCATTTGAAGGGCTGGAGTACCTGCTTCTGAGGTGGCTTACTCATATGGCAGGCAAGATGGTGTTGGCTGTTTGCAGGAGGCTTCAGTTCCTTGTCGCATGGACCACCAAAAGGATTGCTTGAGTATCCTCACTACTGGTTTCCCCTGAGACTAAGACCAAAGTGTACACTGCAATATCTTTTATGACAGCCTTGGCAGTGATACACTGTTACTTCTGTCTTATTCTATTGGACATACAGCACAGCCATGATTTAGAGTGGGAAGGTACTATACAAATATGCAATTATCAGGAAGCGAGTATCACTGGGGCTATCTTGGAGACTTGGCTATTGGAAAAACTTTCCAGTTTAGCTAAACGGAAAACCGTAATGACTCTTGTAAACCTTATCTGAAGGAGTAAATTATCCCCTACCTTGGAAATGTGATATGCTAATGCTTATTCATTGTAAGAGGAGTCTTCCACTTGTGCTAGCTTGAAAGTTCATCTGAAACCCATGTAATTAGAGGGACCATTTCAAAATGGATTGAAATTTAATGAAGCCATTCTTTGGTTCTGTGGTGCAGGAATAATCCTTGACAGGGTGTTATTATTTTGTCTAACAAATAGTGGGTCAAGAAATAGATCTAATGGCTCCACATCTTTAAAGAGGGCACTCTTTAAACTTATAATCATCATGGAGGGATTGCGGAGCTGTACGCTACCTTATGAAACTCTCTACAGAAAATCTAACATATAAAACACAAACTAGGAATCATGTTTGAAATACAGGAGAGTTTTAATTCTTTTAGATTTGAAGCAAACTTTTACGCTTAAATTTCTGTACAGATTAAGAGTTTTAAATTATCATGTTTAGAATCAGAACAAATTAAGAGTTAATGTTGGAAGTAAAAATGTTGGGAACCAATGCCCACAGAAGATAGATCCAAATTAAGGTAAAGCATCAGGAAATTGGAACATCCACTTGGAACATCCCTGACCTTGCAGAGTAAATTTATCCTGGATCCTGCTTTGGGCAGTTGGAAGTCTTTCCTCTGCTTAGTAAATTCCTGGCATTACTGCCCCTGTTTTTGTTTCTGCTTCTTGATTTGTCTTGCTGGTTTGACTCTATCCTTTTGTCTTGCTGTTTGACTCTATCTTTCACACACACACACACACACACACACACACCCTTGACTCAAAGTAAACATTTTATGAATTTAGTAACTTTCCTAAGGTTTAAGATGGGGTATTTACAAAAAAAGGCATTTTGTTGAACGGCCAATGCCAAGTGAGGGCTCTAGCTGCTTCTCTCCAAGGAATTCTAAAAAGAAACAGTCAAGAGCATTCTTTTTGCCTATCCCTTAGGTCCACACCCATGTCACAGTATTGCAGAGCGGTAGTCCCCATGCCAACAGAATCAGCACCACCCGGAAACTTGTTAGAAATGCAAACCTTCAGGTCCCACTCTAGGTCAACTAAATCAGAAATTTGGGGGTGGAGGTGAGACTCAGCAATCTTTTTTTAAAATTAAATTTATTAGGGTGAGATGATTCATGGTAAAGGAGAAGGCTATCGAGTAGAACCTAAATCACCTTCATGGTAAATGGAACAACAACTTGTTTCTCAGGAATATTTCAAAGTTCCTATTACAAAGAACATAGCAAAAACACAGTCTTTCTCTTCCAAAGCAACCCAGTAGTCAATGCAGTCTTCACAGAAAACTGCTGTCATATTACCAACAAAGCAGGAGAAGAAATTGGGTCAGATTAAACCACCTGGACCTACTTTATTCCCCAAGAAGGGAAGTTCTATTAAAAATCCCACACTAAGGAAAAAAGGCCCAGCTGCAGGAAGAAAGGAAAAATGATTTCCTGTTATGTGTTCTGCTTCTTTGGCTTCTATAAAGATGCTGATCAGAGACTGTGGAGTTGCATATAAGGATCTCATTCCTGGCACATCTCAAATAGAGATGTCTACAGTCTGTGTTTATGTCAACAAACATGGAAACCTTGGCTCTTACCTGGATTGGAAGAAAATCCAGAAGCTGCCTGACCACCTTGGTCTGGTTTCTGGTGGACTATGCAGGCCTGTGTGGATTTGCCATTGAAAGTAAGACTGTTTTTGGATTTCTTAGGCCACATGATCATGGAAGAGAAGTGATAACTGCCTCCTTTGGTGGAGAATCTCTTTCCATCACCTTCCTTCAGTGACAGTGCATCATTTGCATTTCGCTTTCTTGAGAACTTATACCATAGCCTGCAGTGTGATAACATTTGAGTAGCCAGCCTTTTGGTGCGTACAGAGCTAATACTCATAGGACTGCAGAGCATGATCAAAATAAGTCAGTAAAAGAAGACATAACAGAAAAACAAAGCACCAAATGACCTTCTCAGCAACCTCTACCTTACGTTGCTATTCTCTCTCCCGAGCTCCCCAAAACAAAGGTGCATGCCTTGTCAGAAGAATTACTGTCTTTTGAGGGAGATGGCATGCCCAAAGAGGAGAAACTTCCTGAAGATTCCAAGAATTCACCACTAAATCTAGCAAATTCTTTGAATCCTGACAGCAGAAATCCTATAAGTGTGCCAAGCACCTCAAGTTCAGCACTAGTGGGGACCAAATCAGCTACCCAGAGCAGACATCATGAAGTTAAATTCCAAATGAAACAGGAAAGTGAAGCTCCAAGTTATATAGCTGTACCTGAACCCTGTGTCTTGAAACGAAGTTTCTCTAAGGACCCTTCAACCTGGTCTGAGGATCAAGTGATACAATTTATGAAACATAAAGATCCTTAGAGATCAGATCCCTTCACCGACCTCTTGAGGCAACATGAAATTGATGGGGAGGCTCTGCTGCTACTCAAAAGTGATGTTATGATGAAGTATATGAGGCTAAAGTTGGGCCAGCTTTAAAGTTATATTACTACTTGAAAAGCTTAAAGAAGGAAAACACAATTTAAAAAATGCGTAAGTTTAGAACAGATATAATTCTCAGTTGTCCTGAGAACTCATTAAAAGTATTTTTATTCTCTTAGCAGTTTTAGTTTTCTAGACAGTTCCTAAAATATCTGTTCTATCCAGAATAGCAGAACTATACTACTTCTTTAAATACTATTTGATATATATTAGCATATTCAAATTGGCAGTTCTTTAGGTCTTTTTATTATTTTGTCTGTTACTGCAATCTTTTGTTTGTATTCTACTAGTTTCTAGAAAAGGAATAGCTGTATAAATTATTTTCCTATTGTTATTTCTCTGTATGCTATATTTGTTCCTATTTAAAGAAAAAAAGCAAGCTTATAAATTTTCATAGTGTTCTTATCAGTTTTTGATAAATATCAAACAGTTATAGAATAGTTGTTTCATGCAGGAGATATTCTACAAGGGTGTCTTGGATAAAGTCTGATTTTTTCAATAAAATACCTATTATTTTAAAACTACATATTTTTGCTAAGCTTAGACATTTAACTAGGCATTCATTTCTCACATCTCTGTATATGAAGATACCTGTGCCCAAATTTTTTAAAGCTGTATATTTTGTTGGCTACATTTTTTCCTCATATGGATACTATACCATATTATATATTATTCTATACCTGTACGTATATGAACAAGTAAATCTGTTTCTTTTGAATTTAATATGGCATTTCACACTCTCACAGAAATAATGCTAAACTATTTTATAGGTGTTTTTATTTTGTAAAAAATATGTGCATTGTTAGTTATTACTTGTACCTCTCAGCTTAGTCTTCAGGAGATAAGAAACAATCCATAGACTGGTTTTTATACAGGGACATTCTCTGTCCTATGCAATGTTTCCAGTTAATTTGCTTAGTTCTGAACCATTCTGCTAAATTTTGGAGGATGCTTTAATTCTGACTTACCATTTTGGGCTTTATGTTTAAAGTTAGAAATTTTAAGAGGAAGTGGTGGTATATGTTTATTGTTATTGCTTTGTATAACTTTGGAGTAATGTTTATAAGCTATGAGAATCCATGCTAAAACTATTAGCCATTTGTTGTAAATGCCAATAAAATATATGCCAAGGGCAAGAATGTACATTTTCTTTTTCAAAAAACCAAATGTTACTTTATACAAGGATGCAACTATTTAAAGGGTGATTTCATCTATGTTATTCTTTTTATGTGATAAGATAAAATTCTAATTTAAACTTAATCTGCTTTCAAATTGTTTATGTGAAAATGCTGTGCCCTGTTGAACAGTTCTCAGATGTTTGTAATAATACTGTTTTACAGTTCTCAGATTTTAAAATATAATAAAGTTAAATAACTACAAAAACAAAATTTATTGGAGTGACTCATTAATAATCTTATTATATAAAGTGTATAGTTCTACAATACATTCTCTATATATTTCAGCAATTGAACAAGTTCTCCAGGTGATGCTAATGCATGCTAAAATTTGAGAACCAATAGAAAAGACTGTTTAAAAAAATAAAAAACGTGTTAAGGAAAAAGCAAGCCAGAAGACATTCAAACATTCATCCTAATACAGACACCTGTTACTGTCTTCCCTCTGCTTTTAGTCTGGTGGAGTGTGTTACTCCTACTTCTAGGGCCAGAAGAACCCCAGCCCCAAACACGCTTGTGGTGTGGAATTTTGGCTTTTGGCTGACCTGTGCCAGCCATGGTCTGGTTGTTCTTGTCTCTTGATCCCATTTCTCAGCCAAGGCTGAGGACTAGCTGCATTATAAGGCTTTGAGAGAGCTCGTGGAATGTGAGAAACGGCAGTGTGAATTCACCCACAGTGGGATTGTGGAGATTGTTGATGAATACCTACAATGATTCATCTTCATAGGGAATAGAAATAGCTTGAGCTAAGAGGGAGAAAAATTGCAATGGCCTTGTCACAGACCCACGGACTGAAGAGGACATTTTAAAGGCCTGAGCTGTGCTGTAGAAATCAGATTTGTGCAGAGTCATATCTATCAATCATTTTTTTTATTGTCCTGCTTTGAGATCATGCCTAGAAAAACTTTCTCCTTTTTTTCTTTTCTGTATTTCTATTTTTTTTTTCATAAATCTTGTCTATTTGGAATTTATTTTGGCTCGAAATTGCATTAAATGTACAAATTTGAGGACACTGACATCTTTATATCACGTTTCCCATCTATTATGTTTCCTCATTATTAAATCTGTCTTTCGGTTTTTGTGAATTTATAAAAGTATCACACATTTTCAAAAGTTTAGCCCTAGATTTTTTTTTTGCCATTACAAATGGCATCTTTTGTCCACTATATTTTCTAACAGGTTGGAGTTGGAGGAAAGTCATTGATTGTTGTAAGTAATTGCAGTATTTTGTAACTGACTACCTTACTGAACTTTGATTTCCGATAGTTTTCATGTGGTTCTCTTGAGTTTTTCTTCTCGTACTTGCAGGCCATGCTCCTCCATTCATGTCCAGGATATTGCATTGACTTTTTCCTCCACGAACACACTCTTTGCTGCCTTTTCTCTTTTCCTCTAGACCTTTGCTTTTGCCAAATTCCAGTCCTTCAATCACTCAATGCATAGTCTCTTCCTCAGAGAGTTCATCTCCTTTTTAAAAAGTTTCAGCCTCAGTGCCAGCGGCTTCCAAGTCTAATTAGAGTCTATTTTGACTCTAATTCTGAATGTCCAAAAGCATATTGGATTTTCCGAGGACCTTGAAAAATCTGCTTACCTAAAACTGAACAAATTGCCAGTTATGGTATCCACTTCGTAGCTGTATAGGTTTAAAATTTAAAATTTTTCTTTGATTGATTACTTCTTGTTTCCCATTTCCACTTAATTATCAAATCTTCTTTCGAATGTCCCATACTCATCTATCTTTTCCTTCTAGTCACACTGAGTCCAGGACATTTTCATCTCTCATGGACTATTACAAACACCTGCCAAACAGTTTTCTTGCTCCCAGTCTCCCCTTTAATGACTGGTTCATCAATTCAGCATTAATTGAACTCCTCCTATTTGCCAGAGATTGAGTTAGGGGCCAGGAATTTACAGATCAATGAAGGGGCTCTGTTCTCAAAGAGTTGAGATGCGTGAGGGGCTGGGGGAAATGAGTAATCTAACAACCACAATATTGTGTGATGTGTGCCATGACACCAACCTAACACCAGGTGCCACCAGAGTATAGAATAGGAAGGACAGGGACAGCCCTGGAGAGTAGGTAATGTTTAAGCTGAGTCTTATAGGGTTAGCATAAATTAATTGGCTAGGAACTCAGCCCTCTAACTTTGCTCAGCCAATTAACTTTTTTTTTTTTTAAACTAAACTCTTCTTTGGGCAATTTTTTCCTCTGAGTTTTCTTCATATCTTAATTTTTTATAGTCTTTAAGTCTATTTACACATTTCAATCATTGTAAATGCTAAATGCACATTAAAATGCTATTTGCACATTTCAATCATTGTAATTCAAGCATAGAATCAGATTTTAAGCTACCAAATTGCTATATTTACTAAGAAACCGAACCTCAGTATAAACTTGTTAATCTTTTCTTTGCCACAGCTGTCTGGTCATAGCTCAGACAATATACTATTTAGATTGTTATGATAGCATTTTTTGAGATCAAGGTTTTCATAGATTTGATGCTCTCCTAGCCCATCTACAGACCTATAATTCGACAGTCAGGTTTATTTTATTTATTATCAATTGATTAATTAATTAATTAACTAACTAATTAATTAAAATGCTTACAGCACCTGGTATTCCTAGGTGGAATATCCATCCAAGTACTAGCCAGGCCCAACCCGGCTTAGCTTCCAAGATCAACCGAGATTGGGCACGTTTAACAGTCAGGTTTATTAACCCATGCAGTGAGGAAGGCTACACACTGGAGGGACCAAAGGATAGAGTTAATATAGGATTTGGGGGAAGGGGGAGTTAAAATTTTAATGAAGCAGTATTTTGATAGGCTAAAAGCAAAACAGGGCTCATATAAAGGGGTCAATGTCAGGTCTGAACTATGAAGTGGCTCCAGAGTGGTTTCTTTGGAAATTATAAAGTTTAGATGTGAAAAGCTGTTTTTCTGAAGCTTAGCACCTGGGTTGTAAATCAAAACTGCTTCTCTGTGTCAAAGTGACTTGGAGTCTCCAGAAAGGAATGGAATGTTTCATTTTTACTGATATAATTTTAAATAGCAAAATTTCTGACGATCTATGATTTTAGAGAACAAAAGCTTTCGGTGAGTTAGGAAGCAATGGTCATGTATAAAGGGGGCTGTGTTGATATTTTACTACTGTAATGTATCATTGAGAGAGACACTTTTTTTGTTATTTTGCACCTGCCTTTATCTGTGCCTGTTATCCTAGCCTGGGCAATGGCAAGGCAGATTTAAAATTTTGTTAGTCCTACCAAATTTTGACTTTTCCAATGCTTACATTATAATAAGGCAGGATCTGCAGACAAAAGGCAGAGTTTGGACAAAGGTGAGTGCTGTCCAGTGAAGCCTTTGCTTGGCGAGCCTCTGTGCTCCCGGCATCAGCTGCTTACTTCTGCAGTGGTAATGGAATTATATGTGCTCATCTGTTATGTATCTGGGCTGTGAGTGTCTTGGGAGCTTCTGGGCCTTTCAAAGATTCCCTTTGTACTGCCAGTTCCTGGCACATGATGTTGAGTGAACTTACAGATGAGTCATCAGGGTTGCTCACTCCCAAGTTTTTATAATCTGCCACTCTTCCACCATATCCGAGGTAGAGGTAGCAAGTGCTGCCTGTCCCCCGAATCCCAAAGGCTGTAAAAGTGCTTTGGACTCCTGGTGGTCCTTGTTTAATGAAGAATGTTGGGGGGTGGTGTGGAGATGAGGGGGATTTGCGTATGTATTAAAGTCAGCTAACTTGAATCTTTACACAGAGCCTTACGTCATGTTCTGAGCTTCTTGCAGAATCTCTGGCCCAGCATTTAAAAGCAAGGCCTTTCCTTTAGCTGTAGAGGCGGGGCCTGCAGCGTTCTCCTGGCACGCAGTCACCATGGGAAAGTGTGATGATACTCTTCCTGAACATCCTTAAGTAAAAGGCAAACAGCTAAGTGACAGTCATGGATTCTTCAACTCACAGAGTTCAAAAGAAGCAGTGTCATATCTAACTAAACTCTAAGACTCTTAAACTACCTTCATGGGTGTGTGATCCATCTGCGTTGTCGTTGGAGTAGCCAACATGAGTCACTTTAAAGGCCCTCGGGTT
>NW_011889165.1:1552145-1565504 GCF_000151845.1 Pteropus vampyrus | reverse complement strand
CTTGCAGAATCTCTGGCCCAGCATTTAAAAGCAAGGCCTCTCCTTTAGCTGTAGAGGCGGGGCCTGCAGCGTTCTCCTGGCACGCAGTCACCATGGGAAAGTGTGATGATACTCTTCCTGAACATCCTTAAGTAAAAGGTAAACAGCTAAGTGACAGTCATGGATTCTTCAACTCACAGAGTTCAAAAGAAGCAGTGTCATATCTAACTAAACTCTAAGACTCTTAAACTACCTTCATGGGTGTGTGATCCATCTGCGTTGTCGTTGGAGTAGCCAACATGAGTCACTTTAAAGGCCCTCGGGTTGAGTCCCTTTTTCTTGAGTTTTTAACTTGCTAGATGGGGTGTGCCTAACTTAGGTTTCTTACACACATGCAGAAATGCCAGCTTTCACAGGGCTGTAGGCACCATGACTAGAGTGATTTCCCTCTTTTATTGTAGTGAGCTGCTTTATAAGGTGACTTCAGCTTTTAAGTGTTCAGAATTATTTTATTGAATCAAATACAGTGGTTTTGCTCATTAACCATTGGCATCAACACAACGTGACCATAATACACCAGTTGCCAAGGCAGTTTTTCTGCTGTACGGTGACATGATTAATAATTCACAGGGAGGATCATACTCTCAGAATATACCTTGTGCCTTCAGTAGCTTTCACCTGAAAGATCTCAAGAGAGCTCTACACAGATGATCCAGACTGGCCTAGAAAGTGCCCTTTGCCAATGTATCTTGAATAAAAGAATGATTTCCATCTTTAGGTAATGCATAAAACTTTGTCCTTTATCACTGCAAATATCTTAGAATTTTTTAATTTTAATTTTTTCCAAGTTAATATATAAACTGTTTTAAGAGTAAAATAGTACTTAAGTACAACAAAACAGTGTCACCTCCCCCAACCATGACAGTGCTACGCAGAGGCATCGCCGTCCAATTTAGTGTTTTTTTTCTGGTATTCACTTGCTCTGTGTAAATAATATGCTTATACTATGGATTCTTGATTTGTCAGCTTTAGATAATAGTGTTTATTTTCTATATGGTCAACAAGGACCTAGAGCTCTTATACTCTGCCTCTTCTCCATAAGAATACAGGCTTTCTTTTTTAAATCAGTATGAAGTGATTACATTATTATGGCTGAACTAAGCAATATTAACATGGTTACAATTCTTCTACATTTTGTTTTTCCTGGAGTTAAAAATTGCTTTACTTTATTCATATGCTTCATTTTCTTGAACATCTAAGCAAGTCTTCCCATGTCTTCTAACTGCTTCTTCGTGAACATTCCCTGTGTGTGGTCAAACCTATCAGATAATCCATCCCTTCCTCTGTGCTTCCACCGTTTTTTTTCAACTTATTGCATTCAGCCTTTCAGCTTGTCGTCTCACTGGTGGAGTCTAAGACCCCTCAGAGCCAGACAATGTCTTTTTCATCTCATGATTTTAGCTTGAGTTTTGTATTGAAATGTGTTGAAAGCTCATTCTAAAAGAATTAGAAATTGAAGCGCTCTTTGGGGAATCTAATGTGAAACAACAAGAGGCAGTTATAGTTATCTTTATTGAGGAGTTGATTTCTCAATTTCTAGTTTATCTGGGCACCTTATTAATTTCCCCCATCTAGATGGTTTTTCAGCAGCTTCATACCTTCTAGATCAGAATGAAAGAGAACTGAGAGTTAGATTAGTATAAGATTTGCTGCTGTTTAGTAATTTTTTTTTAAAAAATCAAGTATTTAATTAGACAAGAAGTTGAACTTGAGGTTTTCAATTCTATTAATTTTATTCATGTATTTCTACCTCTCAATGGCACAGATAATCAAGATCTAATTGCATGTTGCCAGATGCATCTTTTGTTTATTAAGCCACTGAGACATTAGCTCTACACTCTTTCTCATTGACACCCTAAACTGGTAGAGCATTGTGACACTGAGGACTAAAAGAAATCTAAAATTCGTGAGTTTATCTTTTAAAATGAACATGATAAATTTGAGTGTCATAAATGCGAACACCCACAAAATCTGGGATTGATACTCAGATCGATGTGGTTAACTTTGAAGTAGAAAATTCAACAGAAAGATTTTGTGTTAATTCAAAATACAAAGACAGTAGTTTGTTCATCTTATAGGATGTCTGTACAATCAGTCCAGGCTGCTCACTTCCCCACTTCCCAGTGGGCGGCAAGCTGGCTGGATGCTTCTTGAAAAGCTTTCTTCTATGACACACCCTTTCCTGGTTTTCCACCTATGCCCCGGCATTTCCTCATCAGTCTCTTTCCATTTCCTCCTCTTTCAGACTTATACTTTGGAACTGGAGTTCCATGGGTGTGGCTCCAACCTCCCTCTCTGGGCTCCAGACACATACATGCAATGGCCCACGTGGTTTCTCTCCCTTGATGTTTCATAGGCACCTCAAACCCATGGGCCCCTGCTGTCCCCCTCCCACCTCTGAACACTTCACCCAGATAACTTCCATTTATCCTTTAGGCTTCTCCTTTATTTATTCAGCAAATACTGACTGAATGCCCAATACATGCTTAAATGTCTCATCCTCAGGGAAGCTTTGGCTGATGTCCCAGGTTTAGTCATTCCCGCTACCAGGTAAACTATGTTCTTTCCCTTACCACAATGGAATGTACATATGTATTCCACTAAACTTAAGATCTATAAGAGCAGAGCTAATGTCTATTACTGTATTCCTAGTGCCTAAGACAGTGTGTGGTACATAGCAGGTGCTAAATAAGTGCGGAATGCACGAACATGAAAGGATTTAATGGAGTTGCTTGTCATCTAGTTGAGCAAAGATAACTTTTAACATGCAACAGATGTTTACAAAGCAACGTTGACAAGAAAGTGGTTAGACTACATGACTTTTAAAGTTCTATCCTATCTTGAGATACTATGATTCTTAACCTTACATCCAAGTCGATATAGAGCACTCTGCATTCTGAGGTAATGCAAAGCAAAGGCATGATCAGAGTTGGGTGTGGTTTATTCAGGAGTATTTTTTAATCTAAGTAGATGAACTTAAAGCTCAACTTAAAGCAGGGTTTCTCATTCTGGATTCTACTGACACTTTGGGGCCAGATAATTCTTCATTGTGGGGGACTGTCCTGTGCATTGTAGGATATATAACAGCATCCCTTGCCTCTACCCTCTAGATGCCAGTAGTAACCCCCAGTTATGACAACCAAAAATGTCTCCAGATATTGCCAAATTATTCCCTGGGGGACAAAATCACTCCTCGATGAGAACTACTGACTTAGAGGAGAATAAATTGCATTGCCTGATGGAGAAGCTTTCTAGAGAATGGCATTTATAGATGCACTAAGCTGGGAATGAGAAAATTGTGCGTAAGAAATGGCAGAATTCTCTTGCTTGAAATGGGAAATACTGGGATAGAAAGTTGGTTAAGTTGGGGAAGAGAGCTCACTTGTGTTCATAAAGGGTGGTTTTGGGGCATCAATGTGTGTTTTAAAAATGCAAGTTTTATGGAAGTAAAAAGTATGAAACTTAAGGGCAGCCTACTGATGATATAAAGTGACAAAATGAGCTCCTTGGGAAATGGGTGGTGTTCCTTGCTAGGCTGGGTGTCTCCTGTCTATGCTCCAGTGGCTCCCACGTGACAGTTCATCAGAACATGTACATCCAGGAAACATCTCTCAGACTAACTGAGAGCTCTTCAGGGCCTGGGCAACGCTTACCTAGCACAGTCCCTACCCAGCACATTGATGAATTTATTAATGAGCTCTTAGCTGGAGTGAGCTGAGAAGGAGGAAAGAAAAAGCTGACAGGAAAGGCAAAAACTACTAGTTTGTTGGTTTGATGTCTATCCTGTTAAGTACTTAGAATGATATCAGTAAATCAGACACTTGCTTTTTTTTTTTTTTTTTAAACAACTCCTGTTAGTCATCAGATTTTCATACCTTCTGATTTTCATCTTTATCCCAGGCTGGAACAGGAAGAAGAAGGTGCTAATTTCTGTCTTAATTAGTCATGACTCCTAGGTGTATAAGTATGACACATTTTGAGTTATTTTTTAAATCAGGGGAAGATATCACTAAAACATTCATCTTTTTAAATGACTTTCCCCTGCAACATCCAATATAAATATAACGTAGCACTATTTTTTTAAATGAATTTTATTCCTAATAGTGATGACTTTGGGAAACTGTGTGCTTATTTTTTTGATGCTATTGTTGCTGAAGTTTTCTAAAAGCTCTTCACTCTTTTATTTATTCCTTCGACAAACATTTATTGAGAAGGTATTTTGTCCCAGACACTGCTGGGGACATATAGATGAAAGGCCTAAGGCTTGCCCTTCAGGAGCTCATTGAATGGTGGTGGGCCACAGTGACAGAGAAGTGCAGTGACAGTGACAATGCAGATAGCAGGTGCTCAGCGGGAGGGGTGAGGTAGGTGGCTGTGTTCTTGTGGGAGGAGAGAGGACTGCTTGGGGTCTGAAGGAAATAGCGAAGGCAATACGAAGGTGGAGGCTGTGGGGCTGATCCTTGAAAGGTGAGCTGGAGTTCTCCAGGAGGTGCTTCCCAGCAGAGGGAGCAATAAATAGTTTCCTTATGTAGGCAGAGGGGAATGAGAGAGAGTATGGTCATTGCTCAGGGTGTGTCGGGGGAGAGAGGGCAGAGCACAAGTGTGAAGAACGTTGCCCATCTTGCTGAGATGGAAAATCGTGGAATGATTCTTAGCAAGTTCACTTTGGCAATAGTGAAGAAGAATTGGGTTTGGGGAAAAGACAGGAAGGAAGGTGCCTGGGAGAATATGCAATCCCCAAATTCCTAGGGGAAGTGGAAAAACTTTTATAACTTTCAGAAACATGATAGAACTATCCAATATGTGAACTATATACGTACATGGTGAAACATAGCCCACTTTTCCATGTGTGCCGTAAGAACGTAGCAGTTGAACATTTTCCATCAAGATAGAAAATGACAATCTGGTTTCCCCCACCCTCCCACACCTTTAATTCCCTCAGATGAGACCCGATGGTTAACTAAGTCAGCGATGATGGAAGGAAAGGAACGAGGCGACCAGGACAATTGAGTCCTTCAGCCTCTAGGGCAATAATTGTAGAGCTTGGTCAGTAATTGAAGGTGAATGTAGGGGCTGAGGAAGTAGTCTAGGATAATTTCTATATTTCCAGCATGGTCACTAACTTTTAATATTGCCTTCTGAGTCCCTTTATGGGCCAAGAGGATTGGTTTCGTTACTTTTTCACTCATTCCACAGAACATGAACCAGTGTGCCCTAACCCACATGCACTGCTTGTTTCTCCTCTAATTGTCTTTGGGATATTTACAAAAAATGACTACTTTCAAAGGATCAGGTTTACCTCCAGTAAGGATTTGCAAGAGAACATGCCCACACTCTGTCCTAATCTTCAAAATGTTTTCTTCTTTTATCTGGAACTGAGGAAACATTTCATAACTGGAAAAATTTAGTGACAACCCAGTCTTTAACTGAGCTTGTGTGCTTGCTATTCTAAAGAGGCTGGGGCCTTTCGTGCCCTCAGTGCCTCTGGCTCAGGCACTTTCCTCTGTCTGGGATGTCTCTACATGGCTCCCCATTTCCAACTTCAAGCTGGGGAATCATGCACACCCTTTGAGGCCTAGGTCAAATGTCACCTCATTTGCCTTCCTGACACCCTCACACCCCAGGCAGGAAAAATTCTGCCTCTTCCAGACCATTTTCTCCAGTAGCCTGTGCACTTTTTTAATTGAGGTCCTGCATGCTCATCTTTGAATCACCATCAGTCACACACTTGGATGCAGCATAAGTCTGATTCATTTAGTTGAGTTGTAGAGGGTTCGGAAATGTAATAACCAATGTTCCTTCTGCCTGGGAAGGTTGGAACCCAGAGCCCACCATGAGGCGGCTACGTGAGGGTGCCCAGCCAGGGGGAAGGATCTCCTGGCACCCGGCAGCAGCAATAGGTGGGCATCAGGGAGGACTGAAATGAAAGCAGGATGAGGCTGGGGTTCAGAGCCAGGATTGCTGCCTCTGGAAGGCCTGGAGTGACAAGCTAGACAGGGACTAAGACAGAGACTTGGCATGAAGTTGGGAGAGTGGGGGAAGGAAAGGGGTGGCTGGGGTGGCTTAGGAGAGGACTTATGGACTAGAGCTAAGGTGTTACCCAAAAAGGTGAGGAAAAAAATCAAGTGATGAGTCAAACTGTTGGCACAGACAGGCTGTCACTACATTTTGGAAGAGAAGGGTATCATTAAATTTGGGAAGGAAAACAAGCTGAGTCTGAAAGAGTACGATTCAGACATTTAGAGGCAAGTGGGAAAGAAATTCCAGACATAAAGGTGGGAGCAAACGTGTAATGTTTGTGAGTGGAGAGGCCATTTGTGTGAGGCCATCAGCGGGTGGGAAGATGACAGCAACCAGGAGGATGCAGCCCAACTATGAAGATTCTAGAAAGCACAGCAAAAAGGTCTGTACTAGATGCAGAAGGAAATAGGGGTCCCCTATGCTTTTTGAGCAGAAAGAAGAGTGATAGGGACAGTCCTGTGTCGGGGAGGTGGTGGTGTTACTATTTGGTGGCGATTTGAACTACCGTGTTGCCCCAGCAGCATGGGGTGTGGGGGTAATGACACAGAAGTGCAATTAGCATTTTTCTTGGTTCTTCCCCGCTGATGCAGCAAAGAATCACAGGTCAGTGAGATTTAGAAAAAGACTTATTAAAGGTATATTTTAGAAGGAGATGGGCCACTCTAAGGAAGGCTGCAGCCTGTGGAATTTGTGAGGTGAAAAGATGAGAGCTGTAACAACCCAGAAGTGGGAAGGTCTGTATTATATTAGGGCCGTGATGGGTGGTTACAAAAGTGTTCCTAGGTGATTGGCACGTGAGGTCATTTTGATTGACACTTGGTTGCTATATAACTCTTTGCCTAATGCGTATGCGCTTACCCAGAATTCAGTCTTTTATAATTACATTCATGGACTTCCGGGCATAAACAAGGCATTATAATGATGGTATAATGAGGTTGAGAGTGTGGCAGGTTAGGGTAGTACCTTCCATGCATGCGTTTGTGGCTGGATTAAACCAGCTATAGGTTATGGCCCTCCAGTCCTTTGTCTCTGGGGATGCAGGGGGGATTCTCTGACTACTGATGTGTGTTCTTCGGATGGTCTCTGTGCTGGGCCCCTATTCCTTTGTTCCCCTGTTGCTCATGTCTGACTGCTACCTAACAGTGTGAGCAGTTGATTGAAGCCTGTGTATACCAGAGTTCTGGAATTGCTAGGACACTTCGATAATTGGTTTGAGCTGAAAGTGAAGGGGGAAAGGTTGTGGCCAGGTTTTCAAACTGGAACCTCAGCTGTGTAAAGGCACAGAACTTTCACTTCGTTAAGATAGCTTTTTCTTTGATTCAAGCAGACTTTGCCTAGTATAATGAGATTGTGATTCACTTGCTTTTTCTGCCCTTATCCTTCTACCTTTGTGTGCCTACTCCCTTAATCATTAAGCCTTAGGACAAGGGTCCAACCAGTGTCAAATCTTGTAATAATAGAGCCTCAGGTTTATGATCGTGAGAATGATAAGTTTCGGTTAAACTAAGTAAGGATAATTTCTTGGCTTTAGGTGTGTTTTAGCCCCAGACTCCTTGCGGAACAGCCCCACAGACCACAGGACCAGATGGGGTGACGCCATGGCTGATGTCAGAACCTGACACAATGATCACTTACCCCAGTCCTGTCTAGTCCTAGTGCCCATGACCCCAACTCCCATGTAGTTTCCATGACTACAGATTTTCCCCCTATATAATATATCTGCTCGATATACCCCGGGGGCCAGGTCTTTGACTGGTAACTCACCTGTGTCTCTGGGACTTGCAACTCTATAAAATAAATCCTTACTTTCTTTGCTGCAACACCTGTATGTATCTCATTAACCAAATGTGTGCAGGCAGATGGACCTCTTTGCTCTGGTGACAATTTGTATATGGTGGGGATACTCGAAACCACCATTTGCAGAATTCCCTTCTTCCTGGAACATTGGATTTATTTGAGAGATTTTGGGGAAAAATACTAAACCTAAAGATTAAATATTCTAAACCTAAAGAAAGGTTTAAAGGGTTTCTTATGAGCCAATTTGAGTAGACTGCAAATTGAGAATTAAGTTTCAAATAAATGCTGTGCAGGGTCTTCTGGCCGGCCCCATCAGGCTCTACCCAACCTCTTGCTTCAAGAGAGAACTCACTCCTCTGCCTCTTGGGGCGCCTCAAGGTAAAGTGTGAGAGGAGTGGTTGAGATGTTCTCTGTGGGACGATGGGGGACTTAAGGAGACTCACAGACTTGTTGTGGCAGCAGCTGAAGGTAAGGGGTTGGCACTGACTGGGACAGCAGAGCAAGGAAATCCCCTTTTATTTTGTGCTAACTTTTCTTCTATTGTCACTAGGTTCAGCTCTCCAGTAAAAGGGGAAAAGGAAACTCAACTTTGGACACCACCCACTAGTGTCTGTTTTTTCTGTACCACACCTGAATGTTAATTTATGCTACATTAAAAGCTTTACCTACTTTATGTGTTGTAGGAATGAAAGTTTTTAGGTATCAAAAACTTCCTGATACTTAGGAGTTAAGCTTGTGGATCCAGAAATAGATATGGAAAGGATTGTTAATGTAAGCAAGTGTAGTCAAGTGGTCATTAGAGATGCTAATTTAAAGTTTTCCTGGATTATTTAGAGATTTAGAATAAAATGGCCGCAATGAAGTAGTTAGAATGAGAATAATTAGAAAGATAATATTATAGGACATACACTTTGTCGATGGAAGAAATTCTAAACCTAAAGAAAGGTTTACAGGGTTTCTTATGAGCCAAGGGCTTTGAGACTAGTCCTGGAAGCGAACTCTCAAAGGATCACGATAATGCTTGAGAATAGAGGGAAAATCTCTAGAATTGGTTAAAAAGTAAAATAGATACATATTTTTTTCATTGGTGGGTGCAGGATAGTTAATATTTCATATACCTAGCTTACAGAGGTATAGGTGAAAAAAAAGGGGTTATATGGGGGAATAAATAGCCTCATAGGGTGATCAGATCATAATTCCTAAATGGGAAGGTCATGGTGGGTAGTCACACCCCAGGTCTGGAACTTCTTTAGTGGAAGATTTTAAGCCAACCCTGCCCATTGTTCTTGTGCATCTAGGTTAGCCCACCTTTGAAATACAGGAAGTAATACCCCTCTGAGCTGGTATTTACCCTCAAGAAAGCACACAATCTTACTAATTATCCTGTAATCCCATCCCCGCCTTGCTTTCTCCAAGCTTCCTTAAGACCTCTCCTTAATTTCAAATGCATAAAAGAAGTTGCAAAACTGTTATTCTCAGGAGCATTTGAGATTTTGATCCCTGGCATATGTTGTCAATTTGGCTCAAAGAAACTCTTAGAAAAATTCTCTATGGGTTTGAACGTCTCTTATGTTGAAAGAGCTATCTGGGTAAAAGATAATAATGCAGAATGTTGAAGTTATCTGTCCTGTACCAGGTCTGGAGATGAGACTATTTTGCCATTTTAAGTATGTTATTCCAGATGCACAAAACGCTGACCAGGGCTTCTTCAAGGTAAAGATTAATTTATCGTATAGGCCTTAGGATGAGAGTTCCCACCATGACTCACTCAGTTATAATTTTTATTTTAAATGATCAAAACATCCTGAGTGGTTACTTTTAGTTATAGAACTTGTCAGGCTTACCAAGGTAGCCCCTTTTTGTTCACAATTTATTTTACTCGTATTTTTCTGAGAACTTCAAGCCTTCTGTCCTCTGCTATCATGAATGATCAGAACAGTATTACATGTTTGTAAGAAAAGCTAAAGAATATAGAATTATGTAAAAAAAAGGTGGCTTCTTCTTGAGTTTCCCTCCCCTTAGCATTAGTTGCTATAACTGTTGTGTATTTTTTAAGGACGCACTATGGGATTCCTTGAGACATCAGGTAATTTTCCAGCTTCTGGAAGACTGCAGAGAACATAGTGGACAAGGTTGTAGGCTTCCTAGATCTTTATCTTTACAAACATTCATTTATACAATAAATAGTCAGGCATCTACTGTGTTTGAGGTGTTGTAGCCGTCAGCCCCCGAAAGACACACAGACCACCAGAAACCAGTGAGTTACAGGAAACGCACTCTTTATTCAGCCAGCTGAGTCTGCCAGGGGTACGCAGACCCCAAATTAAGCAGTCCCGAAATGTAGAGGTACAGGGTTTTTAAGCCCTAAATCCCATTCCTCATTCTGTCTTAACACAAAAGTCTATTTTTCTTCTATTTACTAACTGTCAACGCACAGGTAGGTTGTGCAAGCAGGGGGTACAGAACAGAAGCAGAAAGCTTATTGTTAGAATGTTATGTTCCCATGGGTGATAGCCTATGTTCCCATGGGCGATAGCCAAGCAGTAATTTTCCAGCCAGCACATTCCCCACTGGCCTTAGCAGAAAATCAAATCCTTGATTCTTCATACGGAATTTGCTCATAGCCTCTATTCATGGGCCAAAAGTTAACAAGAGGAGGAGGAGGATTAAAGGTCCAGCTACAGCAGATAGGAGCAATTGAACATCCTATGAAACCAGTTATCTGATTCTAGTCTTTGTTTTTCCCTGGCATCTAAATTTCTCTGTACTAGTAGTATACTTTCTCTAATTATTCCAGAGTTATTGGCATAGAAGCAACAGGTTTCACCTAGAGCCATACATAATCCATCTTGTTCTAAGAATAATAAATCTAAACTTCTTCTATTTTGGAAGACTACTTCTGCTAGTGAATCGACTTGAAGTTCTAACCTGCTGAGGTCAGTTAAGTTTAGGGGAGTTCCTACCCTGACATAGTAAGGGAGTTTTGGGTTTAGGCACAACCAGCAATCTTGTCCTATATCTGGGGTGGTCTTATTTAAGACCTTGTGTATTGTCGTTAGCAAAGTTATTAATGCTCTTTCTGATTTTGGTTGTGGCTGGGCAAATGCCTGGGCTAAAGAGATGAAAAGGAAAAAACAAAGGGTTAGACTTATGTATGCTTGAGTCTTAGTCTTAAGGGCCCGTCTTTCTGAGCTCTCCACTCTAGTGCTGCCTTCACGATGGAGTGATGAATCCATGATGGGTTGCCGTCTACTTTAACTGCAGAGGGCGTCGTCAGGTAGACAGTGAAGGGTCCTTTCCATTTGGGTTCTAGTCCCTTGGAAGTGAACTTCCGGATCCACAAAGAGTCCCCAGGCTGAAACTGATGGAGAAGTCTGTACCCTGGGGCTGAGTGGACAGCACAAACTCTGGACCAAATCTCCTTCTGTACACTTTGAAGGGCCTGTAAAGACTTAAGTAAGACAAGGTAGTTCTGCCTTTTTCTCATTTTCTATTCTAGGTGGGGGTTTTCCAAAGAAAATTTCAAATGGGGTGAATCCACTATTATATGGAGTACACCTGGCTCGGAGAAGAGCAAAGGGGAGAAGTTCTACCTAGGTCCCCCAAGTTTCTAATCCTAACTTGACTAATATCTTTTTTAGGGTCCAATTATTCGCTCTGCTTGGCCCGAACTTTGGGGCCAGTAGGCGCAGTGGAGTTTCCATTGTAAATATAGGTAGCTAGCCAATTTCTGTGTTATCCTTGCTACGAAGGCTGGCCCGTCATCCGACCCTAAAGTTCCAAGGAGACCAAATTGAGGGAGAATTTCTTGTAGTAGTTTCTTAGTAATTACTAAGGCAGTCTCTTTCCTGGTAAGGAAGGCCTCTACCCATCCTGAAAATGTGTCTATAAAAACAAGTAAATATTTGTAGCCCCCCCACAGCTGGGGTTACCTCAGTGAAATCTACTTCCCAGTGGTCCCCCGGATAAGTTTCTCTCTCCCTATACCTAGGTTCTTCTATCTTCCCCTACTGTTTTGGACTAACTTGGGCACAAGCCGGGCATCATGAGGCAATCTCCTCTGCAGTTCTTCTCCTTTCTAACAAGTGAAAGTAGGGGTCTAAAGCTTGGAGCATCTTAGTTCGCCCTAGGTGTGTGGTCTGGTGTAGTTGGTGGAGGATAGTCCTTCCAAGGGCCGTGAGAGCCCAGTTTTTCCATCTGGGGTTGTTGGTTCCTAGTGGCTCCCTTATCTTGAAAATATATGTTCTCTTATGCCGTATAGGTCAGAGACGGAGGCAGTTCTGGGTAACGGACAACAGTCAGTTGTCCCCCACCACATCTACTGACTGTTGTCCCTTACCCAGAAAGCTTATTGTTAGAATGTTATGTTCCCATGGGCGATAGCCAAGCAGTAATTTTCCAGCCAGCACAGTAACATCACATATAGCAACTAGAAGGGTGCTCCTACGAGTTGTACAAAATGGAAAGTTTTTATAGACAGAAAGAGGGTAGAACTAAAAAGTTAAATAACTATAGATTATTTCAGGCATGGACACCTTCCCTTAGGGGAATGAAGGGTGCCTTATCAAGCAGATTAGTTTACTAGTGTTGATTAGGAAATTCCAGATTGATTGATTTAAAATTCTACTCCTGGAAGAAGCTGAAACTATGATTAAGCTGACTATCAAAGTTTGGTTTGGTGATGTGGCTTAGCGAAAGTGACTCCATTTTGGCTTGTTGTTTCTTCTTTTAACAGTGTATATGCCATGGTAACATTGTCTGGTTTGAGCATAGAGGTACCCCAATGACTGAAATAATGCCTCTGTGCTGGCTAGAAAATTACTGCTTGGCTATCGCCCATGGGAATATAGGCTATTGCCCATGGGAACATAGGTTATCACTCATGGGAACATAACATTCTAACAATAAGCTTTCTGCTTCTGTACCCCAGCTTGCACAACCGACCTATAGGTTGACAGTTGGTAAATAGGAGAAAAATAGACTTTTGTGTTTAAGACAGAATGAGGAATGGGATTTAGGGCTTAAAAACTGTACTTCTACATTTCGGGGCTGCTTAATTTGGGGTCTGCGTACCCCTGGCAGACCCAGCTGGCTGAATAAAGAGTGCGTTTCCTATGACTCACTGATTTCTGGTGGTCCGTGTGTCTTTCGGGGGCTGGCAGCTACAACATTTGGAGGCCCCAGTGAGATCTCAGGGAGTGGCCCTGAGATCTAAGACCAGACTGACCTCCAAAGTGGTTGCTGTCCCTGTTGTGGATTCAAAGGGGTGGCCAATCTGAGACGTTCCAGGGCCCTTGAATGCCTTGATGGGGTCAGTACAATCGTCAAAGACGCAACCTTTAGGACACACTCTGTTTCTGGTCCTGACGGGAATCTCCGAGGCCTCAACGTCTGGATAAAAGGTACCTTTCTGTTCCTGTTTCTGTTGACCGGTCACCGGGGGTCCATGGAGAGACTGGACCCAGTCATATCTCCCGGACTGTGGCCAGGCCGCGGGATGCC
>NW_011889165.1:1551078-1552095 GCF_000151845.1 Pteropus vampyrus | reverse complement strand
TTTCTGTTCCTGTTTCTGTTGACCGGTCACCGGGGGTCCATGGAGAGACTGGACCCAGTCATATCTCCCGGACTGTGGCCAGGCCGCGGGATGCCACCTCCTGTGCCCTGTTGTCAGGTTCTGTTTATTGTCTCTGGTCTTGTCTAGGTTGTAGGTGGCAGACTTCTCTGGGTCCACCTACACTCCAGTAATTGTTCTTGTCTGAGTGTCTGTTTTGTGTTTTCTGCGCAAGCGATGGGGGGAAGCCTGAGTTCACAGAAGACACCCTTGGGTTGTCTCCTGCGACATTTCAAAGAAGGGTTTGTAGGAGGAGCTGACTATGGCATAAGGTTTTCTCCAGGCAGACTAAAAACATTGTGTGAAGTTGAGTGGCTGTCTTTTGATGTAAACTAGTCTCCAGAGGGTTCTTTTGACAGGAGTTTAGTGAGGAATGTTTGGAAGATTGTCACGGGAGACCTGGGACATCCCGATCAGTTTCCTTACACTGATCAATGGTTAAGCCTTGTTCAGACACCCCCTCCTTGGCTCCGCCAGTGTGCCCTTTCTCCAGGGGCGTGAGTCTTAGTTGTGGGCCCCCTGAAACATGCAGCAACTGAATCTCTAAGACAGCCCAGTCCCTCAGTCCTCCAGTCTCCACCAGAGGACAGTGACCTTCCCCCACCCTATAATCCAGGACAACAGAGGCCAAATAGCACCGCCTCACCTCCTCAGAGGCGGGCAGGTAACTCCTATGGGCCTCCTGCTCTGGCTCCGGGCGGGGCACCAACCAATAACACCACCCTGGCCATCCTCCCCTTGCGAGAAGCACCACCCCAGGGACATCACACAGACAGGCCCTTTATGGTTTACGTGCCTTTCTTGACTAGTGACCTGTACAACTGGAAGGCACAGAATCCGCCTTTCTCTGAGAAACCCCAGGCATTAATAGGACTCTTAGAAAGTGTCTTTCGGACTCACTGCCTCACCCGGGATGATTGCCAACAGCTTTTAATTACCCTCTTCACCGAGGAAGAACGC
>NW_011889165.1:1550630-1551028 GCF_000151845.1 Pteropus vampyrus | reverse complement strand
TCTGAGAAACCCCAGGCATTAATAGGACTCTTAGAAAGTGTCTTTCGGACTCACTGCCTCACCCGGGATGATTGCCAACAGCTTTTAATTACCCTCTTCACCGAGGAAGAACGCAGATGCATTCGAACTGAAACACAAAAGATAGCTGCGGGTCGGGGGGAGGAGCGTTGAGGAAGCACAGGAACAGATTGAGGAGGAATTTCCCTTCACCCGCCCAGACTGGGGACACAATTCTCAGGTAGGGAGAACGGCATTAGATCGGTACCACCAGATTCTAATTGGGGGAATTAAGATGGCTGCTCGTCAGTCAACTAACCTTTCTAAGGTAATTGAAGTTATACAGGGACCTCAGGAATCCCCTGGAGCATTTCTTGAACGAGGCATACTGGGTATACACC
>NW_011889165.1:1549467-1549816 GCF_000151845.1 Pteropus vampyrus | reverse complement strand
AGGCTGAGGGAAACCGACGAGCCAATGCAGAGACAAGAACAGTGGCCACAAGGCCAGTGGGGCCCCCACCACATCTACTGACTGTTGTCCCTTACTCAGAACTGCCTCTGTCTCTAACCTATACGGCATAAGAGAACATATATTTTCAAGATAAGGGAGCCACTAGGAACCAACAACCTCAGATGGAAAAACTGGGCTCTCGGCCCTTGGAAGGACTATCCTCCACCAACTACACCAGACCACACAACTAGGGTGAACTAAGATGCTCCAAGCTTTAGACCCCTACTTTCACTTGTTAGAAGGGAGAACTGCAGAGGAGATTGCCTCACGATGCCCGGCTTGTGCCCAA
>NW_011889165.1:1548412-1549417 GCF_000151845.1 Pteropus vampyrus | reverse complement strand
GAACTAAGATGCTCCAAGCTTTAGACCCCTACTTTCACTTGTTAGAAGGGAGAACTGCAGAGGAGATTGCCTCACGATGCCCGGCTTGTGCCCAAGTTAATCCACAGAAGGGGAAGATAGAAGAACCTAGGCATAGGGAAAGAGAAGCTTATCCGGGGGACCACTGGGAAGTAGATTTCACTGAGATAACCCCGACCGTGACGGGGGGTGGGCGGCTACAAATATTTACTTGTTTTTATAGACACATTTTCAGGATGGGTAGAGGCCTTCCTTACCAGGAAAGAGACTGCCTTAGTAATTACTAAGAAACTACTACAAGAAATTCTCCCTCGATTTGGTCTCCCTGGAACTTTAGGGTCGGATGACGGGCCAGCCTTCGTAGCAAAGATAACACAGCAATTGGCAAGCTACCTATATTTGCAATGGAAACTCCACTGCGCCTACAGGCCCCAAAAGTTCGGGCCAAGTAAAGCGAATGAATCGGACCCTAAAAAAAGACATTAGTCAAGTTAGGATTAGAAACTTGGGGGACCTGGGTAGAACTTCTCCCCTTTGCTCTTCTCCAAGACAGATGTACTCCGTATATTAATGGATTCATCACTCCCACGTGAAGGCAGCACGAGAGTGGACAGCTCAGGAAGACGGGCCCTTAAGACTAAGACTCAAGCACACTTAAGTCTTTACAGGCCCTTCAAAGTGTACAGAAGGAGATCTGGTCTGGGGTTCGTGCTGTCCACTCAGCCCCAGGGGACAGACTTCCCCATCAGTTTCAGCCTGGGGACTCTTTGTGGATCCGGAAGTTCACTTCCAAGGGACTAGAACCCAAATGGAAAGGACCGTTCACTGTCTACCTGACGACGCCCACTGCAGTTAAAGTAGACGGCATCCCATCATGGATTCATCACTCCCACGTGAAGGCAGCACAAGAGTGAACAGCACAGAAAGACGGGCCCTTAAGACTAAGACTCAAGCATACATAAGTCTAACCCTTTGTTTTTTCCTTTT
>NW_011889165.1:1541529-1548362 GCF_000151845.1 Pteropus vampyrus | reverse complement strand
CTTTAGCCCAGGCATTTGACCAGCCACAACCAAAATCAGAAAGAGCATTAATAACTTTGCTAACGACAATACACAAGGTCTTAAATAAGACCACCTCAGACATAGGACAAGATTGCTGGTTGTGCCTAATCCCAAAAACCCCCTTACTATGTCGGGGTAGGAACTCCCTTAAACTTAACTGACCTCAGCAGGTTAGAACTTCAAGTCGATTCACTAGCAGAAGTAGTCCTCCAAAATAGAAGAGGTTTAGATTTATCATTCTTAGAACAAGATGGATTATGTATGGCTCTAGGTGAAACCTGTTGCTTCTATGCTAATAACTCTGGAATAATTAGAGAGAGCTTATAACTAGCAGAGAGAAATTTAGATGCCAGGGAAAAACAAAGACTAGAATCAGATAACTGATTTCATAGGATGTTCAATTGGCCCCCATGGTTAACAACCCTTCTATCTGCTATAGCTGGACCCTTAATCCTCCTCCTCCTCTTGTTAACTTTTGGCCCATGTTTCCTCGATTTCTTGTTTGCATATATAAGGAAGAGAATTAATTCTATTAAACTTTTAGTATTACGAAATAGAGGCTATGAGCAAATTCCACATGAAGAATCAAGGATTTGATTTTCTAAGGCCAGTGGGGAATGTGCTGGCTGGAAAATTACTGCTTGGCTATCGCCCATGGGAACATAGGCTATCACCCATGGGAACATAACATTCTAACAATAAGCTTTCTGCTTCTGTACCCCCGCTTGCACAACCGACCTGTGGGTTGACAGGTAGTGAAAGGGAGAAAAATAGACCTTTGTGTTTAAGACAGAATGAGGAATGGGATTTAGGGCTTAAAAACCCTGTACCTCTACATTTCAGGGCTGCTTAATTTGGGGTCTGCGTACCCCTGGCAGACCCAGCTGGCTGAATAAAGAGTGTGTTTCCTATGACTCACTGATTTCTGGTGGTCTGTCTGTCTTTCGGGGGCTGACGGCTATAACATTACTTGATTTGTGAATCACTTAAAAATTATTTAGATCTTCAAATATACTCAGATAAACTTCAACTATATTGTTTGTTCTTCGACAAGTCTTTTCCTTTTAGCTGTATATCTTGGACATCATTCCACATTAGTCCAAAACAGACCCAACTCATTCCTTCCAAAAGATATATTCCCTTGTATGAACATATCATGATTTGTCTAATCCCCTATAAATGTATATTTATACTTGTGGCCTAGCTTTTCACCAGTACAAGTATAATAACAACAGGGGATTATGTTCTCAGTAGCTAGCAAGAGCAATCCCGCCTCCTGGGCGAGGAAGTCTGGTAAGTAGGGTGAATGCCAGCTCTGGGCTTGACTTTTCAAGACCAGCCATTAGATTTCCCAAGTAGGAACCTAGGAAGAGCTGCAAGGTTGGCCAGAGGCCCAAGTGTAGAGGCAGATATTTGGAGGAGTTTCCAGTAAAATGCCACTGAGAGATGGGAAATCCTGCTTGCATTCTTGCCCACATTAGATGGGCTACAAAAAATCCATCCCTGTGTTCTCCCTGTGCCTGCATTCACTGGTGGAAGCCACTGAAAGGGTGTGTCTTGTGTTGAGATTGGCGCTGGTGGAACCCAAGTCAGTCTTCCTGGATAACCACATCCTGGGTCCTGTAAACAATGTTTATGGACATCTGCCTCTTGGCATGGATTTGTTTCCTTAGGGAAAATTCCCACAAGTGAAATTTCTGGTTCCCATATGGACTGCCAAATCACCTTTTGACAACTGGAACAATTTATACCCCCATTAACAGTGGTTAAAGTCCTTCCACCCCTACCCCCACCTGTGACAACAATGGCTTTTCATCAGTCTTTTTTACCTTTGCCAATCTGATAGGGTGAAAATGTCATCATTATTTTAATTTGAATTTAATTACTTCTGATATCAAGCATTTTTTCATGTTTATAGATTGTATTTCTTCTGTGAAACACTTGTTCATTTATTTTGCCCATTTAAAAAATATAGTTTATCTTTTTCTCTTTTTTAGGAGTGAAGTGGATTTTACTAAAGATTCTGTAGAGAGATAGGATTTATGTCATTAGCTTATCTTTTTTATTGTTGACCAGTAAGAATTCTTTGTACATAATAGTCATACTGGCTCTTCATCATATATGTTGCAAATCTGATGAAGGCAAACTATATAGGGCTAAACTAGATTATTTTAATGAGTATTAACCAGTTTCTTTTTCCTTTTCTATCTATAAACCTCCTCCAATTTCTATGTAATATAATCATATTTAATATATTTTTCAATTATTTAAATTTGAAATACAGCATGGTAAAAATTGTCGCAATTTCTATGCAAAATTTGAAATAATAAAAATCCAAATTACAAATAATCAAGAATTTTATATTTTAAAACTGGTTGTGTTAGTAAATTGTAAACTGCATTTGTTTTGCACATGGCATTTCTTCTTTAGTAGATAAGCAAAAACAACGGCTACACTTTGTCAGGCTCTATCTTGAATTCATGTTTAAATTATATTAAGTTTTTAGGAACACACTTTTTTTGCATAAAATGCAATAGCCTAAAATCAAAAACGAAGTTATCTTATAAATCTCTGAAGCTTTTCTCATTTTTGAATTTTTCTGAAATTTGTTTTCTTGTCTTATATGTTGTTGACACTGGTTAAATTTCAGTATTAGTAGTCAACTAGCAGAAAGATTTATTTTGGGAGAGTATCAGAGACATCAATTCTTAGAACTTCTTGGGGCAATGTCAGATAATCCAGCTTTTACTGTATGTATAATTTGTAAAATTCTAATGAGATAATATATAGTGTGACCTAAATCTCTGGCCTGTGTAGCATATGTTCCAGATGGGGTTGAAATTCAGCACCAGGAAGCTCAGCATTCTAGCACTGATGACAGAAAACACTAATCAGCTTTAAAAAGCAGATGTGCAAATTAAGCAGAGTTGGAAACCACCTTAACCTTAAGTTTTGGACAAGCCCTTCCAAGATCTTAAGTCGATTTAATTTTGTCTAGATTATATAGTGTGGATGAAAAAAGGTGTTCTATAGAAAGTAACCTCGCAGGGTGACTTGATCATCAGTTCCTAACTGGGCAGGTCATGGTGGGTAGTCAGGCCCCAGGCATATAACTTTTTAGTACAAGATTTCTCTTTGCTTTAAGGAAGCCCTGTCCATTGTTTTGTGCATCTAGGTTAACACACTGTTGGAATAAGTAACCATCTTCACAAGAGCACATAATCTTGTTAACTATTTTGTAATCCATCCCCGCCTTGCTTTCTCCCACCTCCTTGTGATCTTCCTTACATTCCCTCCTTTAATTTCAAATGCTTAAAAGAAGTTGTAAAACTTATTCTCTGGAGCATTTGAGATCTTGGTTCCCAGTACATGTCCTCAGTTTAACTCAAATAATCTCTTATAAAAATCCTCTACAGGTTTGTATATTTCTTATGTCAACAATAGCTCATTCCGAAACCTATAATTTTCAGTCATAGAAGTTATTTTACCAAATAATTGTTTTGTAGAATTCTGTCTCATAGGTGAACTGCTAACCAAATCTCATGCATATGAATTTTAGACTTTAAAAGTTTAGAACCCTAAAACTGATGATTTGTCAAAATGATTCACCTTTCGCAGCAAAGTTTTAAGATAAATTGTTTTATTCTATATTTGCTCCCTCAGAGGTTATTATCAAAGCTACAAAGAATGACACAACAGAGCATGGCCTGCTATTTATTTGCAACACACAGGAAACTAAACATGAAATTGCTATTGTATTTATACTTGGAAATTTGGCAGAATGAGTTAGAGAAAGCGGGAGGTCTTGTTAGTGTAAGGTGTGTTTATATGAGGCCTCTTGTTTACAATCTTTGTAGGCAGGTTTGCAACTGATGGCATCTGAAAGGGGACATTTGGCCCTTCCTCTTGGATCTACCTGCAGGACCCCACCCTTCCAGCCAGACACTTCTCCCCACCTTCCAGTTCTCATCAGAGCTTCTACCTCTTCAGCCTCCTCAGCCTTCTCCACCTTCCACCTGCCCTGCACCCCCCACCCCACCCCCCCACAGCTCCTTGCTTCCTTGTCTCCTTGCATCTTCAGCCTTAGACTTCTTCTGAAGCCTCAGGTTCTCCAGCTGTCATCTTTCAGAGTTTGGATCTCCTTCCCTCAGCACCCCCTTTGTTGGCCAGGGTATTTGGATGAACTCTTTTCATTTACTTCTGGTGGGAAGAGGGGAAGATTATGTCACCCTTCTAGTCAGTCCCACAGGTCTGTGGATTGCTTGGGGGGGTGGTGCGTTTGGCAAAGGGTAGCAAGTTTTCATTTCCTTATAGACCTGAGGTCAGAGTGGGGACTGATGGTGCTGACAGTAGGTCCTTGTGTGATGGGGAAAAGCTCCTCTCTTGCCGCTGCTCATCTCCTAGGAAACCACAAAGAGCACTGACATCTGGACTACACATCAGCCGACATCAGGGTTCCTGATCTACCAATGTCACTTCTTCTGTTCCTTGGCATTCTCAGAAGTTGCTAGTAGTAACCTGGTGCCAAACAGAATGGTAATATTAGAAATCAGGCCTCAGTGTCTAGCACATAGTAGGGATTCAATAAGGATTTGCTAAATGCATGTATAAATGAATGAATACAGTGGTTAAATCAACTTTCTTGTAGTTCTTTTTATCTTGACTTAAATTTTTTGCTATATTTAGCCATATTTCAACCAAGTGTTAGGGCATATTTACCTTTATACATAACATTGCTGAGGGTATCTCCAAACTGATTCTACTCAGTTTTGAAGTACGCACATTTGCTGACCTCTGTTCTTATTCTACCTTAACAATCCATTTGAATAAATTATATATGAAGGAAATGTTGATAGTCATTCTATTATGTTTTTCTTCTTTGTGTCATTCTGTATTTGTTATATTAAAAAATGCACAAACTTTTAACCAAGCATTTACTGTGTTTTGAGATATCACGTGATATGTTTTCCTTAGTTTATATCCAAACCGACTAGCCTTGCTTGACCCCGTTCCTCCCCACACCAAGCCATAGTTTCTCTGACCTGGGAACCAGCTCTCACTTATGCTGTCCCCGGAGCTTCTGCTTCTCACCTCCTTTTTTTTTCACCTTCCACTCACAAATGGTTCCATCACTTCTCCTGGAACCATGGTCCCTGTCCAGCTCAGCTACCAGGGTCTCTGCCCAGCTCAGCCACCAGGGACCCTGCTCCCATGCCCCTGCAGATGGGGCTGAGCCTGGAACCTGGAGGTTGCTGTGGCTACTGGTCCGGGAATATCCTGAAAACCTAGTGGGCAGGATGAACCCCATGTTTCGTTGCCAGTTTGTGTGTTCATGGCTCTCCTGGGCCATTCACCCCTTAAGGGCTGGCTCTTGTGGGCCATTCACCCCTTAAGGACTAGACCTATCACTTCCATAGCCCCTGGCTCTCCTGGGCCATTCACTCCTTAAGGACTGGACCTATCACTTCCATAGCCCCTGGCAAAAGGAAGCACTCACTACAGTTTTAAACTTAATTATAACATTCTTTCCATGGGACACATGGACATGTTTCTTTGTAGACCATAAACTCAGAGGTCACATTGCATTGGTCATTCTGTAACCAGCTAGTAGCACAGCTGGCATATTGTGAGCGCACAGTAGTGGGCAGTGAGTAAATGTATTGGTGAATTACTAGGTCATTTTAACTAAAAAGAAGATTTAAGTAAAAACTTTCAGGAGGCAAACAACATGGGATAATTTTTTGAAAACCTGTCATTCTTCTCATCTGCTGAGAGTATTGTCAGGATGAACCTTTTCAGGGTTAACAAACAGGAATAGCTAGTGGTTGCAGGTAAGCCAAAGTTGGGTGACAATAGCCAGCCCATTATCTTGATAAGAATGAGGTTGTGTGCAAACACATAAAATGGCTGAGCCTACCAAAGATGGCAAATCTGAGATACCTGGCAGAATGACTCCACATCACTCAGGGACAGAAATCAGGGGTGGGGAGGAGGGAAGGGAATTAAAACTGGTACAAGTTTTCTAGCCTAGAGATCAAGGTACTTTTTGCCTTTAATGGAGATGAGAAAAGTGAGTTTTGGGTGAAGGATTAGTTTGGACTTGACTAAGTCTCTGAACTCCACAGTTATTATCTAGGGGTTGTACTTGCTCTTTCTGAGGAAAAGAGATAATGGATGAAAAGCACTTTGAAATTTGAAAACTGGGAAGGACTAGACAATTATGGTTGCGATAACCTTTATTATTCTTCTAATTATGTTTAGATATATTCTGCCAGCAGTTAGAATAAACACTTGGAGTGACATTCGGAATACAAAGGAAGGGATGAGGCCACTGAGGAAGCAGGCATGAATGGAGAGAGAGAGGGGCCAGCAAGTCTTCAGGAATGGGGAAGAAAATAGGGTTTATCAAAGGAGTAGTGAGAACTCCAAGAGAAGGCTGGATAGTGCAGAGCGGTGGAAACCAAGACCATGGAGAATTTTTAGAAGCTGGAAATGTTCAGCAGCGTCAAATGCCACAGAGAGGCTGAGTAAGGAGAGAAGTGATTAAACTCCACCGCAGTTGGGAAACTTGAGTAAATGGTTTCAGTGGAGGGTAGAGGTAGAACCCATATTTCATATACTTCGAAGGGGTGGGTAGTCCGGACCGGGTGTTCAGGTTCTGGAAGAGAGGAGGTGGTATCTGTATCATCACAACTGTAGGTACTTAACAGCAAAGGAAGACAGCTTGATAAATATTTTAATGCTCTTATTCCGAAAAGGATTTAAAGGGCAACATAGGGGCAGGAAGATTGGCTGAGAATGTTGGGAGGGTG
>NW_011889165.1:1538084-1540464 GCF_000151845.1 Pteropus vampyrus | reverse complement strand
GCTTTAGATCAAATTCCCATCCTACTATCATCACCTGTATCTTTACTCTAAGCCCATAAACTTGCTCATATCTTTCCCATCTGAAAATCAAACTACACAAAAACTCTTCCTACCATACCATTTCTTTCCCTTCAAAGTCAAGCTTTCTGTAAAGATAAATTTGATTAGCTAGTTTTACTTTCCACCCCTCCTTGAATCGAATTTCTGCCCTTATCACTCCACAATGAATGAATCATCACTTGAGCCCCAAGTGGACAAGACACATTGGCACTTCCCTTCCTCCTTTTGCTTGTTCTTCCTGAGCTATGTGATTTGTTGGCCACCCCTTCCTCCCTGGGCTTCTCCCATACATCTCTCCTCTTTGCTATCAAATCTCAGTTCCTTCTGAGTCCCTTTGGACTTTCATCCTCTCAATGCCAGAGTCCCTTGGGTTTATTCTATACTTTGCTCTTCTCTGTGTGCTTTCCTTGGGTGACCTCATCTGTAATCAGGGCTTCAATTACCAGGGGCTTATTGAAAATTCACATGCCTCTAGCTCCTGTGCAGTCTTCTCTTATAAATTCTAGACCCATGTGTCCAACTGTCCCCTGGATACCTTAAATGTCCCTCAGGTACCTCAGACTTAGCCTTGTCCTAACATAATTCGTATCTTTTCAGCCAAACTTCTTTGTGAATATTGTCACCATCCAAGATCCCATCCTCTTTTCCCCAGTTGTCAACTCTAGCAAGATGGATTTTTGTTTACTAGAATCCCAGGGCAGCTGAAGTATGCAGATTGGCTTGGCAGGGCTGCTCTTCCGAAGAGGTGCAGTGGACTGGGGAGCTGTGCACAGTGCGAAGGACTGCATAGTAGGAATGGCACTAAGAGAGCTGGCCCAGTGACAGCAGGGTAGCTGTGGGTTATGCTTCCAATCCTGGGTAAACTTAACTGAGTATCACCAAGTGCTGAGGTACCTGCAGTTCTTGAAGATAAAAGAACAGAGTTTGCCTTTGCCCGAACATATCTGAACAGAGATAGCTCAGTGAGGAACAGTGAAAGAGAGAAGCCTAACAGTAAGATTCGAAAGTGGGAGGGCTGGGTGCACTTGGATCTCTCAAGGGTAAGTAGACCCCAAGTGAGTGTGGGTTAGACATGTTTACCTCTATAATGTTTCCTACTAGATCCCTTTTCTCTCAGTAGCCCCCAGGCTACTGCCTACCCCTAAGTATTGTCCAAAAAGTAAATCTTATTAAGCCATTGACTCTTAACTTCTGGACATCAAGTTAAAAATTCCTTAGCTCCTCATACAAGGTCCTTCGAGATATGGTTCCTGTTAACTATCTAGCCTCATCTCTAGCTACTGCCTATACATTCTCTTTGCTTCAGCCATGAGGAAGTTCTTTCAGCTCTTTAAATGTATCAGGCCTTCATGCTCCTGTACTTGGAACATCTGTCCCACCCTCTCCTCTCCAACCCCATTCATTCTGACATTTCTACTTTTCCTTCAATATTCAGTTTAAACACCATTTCCCAGAAGCCTTTTACAACCTCAATCCAATTTTCTCTGGGCTATGTGGCATCCTACATATAACATAAAAATACCTTTTACCGCATCTCACTGTAATTAGTTTATTTGCCTCTCTTCCCTACTAGACTGGGTACTTTATGAAGGCAGATCTTAGTCTATCTGGCTTTTTATCTCCACGGTTTAGCTCACGAACAGCACTTGATATTTTTAAATGAATAAATAAAACATTATCAACTGTGGAAGTTTTCAAGTTTAAGCAGTAGGCTATTTAACCTAGAAATCTTTTAAACATTTAAACAGGCCATTTAGTTGTGTCATTTCACATGCTGATCATGCATCTCATTCCTGAAGGTGAGTGCAATGTTGCTGGCCCATTTGCCAGTAAGAAAATCTGGACATTCAAGAGTGCACCTCCAGGAGTTATCGGCCCACAGACAGGTCTCAAGCAGCCTGCCATCTGCAGAACCTGCCAGATCAGCATCCTTCTCCCCGCTTTGACCTGCAGCCACTGAAAGAGCTAGACAGATAGACCTATTTGTGGTAATCTCTCTTGTCTTTACGTTAAGGAGTGCATGGGTATGTTGGTCTATGTAAGTGTATTTTTGTGTGTTTACCTGAGCGCAGGTGTGGGTAGGGGAGGGATGAAGGAGGTAGTGTGTGCATCGCTTCAGAGACGCCTTTCCCAACCTCCCTGACTAGGTGACTTTCGCCTCCCCAACCTCTCTGAGCACCTTATTCTCCTCCTCTGCGCCCATCACGGCTTTACTTGAATTCGTGTCATTAATACCTGTCTCCCTTGCTAGATCGTAAATTCACGAGGATAGGAACCTAATACGCCCCTGTTAACCCCTGCAACCTTCCTGCCCAGGAGG
>NW_011889165.1:1507489-1537054 GCF_000151845.1 Pteropus vampyrus | reverse complement strand
GTGTCAGTGGAGCAAACCGCTCCGACTCGCAAGCCTTTGACCTTTAACTGTCCCTGATTTAGCTAGCTCTGGTCCGAATGGGAATGCTAACCAGTTTCCAGCTTTTAAAATCAGGTGGTGAATGTGCGTTCATGACAGCCCTAATACAGTTTTTGGAAGCAGTTTGTTATTGTACTATTTGGTCTTCAAGATGGGTAGTTTAAAAAGTGTGTTTTATTCGTTAATTTGCTGTTTGCACAGTCTGTGAAGTAGAGCTTGAAAAGGAATTTGTGATTAGTTGTAGACAGTGTTTGAAACTGTTTTCGTGGATAGCTAATAAATACTTAAATGACTGTTGAGACTTTACTATGAGCCGAGCAACTGTGCTAAGCCTTTTGCCTGGATCTTAACTCATCTTTCATAACGTCAAGAACTCAAGGTTCTGAGGATAGGCTTCCTGGAGTCTTGTAATGTTTGTCTCTCTATGTTGACATTCCTTAATATTATTCTTGCAGAGTAAGTACTAATCATGAGATGTAACATTTTTTAAAATTTAACTTGGGGGCCGCTATGAAACAACTGTTTCACAGGGCATGCTCGTTTCATACAGGGCCTCTCCTTTTCAATTCGATTTAATTTGGAGTAGCTTCAGAACAACTTGGGGAATGCATAATTGCATTCTGGTGGAGTGACTGAGGTAATTTCATTTCAAGCCTTAATACGTGTGTTTATTTATATTGAACTAGCATAAGCTTGTACTTAAAGCTGAGTTTTGTTTCAACCGTTTTGAGGACTCTTAGCTGCCTACAAGGAAATTTATTTTTCTTATTGTTGGCATTTCTTTCCAAACCAGGGATTTAAGAACCAGAACTCATATTCTGAGTATAATGTCTGAATGTAAAATATTTTATGATTTCCAGCACCAGTCATTTGTAGCTGCAGTTTAGTCTCATTCTAAATTCTATAATAGGTTAGAGCTCATGAGGTCATCCTTGAAATGTATATGGAAATAACAGGAGCACATACTTCTTGACTCAGTTAAAGTCATCTTTAAAAGGACTTCAAACAATGTGCTAAATTGAAACTCTTTAAATCAGAAGTTGAATATAGAGCCCACTGTCGGAGTCTGTTACAGTAGTCACCCTTATCTGTGGTTTCACTTTGCATGGCTTGTTACTACTGGTCAACCATGGTTTAAGAATATTAAATGGAAAATTTCAGAAATAAAGAATTCATAAGTTTTAAATTGCATGTTATGATGAAATACCATTTTCCCCACTAGGGATGTGAACTATTCCTTTGTCCAGAGTCTCTTCGGTGTATACACTACCTGCCACTTAGTAGCCGTGTAAGAGAGAGAGAGCGAGAGACAGAGACAGACACCACATTCACCTAACTTATTACAGTATATTATATATTTGTCATATTTTATTATGAGTTATTGTTGTTAATCTCTTACTGTGCCTAATTTGTAAATTAAACTTTATCATAGTTGTATATGTACAGGAAAAAACAGTATTCATAAGGTTCAGCACTATCAGTGGTTTCAGGCATTCACTGGGGTCTCGGAATGTATGCCCGGTGCATGGGGGGGGGGTGGCTACTGTATTTTACACTTAAAAGTTTTTGTTGCCATGTGGATAAATGCTACAGCATCAGTGGCATTATGGTTTTTCAGTATTATGTTGCAGTAGTAATAGTGTCTCAAATACCTAGGCGATGGCTTTCTTTGGGATGGAGAAGTAAATTATGAAATGAAATGTAGTGCCTCGGTAGATTTTTGCCTTAGAAGCTTTTGAGTTCTCATTGGATTATGTGACCAAGAAATTTCAATTTTTAAAAGAACTAGTGATAACTGCAACTAACCAGCATTGGGTACTGTAGAATCCTATGGTTTTAAACCTAAGATTAAAAATTATTTCAAAGTTTACATTATTGAGTTAGCCCAGGATAGAAATGCAATCCTTTGACATAAGCCAATCTTAAATTACTACCAGCCGTTGCATTTATATTATTCCGACTCAACTTCTAGAGTTATTTTGAAGTCAGACATTTAATTATTCTATACTTTGGAACATTGATTTAAGATTGAATCCACATTCTAGCTTGGAGGAAAGAACTGAATGAGAAAGCTGGATTTTTTTCCTACTTCATGGACAGCCTTAATTATGGCGAAGTCGTTTGAATTTCATAAGTTCATTAATAATTAATAAGCTTCACCCAGAACTGTTTTGCAGCCAGTTACATAGTTGCGGAAAGAGACAGTCTTAAAAATTACATTGAACACAGTCATCACTGCCAGAAACCTAAAATCTAAGAGAAATTTGTCTGGCTATCTGAAAAATGGTCTCTGAGAAGTCCTGGACAGAAGAACTGTAGAAGAAGGTAAATGCATCAATTTACATTTCACTGCTCTAACTCCTTTAACAATTTGAAGTTGTCCCTATTTTAGGGAAAACAGTTAGCTATAACTTTTTCTGTATACTTTCTAGGGGGCATCCTTGACATCTGAATTTGCTTCTCTCTTTCTTCCCAGATAGCTGGAAGTGAATTAATAAAGGTCAATCACAATTGAAAATGAGGGTTTTTGAAGTTATCTAAGTAAGAATATTGTGATTAACAAAAAATAATTTAAAATATTTTTTAAATGCATCCGTGTCAAGTCAGACACATTGTAAATAGTTCTTGAAACAATAACATTTGTAAATTCATTTTGTAAATCCTTTCATGCTAGGACCTGCATCCTAAATTTTTTCTTATTTGTCTTCTGATACCACACTTGAAATGATAATTAGTTTTTGATTTGTCAATCAGTGTTTAAACTTTCTTCATGTACAGACGTGGTTTCTATCTTACCAAAAAAAATGCAGCATGACACCTGCATTAAGATAGAAGGTAACAGTAAAATGAATCATACAAGTGCTAAGTTGTATTACAATGAATACTATAGAAGGAGACGTGTGCAGACTGAGAACCATTGACCTCTGGGTTGAGGAGAGGTTTTTCACATGTTTTAAAAGCCCCCTTTCCCTATTGGCAGCCATCCCAGCTAAAGGAAAAGATCAGGTTTTGTAACCAAGACAGTGTTTAGAACCAGTGAGACACTCCCTGTAGTGCCTCATTGAATAACATTGTAACCATGCTGTTGAAGGTAGGTGGAAAAATTAAAATACCTTGTGAAAATAATTTGGAACATAAGTAAGTCATTTTAGCCTTGCTTTTTAAAATTTTAAATTTAATCAGGTTTTATTCTGTAATCACTGGGTTATTATTTGCCATCTCTCTACCACTTCTTATGTTTCCATGCATTTTATACTTGTATTCATTTTAAACAAAAGTGGGCAGTTTTGGGGTTATGTTAGGAATTAGATTCCCCCTGAAAGACAGTCCATGTTTCTTAAAGAGTTTTTTAAATCATAGTGCTGGGCGCACAAATATTGCTTGAGAAACATTCCTTTATATAGTGATGTGTCATTTCAAAGCAATTGCGTAAGTATTTGGGAATGGTGAAAGAGACTTTATTTTAAACCACTTTAATTGTAGCTTTGGAGCTTGGCTGTTTTTGATGAACAGAATTCAGTTCTTGGAGAGAATTCAAATTTAAAAAAGTAGATGATGCGATAGATTTAAAGAACTTCTTTGATTTATTTCGGAGATGTTAAACATTTGCATTGTTCTGTGTACTCTTCTTGTATTATGTATACATTTGCTCAATTCTGTATTCCAAAAGTATTACATACTTTCTAATTGCCAGATAACTATTCTAGATAGTGGGCTTATAACTGCGAGTAAAACAGATATAAATATTTATTCTAATGCCACTAGATAAATAAGTAAAAAAAAAAAAAAATGATTAGATTGTTATAGCTGTTTTGGAGAAAAATAGAACAGAAGAGGCTAGGAAGTAAGGAAGAGGGAGTATTCTTTAATTTTTGCTTGATTGGTCAGGAAGGGGACATTTAGAAAGATTTAAGCAGGGCAAGAATTCCAGAGAATGAGCATTGCAGGCAGAAGGAATCATAAGTTAAGTAAGTACCAGTGCCTCAGGGCACCAGCATGTCTGGCATGTTTCAGGGATTCAGAAGGACTGTGTGGCTGGGGCTGAGTGAAGGGATTGTGAGCAGCAGGAAAGGAGGTCAGATTCTGTGGGGTCTCCTATATGTTGTAGTGAGGGTTCAGGAGATGAAAGAAAGTACCTCATATTTTAGGTGGAGTCATTCAAATCTAGTAACAATTTTCTCACATTTTTTACTTTTTACTATTTTTAAAATTTTATCTATTTATTTATGGTGACATTGGTTAACGAAATCCAATAAGTTTCAGCTGTACATTTTAACAGTAAGGCATATATATATTTACACTGTGTTCACCTCCCATAGTTAGATTTCTTTCTGTCACCGCATATACTGACATTTTAATATTTAGTAAAATAGGAAAATGAGCCATAAGAATATACATTTATTTTCCCCATGTCTCAAAGCTCTTTCATTTCGAATGAAAAAAATACAATCTAGGGACCATTTTTTTTCTCTTTTATAATGTACTGAGTTCTTTAGTAAGTGTCCAAGAAGGTGGATTTCACTTCTTCCTTCAAAGAAATTAGAGCCAAGTTTTAGGAAAAATTCATATATACACATATTCTCAGATAGATTCTCCAAGTCAGTTCAGATCAGGGAGCTGGGCAGCAAGTGCTCTGGAAAGCAGGGCAGGAAGAGCATGGTGGACCGGAGTGCTCAGAACATTTTCAGGGAGGTATTTGGGTATTTTGTTTAGTTTTTCTCACATTGAAAGAAGGTGTGGAATGGGGTGCAGAGTTGTGCTGGAATAAAGAGTATGTCAGCTGACTGGCCGGATCAGAGATTTCTTAAGGCAGAATAGGAAGGAAGTAAAATTGAAAAAGCAGGTTTTTAAAAATTAATTCAGCATACTTAGGTCAGCATAGGTGCTTATGACAGACACATCAGTGAGTATATGAGACAAAGATCTCTGTCCTCACAGAACTTTTATAGTAAGTGAATTATGTAGTATGTTAGGTGGTAAGCATTATGGAAAACAAAAGTATGTTAGGGGGATAATAAATATGCAAATGGGAAGGAGTTGCTGTTTTTAGAGAGGATATCAGGAGAGGCTTAATTGAGAAAGGATATCTGAGTACTAACATAGAGGAGGAGGGAGTTAGCAGGTTAGAATCTGAGGGAATAGCAGAGCTGGCAGAGGGAACAGCCAGTGCAAAGTCTCTGAGTCTTTGGCATATGTGAAGGCCATCGCTGAGGCAAGTCTGGCTAGAGCCAAGTGAGCATGGAGAGGAGCAGTAGACAGTGAGGTCAGAGTCGTTAGAGGTTCTGGAGGTCATCGTAAGAAGTTTGGTTTTTAATCTTGGCGATAAAGGGCACTCTTGGAAGGTTTTGAGAGAGTAGTGATCAATTTGACTTTAAGTTTGAAAAGATTTACTTGGTTGTAGGGTTTGGAACAGATTAAAGGTGGTGAGAGGAGGCAAGGATAGAAGCAAAGGTAGGTGTTTTGGATTGAGATAGGCTTTGAAAGATAATGAAAATAAAGAGTATTAAACATTTTAAGCTGTATGTTTTTTTCAGTAGCAGCTAAGTTAATTTATCTTCTGAGATTTTTGCTGTATCACATGCTTACAGCTAGAATTGAGAAGCATTTTTCTTTGTATTTCAATATACTAAAGTATTTGAGAGTTTAGAAAATGTGAATTCTTAAATTATAAATAAATAGATTATACATCCTTGTGGTTCAAAACTCAAAAGGTGCAAATGTAGATGGTGAAATTTTTCTTTCCATCTCTACCCCACCCAGCCACCTTGAGGCAATCAGTGTCAGCAGTTTCTTGTGCATTTCTGAGATATTCTGTGAATTCCTGGAAAATACTCTTAGCAATAATCGTGCCTCGGATAAACCTCATTGGCTATGATACTGCCGGTATGCAAAGCTGGAAAATACTCTTAATAGTTGCTGTTTAATAGTACCTGGTTTGGTGAAATCAGTTTTTATAAGCCAATAGAGAAGTGTTTGAGAAATATATTTTGCCATGCTTCTGTGGGAGGTACTTATAATGATTGATATGTTTCCCTACAGTTTAGTATCTCCCATTTTTATATATTTTTATATAAGGCATATTTTGTAAATAAAACACAACAAATAAAACAAAATTGACCAAGAAAAACACTATATTTTGGCCAGTGGGGACCTTTAGATTACTGTCTCCATCTTTGGCAGAGCTTCCTCTGAGCTATTCAGTAAAGGGAATTATTAAAACCCCAATTCACCAGAATCTTTTACTAGAACTTTTTTCTTAATGAGTTTTTTTTTTTTAAAGAATTATCTGACACTTTAAATAGATTTCCAGTAAAAATCAGCATGTGATTTGAGGATTCGGCACAATATTTAATATCAGAGAAGGTTACTTTTAGGAAAATATTCTTAGTAAATAACCATAATGCCTTTTAGAAAGATTTTCTCAAGGTACTTTAAAACAAAATGTGATTTCAGAATAACCTTGAAATAACCTGAACATTTTGCTCTACCTTCAGACGTATGTAGAAAATAAATTTCTTCCTAACAGTCTTTAGTATTTTTTATTTTATGCCATTTCCTTTTGATCTTTTCAGAGAAATGAATGCAGCTTTCTGTTACCAGGAAGGACTAAATGGAGAAAGCAGAGGTGGGAATAATTGTAATTGATAAATTAATACTTCCAGTCCTCCAGCCCAATGTTATTCAGACTTCTCATTTGTGTAGCTCCTCAAAGAACAAAAAGAACATAACTATGTATCCTATTGCTTATTTAGTGGACAGTTGAAGTCTTTCATAGTAAGTTTAGAGAGTTACAAAAGGATTCAGTTTCTTTTCATATATATATTTTATTGTATATTTTTGTTAAGACCTTAAAAATATATTTTTTCTTACACGATGCATAGAAAATGTTCATTACATAACCTAATTGACAAAGCCTGTCCTCAATGTGAAGACAAGTAGGCAAAATTAGCCTTAATTTCTGTCAGAAAAAGCTCAGTGCCATTTTTCTGTTCAAATAAATATGAATTATGTAAACACCTTCACTCTTATCTCACTTTTTTTTTGTGGTTTTATAACTTTTTGACAGTGGTTATTAGTTCTCATTCACATTGACTATCTGTAGAATTTTGAAAGTGGTGACAGTTAACCAGCTTGTAGAGCTCGTTTGGTGAATCTTTATCCTAATTACGCTTTCTGGATGACTGCACATGGATACATATGGGACATTTCTTATTCCTTTGGCCCAAGTGGCTTTGTTGAAACTGGTGTCATTGGGCACATCTGGAGTTCCCATCTCCTTCATGGCAAATTTCCAGATCTCTGCGCGTCTGAGGGGCACACTTCTGGAAGCCCATTCAGTGAGTGTGCTTGTGAATGTTAACAGTGTATTCTCTGGTCACTGTCACACTGATGGCAGAATGGCCCTTCTTGCCATCCTTCTTTGTGGGAGCCATTCTGCTGGGCCCAGGTTGGAAAGGTGGTTCACTTTTGAATTCAGATTATTGGATAGATAGGTGAGGCTTGGAGATGTGCCAGGACTTTGTTACCTGGATGAAATAAGGTACAACCCAAGTTATTATTCCTTTGTTTGTGGTTCTAGATGTTATTTTATACCCTCAGGGAATGCATAACTGTTAAATTCAGGAAGTAAAGTGGGAGAAGTGAAATGGCAAGGGAGGATGGGAAGGACAACTAACAGATCATGACAATTCTCAGATCCCCTTTAGGAAAGAGTACAGTGGAAGCCGAAGATCTGTAAACTGATTCCCTTTAATGGATCCTAATCTTTCGGAAAGTCTTCTTGTACCTGCAGGGCTCCTGTGCTTTGGTTTTAAGACAGCTCTAGCATGTTTTGCACTGCCTTGATATTTGGCTGGCTACGTGAGAATGTTAGAATGTCCCTGATCTGTACTTCTTAGGATACTATAACTTTTTCTTTAGAAGCTTTTGGGAAAGGTGGGAAATGAAGAAAACCATACTACACCAGGTGGTGTGTATCAGGACAGGCAGAAAAAGTCATGGGAGGTTGATGGCAGTGGGGACAGAGCACACGTAGATGTTTTACAGTGTTTCAGCTTATGACACCAGTGATTCGTGAGAAAAGGGACTATGGATCCTATTTCCACTGCTTCATATTCTTAAGGACTTGTGACCCATCCCCTCAGGCTTTGAGTGTTGTAACATTTAGGGTATTTAGGAACAAGGATAAATTCTTTTGTTTTAAAAAAAACCTAATGCTCAAATTTAATAATTAAAACTATGCATTCCAGAAGATCTACTTAATAGAGTATATATATATTTTTTATAAATTGGAAGCTTAAAAAAGTTATGGAATGATAGATAGTATTTATGATCAATAATGAAAAATGGAATTACTAACATAGAAATTTCAGCCATCATGTCTTATATGTGTTCCTGAAAAATCCCCCCAACAAAGGGTTTATAGGAAAATAGCATTGGAGCAGACCACTCAAAATCTGTGCAATTTAGTAAGCAGGCACTAATAAAAACAATAATTGGTATCTTGAGGTATGACTTGGATAGCCAGGCAAGTAGGCTGGAGGCTGCCCCAGGGGATACTAAAAATGCATGGGCAGAATTGACTGCAAATGCTGAAGTAATGTAGATGGTGTGGGCTGCCATTGAGGAGGCGCAGGTGGCAGTGCAACCTGTCACTAGCAGAGAGCTGTGCTAGCCTGTAGGTGCACTTTTCCAGATAGAGAGCCCACGTGCAGATGCTAATTTTAAATTTTCTTAAAGTGGAGCTAAAAGGACTCAACTTGTGCAGCAGCTGAGCTGAGGGATGTTTCATGCTGAAGTTTATAATTCTTTTCCCACTAATTTGGCTCCTCTGACTTGTGAAAAATCTCAATGAAACGATGTAGCTCTTGTGCTATGCTAGTCATGTTGAACTAACTAATGTTCCAGAAATGTATTGTAGCAGAATAGATTATATTTAAGAGCAGACTGGGAATTTTTCCCTCCTGATCCTAAGACTTCAAATCTTCATGAATTTAATAGAAGGTCTAATTGTAAAGGTGTACAGTGATGCATAGTTTTGGTATCGCTGGGCTCAGAGCTACAAACCTTTTCCAGGATTTTAGTTCAGAGTTGAACATCGTTATTGCTGGGTACAGCAGCATTCTTTTTTGTTTAGTTTTTAAAGAGCTTGTCATCAAGCTGTAGTTTCTAAAATCAGTTTCCAAACTTAGGTAGTCAACACTACACAAAGCCTAGAGAGTGGATTTTGCTTGCTAAACATTACTTCTCATGTTGATGTAATATCCTTTAGTATGACCCAAGAATATCAAATTGGCTAACACACACAGGATTGGAACAGTGTATCTTCCACTTACTTTCATTTTAAGGCAACTAGAAAAGTATCAAGTGATAGTTAATATGTTTTGTAAAAATAAACTTTCTTAACATTTCTCTTGGTGGTGATCTCTAGGCTTTAAAGGGCAAGGGAAAACACCCACAGTAATAAGGAAGATTTCCTTTTTGGAGCTTCATTTGGTAGCTGATGACTGCTTTTACTTAGGGCTTTGATTTTTTTCTCCAAACAGCCTATGGTAATACTTTGTCAAATCCTTTATTTTTATTTTCAGTGAGATGGTTTCTTAAATTAGATTTATCAAAACTTTTGAGTATTTCTAAGCATAAAAGTAGCATTTTAGAATTGATTAAAAAAAAAAAGTTTGACTAATAGAAGGTTGGATTGTTTTAGATGATATTTTAGCTTTATTTTTTGATGTGACCAGTGCAATCAGAAACTTAAAGCATTGAAGAGGTATCATTCATACCCACTGGACCAAAGGTCCCTGGCCTTTTCCCAATGAGAAACTACTTTTGATTTCTCCAGAGTTTTGCGAATTAGGTTACTAAGGTATGTGGTGATAGTGCAGAGTTATTGGTTGGGACAAGAAATGTTAGTTACTGTTCTCTTTAGATTATTGTACTTTAAAGCATTTCCTCTCTTTGTTATTAGGCTCTTGTTGCTGTTGCTGGGAAAAGGGTTGGAGACAACCTTTGTATGGATAAAAATGTTTTTTCCTATCTGGGAACTTCCCAGCTCCTGATCAGTTGGGGATCTCTGTTAAAGAAACAGCAAACGACCTGCGGGTATATGGTTTCACATCTGTATACTTTTAAATCTGTTGAACCCATAAAATATTTATAAGTCCAGGTTATAAATAACCTCTGATTGTTCATTCAGCCCTTGAACATTTATCTTCAGCACCTGCACATATCCTGGCACAGTGTCTGCTGAGTTCTTGAATGATTTATGAAGTGCCTGCTTTATCTAGCAGTGCACTACAGATGGAAGCAAAGGAGCAGCTCAGTCGAGGTGCTCTCATTCTCAAGCACTTAAAATTCAGTGGTAGAGACAGTTATAAACACACAAAATAGAAAACCCTATGCTTTAGTTTTTGAGTTTTTTTTTGTTTTATCATCTATTTCAATAACTTATTCTGTTTCTTGAATCATGTAGCCTCTTTTACAGACCTGATTAATTTGTGTATAGCTACTGATACTTATACAAACAACAATAAGAGTTTGGCAAATAGAAAGATTATCATTTTGTGTGTTACCTTCCAATATATGTGCATTATATAATATTGATTACTTACCTATTTTCTATGCGTGTGTGTGAAACAAGATTACATTAAAGATGGTTAAAAAGTGGTTTCTAAATGCCCTCAGCAAATAGGATCCTAAAATGTTAATGCAAGAAGCAACTCCATTTTATGGAGAAACTCGAGTCCAGAGAGTTTGTGTGTCTCAGGATTGTACTATAAATTAATACCAAATTAGTAATAGGGTGACTTTGGGCAGTTCCCAAACATTGATCTGAATCATGATGTTAAATGCCCAAGCCCTCAAACAATAGTTTTAATAAGGATTATATTGCTGTTTGTTGCAGAATAGATTTGACTACAAATTATCACATCAATTCAGAAAGATGGGTGACGTTCATTCTCTTTTATAGATAAGGAGAATGGTGATCAGAGTTTTGACCCATGCAGGGATTGGCAGAGTCACAACTCCAGCCTAGGTCACCTCCAGTGCTGTGGTGTTTCTAGTATCTGTTTCTTGTACTTTACAGTGTGTCAAAGATACTTTAAACTTTGATATGTATGTTAAAGAATGTGATGGATTGAGAAATCCACTCAAGTACCAGATAGCAAATTATAGCTGGTATACTCTAAATCAGTGGTCCTGAACCTCTGTAGCACCAGGGACCAGTGCTTCTATGAGAATCTCATGCCTGATGATCTGAAGTAGAGCTGAGGTGGTGATGCTAGTGCTGTGGAGTGGCTACAAATAACAGATGAAGCTTTCTTTGCTCTCTTGCCTGCCGCTCACCTCCTGCTGTGTGGCCCAGTTCCTAACAGTTCGTGGACCGGTACCCACGGGTTGGGGACCCCTGCTCTAAATGGTATATATTTATCTCTGTGAGAACACTTCTAAGGAGATGAACATGACATCTTCCGTAACCTTGAAATTGTCACAATAAAACCAATGCCTAGCAATGTCAATAAAACTATACGATTGTAAATGATGTCAAGCATAATATCGGAATATTCGACTCAGTACATTGGAGCTATTTCCACTATATTGCTTAAATTGCATATGTAGAAAGCTACTTATAAAAGGTGCCTTCTTTGCAAGGTGATTTTTAGGGTAGTGGAAGTTCCTCATGGTCCCATTGTCTACTTGTTCACTTAGTGTGTCAGTGTATAGTTAAATCAGTTTTAAATATTCTCTTGTGGTTGAGAGCTTTAAGATAATTTTGGGTAATAATTTTGAAATTTAATAGTATAGAAAACTTACTTTTAGAAGTTTATTTGTGATTCTGGAAATTTAGGAGAACTGGAATCAGAATATAGGAACTTTTTTGGGGGGGACATAGGATAAAAGTTAAATATATAAGTGGCTCTGGGTAAAAGGTTAGGTTTTTTTTTTCCCCCCCTCCCAAGCAGCTTATAAATCATTTTCTCTTTTTCTTGGCCCAAATTGAAAGTTGTTTATTTCTGGGAGCTAAGATTTTCTATTTATTTCCTAGTAACAAATTAGATTCAGTGATGCCTAACCCAAACTTTGTAAAGGAGGAAGGTATTTTGCACAAAACAGTTTTTAGTCTAGTACTATATGTAGTTTCATTTTCTCTTATAGTTCTTGCTTATCGAAAAAAGTTACTGACTATTCAGACATACAAAAACCCCACAAAGAAGAATATAACGAATGTGCATGTACTACCAACTAACTGGAGAAAAACATTCCTTATACATTTGAAGCTCCCTTTATGCCTCTTCTCAGTTGCTTCTCCCTTCTTCCTCTCCCTGTTTCACCCCACCAAGTAACCACTGACCTGAATTTAGCATATATAATTACCACTTATTACTTTTACTCCACATGTTTGCATCATAACATAGTGCTATATAAAGTCACAAACTCTAATATCTTGTATTTTAATCAGGCAAAAAATCTTGTATTTTAATCAGTTTAGATGAGTTCTTGTTTCACTTACATCATGGTTTTATATGCATATTAAAACTTAAAAGTTGGACAATATCGTGTTCACAAAATTGAGCATAAGTTTTAGATTCTGACAGTGGAGTAATCTCTGTTAAGCTAATTCGTGCATGTTCCTTAACTGATATATTCTCCATACTAAAGTGGAGCATTATAGAACCACAAAGAGTGTATAATATAATCAATCACATGGTTGTTTTAGTAGTCACTTCTTACTTGAATTGAATTTGAACCAAGGACCTGAAGATTGTTACTATATAATTTCATTTGCTTGGTGTATACATTTATAATAATTACATAAAAACTTAAAAAAACCAGAAAACAGTCTAAAAAAATATTGCTTAGGAATGGATTTTTCTTTTTTGTAGTCACTATAAATTTTGTCAGTCACAATAATGAGTGGAATACATAAAAAGCACCAAAGTGAATCTAGAGTCAAATAATGTTTCTTGAGCCATTCATTCATCAAATATTATTATGTGTTAAGTGAGATGTCAGAGATACAAAAATAATAAGACACTGTTCCTGTGTTCAAGGGGTTGATAATCTGGAAGAGATAAATAAATCTACAAATAGGTAATGCCAGGTGATAAGTGCTGTATTGTATGAATAAAGAGCTTTATGAGCAGTAGGGCATAATACTGCCAGGAAGTTGGGGTAAGAATGGGAAAAATGAGTGCTAGGAAAAGCCTTACACAAGAGGAGATAACTGAGCTCTAAGAAGGATTAGATTTTACTAGGGAGAATAGGGCTTTTCATATATAGGAAGGTATGATAGTATGGTGGTTAAGAACACAGATTTTTGGAGTTAGCTGATTTGGTTTGGAATTGGCTCCATTGTTTACTCTGATGCTGGGGATCTTACTTGAATTTGCTGAAGTGCCTAACTGCTGGGCACAAGCTAGACATTCACAAAATCAAAGCTTCTGTTAACTGTTCTTACTCATATTGTTATTAAACCATAGGAAAAGGCAAAGCAGTATGAAAATATAGAACATTATTTTCTAAGACTCATGTAATATGGCTCTGAGTAGGATGGTGTTGGGATGATTTGGAGTGTTGGACTACAGTGGAAAAGTAGCATAGCACATGCTCTTGGTCCCTACGTCGATCCCCCAGCTGCTTTGAGTGTTGTCTGCTAATGCCATCTAGCTGCCCTCTCTCTTCCCCAGAGTATCGCCCTCAGCCAAGGCAGCTGTCTTACTCAGGTGGTTTTTCCCTCACCACATCCTGCAGTCAATGGTTGATAGATAAAGGGATGCAAAAGGTCAGTCCTCTTGCCTAAAAGCAACTCTGTGGTACAGTTCATGCTCTAGAGCAGCCTTGGGAGCTGAGCCCCTGAACCTGCTTACCTTTTCCTGCTCTACCCATTTCCCTTCTGATAAAACTCCCTGAAGTGTAACTTAGAGAAGAACCCCTGTCCCACTCTCTCAATTCCTGTCTACTTCTATGGACTGCAAGCTAAGACAGGTACTTTGGACTAGATTAGATGCTTGGCTTAGAATTTCAAGTGCTATCCTATGGGCATTGGGAAGCCTAATACATTTTGAAAGGATCATTCTAGTAAAGAGTGGCATGGGAAGGGGCTAGAGGCCTAAAATGGGAGCTATTACATGATTAAGGAAGGAATGATAAATATCTCAGTCGTTTGTCATTAATTAGGGTAGCGGGACATGAGATGTAAGAGTCCTTTGTAGGGATTGGGAAGAATCAAGAAGTCTTAGATAATTTGAATGTGGGGAGAAGGAATCAAAGAAGTTTCTAGATTGGATTACTAGGCAAATAGTATAGTTACATCAAATAGTTTATATCAACTATTTTTAAGTAGTTGAAAAAATAGGACTAATAGGAAGAAGTAGTTTTGGAGAAAATTAATGAGTTCAATTTTGGCTCGGTTGAATTCAAGGTACCTTATGGAATGTCACAGGTGGAAATGTTCCGTCAGTCAAAGGAAATATTTGCAATATGGAAGGTGGGGTCAGGTCAACAACATAAAGGTGATTGTTTACATTATGAGTATAGGGCCCAAGAAAACACTAGGAACTCCATTTTTATATTTAGAATGCTTTCAGCTGCAAGTAACAAAGAAAATCTGACTCAAACTGGGTTTAAGAGCGAGAGGAATTTATTGGTTTATGTATCAGAAAATCGAGTGGTAGGGTGGGCTTCAGAGTGGCTTGATCAGGGTTCTGGCTCCATTTTTCTGCAATTATTTTTGTTCCATCACCTTTATGAGTCAGCTTTGTTCTGAGTCTTGCTTTCCTTATGGAGGCAAAATGATGCCAGTGATTCTAGGAGTCCATCAGCAAATCGCATATTCTAGGTGGAGAGAGAAAAATCTGCATTTCTGAATTCCTTGCAGAAGTCCTAAAGCTTGAGCTGGTTGATCAGTTTTGGGGGTGGGCATTGTTACAAAGAGAAGGGTTTACTAATTAAGGTTAAGATCAATTAGGGTTTCTCCGTGGAGATGGGATAGGCTAGGCTGCTATAGTAGGAGGAGGGATAGAGTGGATGTTTGAGAGAAAAGCACAAAATTCACATAAGGGCCAGACAGGGAAAAAGAGCCAGTGAAACTGGAATATGGTGAGATAGAAGAGAAGAGAGCCCTAGTGAGTACCTCAGCCCGGGGTGGAATGAGTTTTGGAAGGAAAACTAAAATAGCATCAATTCAAATAGCCATTGAGTTTGATAGGAGGTCATTGGTGACCTGAGAGCAGTGGTTATAATCTGGAGGGTTAGAAGTCAGACATTTGTATGGGTTGTGAGCAATGAATGATATGGAAGCAACTAGTATGTACTTTTTTAGAGGAAGAAATTAAGTGGTAAGTAGATGGTGGTAGTTTAAGGAAGAACTGTATTAAGGGAGGCTAAAAAGGAAATTAAAAGAAAAATGATTATGGGAGAATTTTTACCAATGTTTGCTGGATGAGGAGAATGAATTTAGAGTTTGAGTCAGGTAGCTTTGGTTTGCTCTCCAACCCTAAAGACAGCTTTTTGTATGGCCGTGGACAAGTCACTCAATATTTTGTCAGCCTCTGAGTAGTAATACTCAGTAAACATTTCACAGGAAATCTGTAAGAGTCAAGCAAGATAATATATAAAAGAGGTTTGTCAACTGAACTGTTATACAAATATTAGTTTGTAGTAAGCACGTTGTTTATATAAACCCTATCTTATAAAAGAATGTGAAGTATTATATAACTAACTGTTAGTATATAGAGCTGAAAGATGAAAGGCAGGAGGGAGGGGCCAGAAGGGAGAGAGAGAAAGAGAATAAGAGTGTATGAATGAATGAATGAATAAAAGGTGGTTCCAGTTCAGAAGCAGTTATTCCTCTTAGCATGGGCACATGACTACATAGTGAAAAGCTCTTAGATTTTACATAATTTTTGCTAGCAGTATTTTGTGTGGCCCTCGTTGATTTGTATATATACTGTTTCAGTTCCTTTTGGAATGAGAAGGGACACTGTACAGAATGTTTATTGTTTAGGTTATGAAGATGACTTTTATATAATGTTGCAAAATTCAGTGATAATGATAAATGTTTAATAGTAAGTGCTGTCAGTTTATATGTCACTACCGTATGATTGATTTTAGCTTTGGCTCCAAAGCCAACGGTTTTAGCCATATTCTAGTCTAAATCTAAAATTCCTGGGTCATACATTCTTATTATTTAAGTTGGTAGACCTTCTATAGTCATTAAACAGAATTTTATTTTTATATATTTCTGTGTTTTAGGTTGAACGGTGTCTCTTTCTGTGCTTGATTTTAAGCAGTCTGATGCTTTGAAATATAATAGGGAGAATAACAGTAACTACCTTGTAAGGCAGTGGTCCCCAACCTTTTTGGTACCAGGGACCGGTGCTCCTATGAGAATCTAATGCCTGATGATCTGAGGTGGAGCTGAGGTGGTGATGCTAGTGCTGGAGAGTGCTGCAAATAGCATGAAACTTTGCTTGCTGGCCTGCTGCTCACCTTCTGCTGTATGGCCCGGTTCCTAACAGGTACTTGTCCGCGGCCTGGGCATTGGGGTCCCCTGTTATAAGGTGATGGTGAAGATAAAATGAGCTTAAAAAAACTTAGAGTGGTGCCAGGCACAGTTAATGTTAGTGGCTATAGTTATTCTTTATAACTACTTAATGTATATGTGAAAGCACCAAGTGAATGGGTACTTCAACATAAAAATTGTTGAAAAAAATGTTAGGATTTAACTTTGAATAAGTTAATAAAAATAATTTTCCTTAGCTACAACTCAGATTCTATGCTGGTTTCCATCGTGGGAATGGCACTGTACACAGGATATGTCTTCATGCCTCAGCACATCATGGCGATACTGCACTACTTTGAAATTGTACAGTGACCAAGATGTGTCCAGAATCAAGTTTCCTTAGGGAAGAACCACCCTCTGAAGTTGGAATGAGACTTCATCAGATGTCATAAGAAACTCTACTAGATGTCAACATAACCAACCCTGTGAATATAAAGACCAAAATTCATGAGTAGAACAGGAAAATAATCCTGACTCATGTGTTGTGTTCTTTATTTTTAATTTTAAAAGAGGCTCTTGTATAGTAGTTTTTGTCTATTTTAACATTGTAGTCATTTGTACTTTGATATCAGTATTTTCTTAACCTTTGTGACTGTTTAAATATTACCCTCTGAAAGCTTTTCTTAATATAACTAACTTTGAGTACATTTTAATTAATTGCCTTCTATTTCTAAGACCCAAAGTCATTAGTTGGGCTTTACTGTTCTTGCTGTTGTATGGCATATATGTCAGCCTGGATATATTTCTACTCTTGACCAAAGTTTTGTAAGAATTGGGCAGGGGGATTGGGAGGGAGGATATTTTATTGAGAACTATTTACAAAAGACTTATCTGTAAGTTTGAACTCAGGAGTACAGTTTTAGCCATCTAGACTAACAGCTTCTGCTTTAAGACTATTTTAGTGTTTCTTAACAATGAAAAAGGAAGATCTTGTTAAAATTAAAAATAAGGGACATTTCACCTTTTAAATATTTAATTTTTTTTATATTTATCAAGATGTTTATTAAAGCATGTTTATCAAAATAACAAAGGACTATATAATTTCATTAAATATTTCCCAAAATAGGATAATAGGGTAATGGTCAGGCAAAATATGGCCTTTTACTTAATGAAATATTATGAAATCATGGCAACGCTGCTTTAGAAGACAATGGTACCATGGAAAGTCTGAAGTATTCATGATATGATATGGTTACATTTTAAACATTTAATTTTCATATGGACTCATTTCCAGAAAACTTTGGTGATGATTCTTGTGATGAAAGGTGGTTAAGTAGCATTATTGTGTAATGCTTAGAATTACCATAGAGTTTTTAATAGAAAACAAATCGGTTTCCTCAGAGGGTCATTATTAACAACGTATTTCCTTATGTTTAGTTTCATGATTGTGCTGCAGATGCATTTGCAGTAAGATATGATGAGATGAATTGTTAAAAACTAGCAAAAAGAAATGTAAACTTGGTTAAAATTCTTTCGCTCTTTGTATTGTTTTTTTAAAATATTTTTATTCCTTACATGTAAAATGACTACCTAATTTTTTGATGTAAATTCATTAAATTCAAAGAGAAAAATCAGCTGGTGTAGTAGTATATTTTTTTCCTTAGTGGTTATATATTGATCTAGTATTTATGTTTTTTAGTCGATTGCTGTGGACAGATAAGCAGTAAGTATATTTTAACATGTCTCAACGTAAAAGCATTGCTAATTTAAAAAGCCAAACATAATATGCTCTCCAGAATAAGTTTTGTTATTTTTAAAAAATGTAAGTATTTTTATTCCTAAATTTTAAGGACTAGACTTGTATTTTCTAGTCTAGAGGTAATGAGTAATATATAAAAATTTGGTACTTTTAAACAGTCAGTTTATATTACCACTCTTAGGGAAGGTGAGGTTAATATGTAATTATTTAATTTTTAAGTAGTTAAAAGTAGTTGGATATTGGTTAGTCTGAGCTGTATTCATACTATCTCAAGAAAAATAATACATAAATGTGAAATAAATCAGGGAAGCATATTCTCACCAACCGATTTAAGTGTGCCTCTTTGTTAGTAAAGAACAAATGGGGAGATCATTCCACTTTATCTGTTTACAAGAGGATATTAGACAATTCTCTATGGGTCTCTTAGTTTCTGTATGTCTTGCAAGCAGAAGTACTGACTCATTTTATTCTGGAATATTTTCCAAGGGTGTTCGTATGATAGAGAATATAGAGAAGAGATAGTGCCCCGCCCAAGAACGAAGAGCAGGTTTGCTTAGAGTCTTGCAGGATAGTCTCTCTCTGGAGCAAAGGGCTCTAATGAAAATTTGGGTTCTATGCTCACGGTTCCTCTCCTGTAACTCAACCCTCTTCATGTATTAATACCACTTGGCCTTCTTTGCATTGTCCTGTGGGAATTGGGGCTGGGGACCAGAACAAGAAAATGATACTTTGAATATTGCTGTGAGTAATAAAGTCCTTTGTGTCTGACCCTGGAATCTCTTGTCTTCTAGCATCCACAAAGCTGTGCCAGACTAACTTGTTAGCTTGCAAGTAGGGTAAAGTCTCAGACCCTCCACAGTTATGGACAGTTTTGATGATGAGGTTGGGATTCTGACAGAGACATGGTTTGCTGGAACATGAAGGATAAAGACCCCCAAGTCCAGATTGAGAGATGAGACAACTCGCTGGTATCCAATAGTAAGTGCTCTTGCCCAGGTATTGGGTTGGTTAGGGGAATAAGGACTCCCTAGTATCCTACTTGTTAATTAATGATTAGAGGCTGAGCCGTGAGAGGTAGGATTGAAACAAGCTGCCTAACTAAATGGTGCCTTAGTTGTTTACTCTTCCCTGGGCAGGTGGAAGTAGGAATCATGATAATGGGACAGCTCTAAAGATAAAGTGACTGTGGCTGCTAAGCCAAAGAATCCCCCAAAGGAAATAAATGGTGTCAGCAGTGAGGGACGTGTTGCTTCATACAGACCTTTGGGTGGTCTGAAAACATTTGAAGCTTATTAGGGTGAACCCTGAGATGAGTGGCCACTGACACATTGAATACAAAACCTTGCATATTGGTTTAGAGCTGCTCTCCCCCTTTGTGTCCCCTTCTCTCTCCTCTTCTACCCTAATTTCAGTTTCATTAAGGAAAAAGATGATTGAGAGACCCAATACACACCCCTCTGAGTATGATGGGGATCTTTTCAGAGGAGGGTTATTCAAACTTTCATGGCTCTGTTGGATATAGCCATCCAAGTCGTCATCCAGTCCTGTGGGAGGAGCGGGCACCATATTCAACTGATAGAGTTTGGGCAATTTCTGCAATGGAGAGAGGAAATTAATGTGACCCTGTTGGATGACGCCCTTTGGGCCTATTCAACGTGAAGTCGTAGCTTCCCCTGATAATTGTAAACAGCAGGTCCTTGAATAATTTTGTTCAATGTCATTTCACTATAACGATGAGGAAGAGGATTCCGAGCTGAGGCCACTGTCTGTGTGGAGCTAGCACATTCTCCCCATGTCTGTGTGGGTTTTCTCTGGAGAATCCAGTTTCTTCTCACATCCCAAAGACGTGCACATCAGGTGAACTGGTGTGTCTGAAGTGGTCCCAATATGAATGAGTGTGGGTATGTGTGTGAGTGGCTCTGTGGAAGGGTATCCTGTCCGGGGGTCGGGGTAGGGGAGTGTCCTGCCTTGTATTCTGAGCTGCCAGCATAGACTCCAGCCACCTGACCCTGGACTGGAATGGGTGAGTTGGAAAAGAATTATACTTGTTTTTATTCATCTTTCTTAAATGTATGTACAGTTCACATCTATTTAATGTTTGATATTAGAAATGTTCAGATCTTTAGGAGTTTGGTGAGTTTTTGTGAACAGAAGTATGGCATAGGAAATTAACTCATTTATATCAATTGGCCTATGGTAAACTTGCTTTTGTTCTTGTTCTCCATGAAGCAAAACTGCTGGTTTGGTGGGAACATCAATCCACAGAGATTACCCTAAGTGCCATGGCTGAGTCCACTGACAGTTTGCCTAGGCTTAAACCCAGTAGGGCCCACTGAGCTTGTGCTGCTGTCCAGCCTTAGCACCACCTCTGCAGAGCCAAACATGGGCACAGTCGCTCCATTCACTGTGCAGAACTTAAGGCTGTTCTCACAGCCCTGTCCAGTACTCCCCTCGATAAAATTTGTTGCATTTTATTGACTTCTGGGCAGTAGCTAATGGCTTAGCAGTTTGTTCTGTTCCTTGGAAAACTACATATTGTTAGGTTAATGACAGCTCTCTTTGGGGCTGCAAAATGTGATAAATCACAGCTGTTGATCAGACTGGGTCACTCATGTAGATGCCCATAAGGGCCAGTTCTCTGGTATCGAGCTGCTGTTCACATTGAGACATGCCACACATTTCTGCCTGGGTGCATTGTCATACTGGACAAGGTGACACATTCACCATCTTAAGCTCAGTACAAAGTAAAGGACCCTTTTTCTGATGCAGAGGCTATCACGGCAAGTCAGACTTGTGACTGCTGCCAAAAGAGGTTTAGTGAGAGGGGTCACATAGCATGGGCCTTCACCCCCATCTCCTTGCTCTTGGCAGATTGAATATATCAGATCTTTGACCTGCTCTCAGGGCTATCTGTTGTGCCTTACTGCTGATGACACTTTTTTCGCTTACAATAAGGTTCAATTTTGGCTTACAATTAGGTTCCAGCCTAATCAGCTAGTTCCAGCCACTCTGTTGTGGCCTTTGAAACTAATCTGTGTCATGTTTTCAGCTTTTTGCACAGTTGATGGCTTGATGATGGTATGCTTTTTATTACAAAAGCTACTCACCAGTGTGCTGATAGTCAAGGTATGTGATGGACATGTCATGCTCCCTATCATTCACAGGCATCTGTTGAGTATTGGAATGGCCTCCTCAAAATCAATTCAAATAGATTTTTGATTCTAGCTTCCTCATCTCTTCTTGGTCCACACACTTTAATAAGGCAGTTTGGTCACCGAACGTGGCTGTGCTCAGAAAGGGATTATGTCATTTCAGCCACTTCCTGCTTAATGATCAGGATGATCTATTATTTTAAAATTTGGGCCTTTCTCCCTCACTGTTCCTGCGCATGATGTTTTCTTTTCACTTGTGGTAGCCCCAGACCGGTTAAGTAGGCAGCCCAGCCAAAAGGGGGTCTAAGGCTTTCACACTGGCTCAGCCACCTGGATTCTCTTGTTGGATTGATATAGCATCGTATCACAAGGCTGATCACCACTTGCTGAGTAGACTACCTTGTGAGTCACCCAGTGCTTTATGCAGGCCAACATGGGTGGCATGATGAGTTTCTGTAAGTTTTCTAAAATGCCTTATCCCTTTTGCACCTGACTCTTCTGAATGAAAGGTCTGAGGGTGAGTAGAGATTATCGGGAGAAAAGTGAAGTTACAGCTAGTGGGTTGGGCAAACTGGTTTTGTAGTGATAGAGAGCAACAGCTCCAACACTTTAGACCCCAAGAGGCGGGGAGGATGGGACTCTAATAACATTTTGTCTTTCAGAGCCACCCTAGATCCTTCCTCGGAAGGAAAATGCCCTGGCGTGGCCCTTCCAAACTGTTGCAAGCACCGTGAAGAGAACTGACTGCCAAACCTGCCATCTCCCTCTCCCACTTCCAGATGTCTCTGACTATGATTTTGATTGCCATTCCCTTTGACCTTACCAAGAAATCTATCAGATAAAGAGGAGGATAGCCCTAGCTTCTGCGTCTTCCATGCAAAACACCGATTAATACCTCTGGATATCTTCCATTCCAATAGCCATTGTTCAGTCATTCTGGGGGTGAGGGTGGTGGTGGTGAATGAATGCTATTTTCTAGTGGTATGGACAGACAGGACAGTTTGGACTGACAACCCTTAGGCAAAGCCTCCAAAAATAGGAACTAGATTTAATTATTCAAACTGAACGGGGAAACAACTAAGACTGACCATTGGAGGAACTGTCAACCTCTATGCCCTTTGAATGATATAGATACACTTGAGGAAGCAAACAAGTGCAAACATTTTCTTTCCAGGGACATCCTGTGTGCCTCTGGACTTTATTTCTTGTGCAGAAGTCAGGAGTTAACTTGCCTTTCCTGAAAACACCTTTGGGACAATCATAAGAGACCTTTGAGTGTTTAAGGAAACACCACTGATAGATCATGTGGCCCTTCAGATGACTGCAGAGATCTCTGTAAAATGAGGCTTTCTGGAAAGATAACTGATTCATTATTTATGCACTCCTTGTGGGCATTTATCCCTATAACAGGAGTCATCCAATTAGAAGAGGTAGTACGAAATTTATTCATGATTTTAGCTGAAGCGATTAATGACACTGCCTTAGTCCTGGAAGGAATTCAGGTTGGCCTCAGCTCATTACCCAAAGTTGTTATGGATGAGAGAATTGCCCTAGACTTCCTTCTCATTGGCCAAGGTGGAGTTTGTGCAATCTCTATAATATCTTTCTGTGTCTGGATTAATACCTCAGGTCAAGTGGAAAGGTAAATACAGAAACTTGAAAAAAGAAAAGAAGCCACTTGGCCTTTTAGGGTAGAGCCTGATGGTTTATGGGATTTGTTAAGTTGGTTTATGGGATTTGTTAAGTTGGTTCTAGGATTCTGGGCACCATGATTGAGATCAATATAGGATAGCCTCATTCTGCTGTATGGAGTTCTATTGATAGTAGTAGTCTTAATTAAATGCTGTGTTAGACAAGTTGATTTGGTTCCAGCCTCTGTTAGTCAGATTAATTAGAGTGGCTGCTGGAGTGGCTTAATCATGTGTAGAAATGAGTGTGTTTGGGGAGCGGTTATTATTGGGAAATAGCTCTCTGTGGACCTGTCATGTTTCTGCATGTCTTGGGAACAGTGGTTCTGATTGTATTTGTTCCAGATTATCTTTTAAACGATGTTTATAAAGGGAACAGCCTTGGAAGATGTAGTGTCTCCTTTTAGAGCGAGGGGTAGGTTTGCTTAGAAACTTGGAATATATAGTGTTTACCACTGGACAAAGGGCAGACATGCTTACTCTCCAGTTTGAAAGGGTTTGGGTTCTCTAAGCTCAAGGGCTCTTGCTTGTAATGAAGCCTATTGTATGTGTAGTTATCACCTAACTTTGTGTCTCCCTGTGGGAATTAGAGCTTGAGGAACCAGAACAAGAAAATGCTTATACTTCAGCTACTGCTGTTGCTGTGGGCAACGAAGACCTTTGTCTTTTACCCAAGAATCTCATGTCTTCTGTCAGCATCCATGAAACAGTTAATAATAGGCTAACCTGTTAGCTTTCAAGCAGGTTAAAATCTCAGTCCTTTTATATTTCTTTACTGAATTTACCTTGAGCAATAAAATAGTACTATGGTTTAGTTAAAGCATAATTTTTTTCTTAGTTTTTGTTTTTTTGCTTGTCAACTTTCAGTCTTCTGAATATACATAAAGCTTTGCTCTTGTGGCTTTAAAAAAAATAGTGTACATGGAAACTCTAATTTCCATGATTCTTAAAAATTCACCAGGGTTTTTAAGGGCATATCATATGTTCTTACACAAACATTTTTACAGTCTATTAAGCCTAGTAGGTCAAGCTATTCAGAGAACTATCTGTTGTTTTATTCTCTCATCAATGAGAGAAGGCTAGTTTAGTAGTCCAGATGAGGAAAAGATGGTAACTTGGACCAAGGTGGTTAGCACTGGAGATACGAACATCAGGGTGTGGTGACTAATTAGATTTAGAGGATGAGATGGGGGAGAGAGTCCAGTTTTTTTTGTTTGAGCACCTTGGTAAGTGGTGACATTCACTAGTACAGGGACTGGGGCAGTGGTGGAAAGATCAGGGTAGGGGTGACCATGCAGGAATTAAGTGGGTCATAGATGATCAAGGACTTTGTGAGCCACGTTAAGGAATATGGACATTATTTTGAGAGTAGTAGGGTGTCATTGAAGAGTTTTAAGTGAGGAAGTGATATCGGATTTGCATTTTAGAAAGATCACCCTGGTTACAATGTTGACCATAGATTGGAGGGACTAAAAACTTTTAAGAAAAACTATTTAGGAGGCTGTTAGAGTAATTCAGGCAATGCATGGTGGCCAAACCTAAGTTTGTTGCAATGGAGATAAGAAGTGGATAAAATTGAAAGATATCAAGGATGGAAGTCATGGTTGCTGACTAGATTTTTGGCTGACTCATTTGAGATGTTAGTGGTTCTCTAGTCATTAAAAATTAATATAAAAAGACGAATGGGTTTGGCATAGGAGAAAATAATTTCAGTTTTTGTTATGTTGAGCTTGATAGTAGTGAAATATTTGAGTGGAGATGTTTAGTAGTGTGGTGAATATGGAGATATAATCAGGAAATGGATTTGAGCTGAAGATATCTATACATATAGATATATAGATAGATATGTAGATAGATATAGACATGTATTATATATACATATGTATATGTATTTGGGAGTCATAGACAGATGATAAATGAAGTCAAAGGATGAAAAGTTCCCAGGAAGAGCATAGAAAGCAGAGGTTTTTAACGTGGAATTATATGCAAAATTATATATAAATTTCCTGAGGTGCTTTCTCATCCCTTTATTCAGATTTTCAAAGTCATCATTGACTTGTAAGGATTAAGAACCATTGTTATAATCACTGTTAAAATGTTTTGAAATGAGCATGAATCAATTACTAATTTAAGAAGCCTGTGGTACCATACGATAGATTGGAACATGACAAAATGGGGAGACACCGGCACTGTTTGGATTGATTCCTAATCCAAAATGTTTTTTTGGATTAGGAATCAATAAGAAATAGAGTTCCATAACTCCTTATCAAAAACCCTTGGGACTACCAATATTTCAGAATTCTATTTTGGGTGGCTTTAGAAAGGTAAATAATATGTATTATTTAATATGCCCAGTGAGATCCAGGGTGGCATGCAGTTAATCAAATACATTTTTAGGTCTGCATTGAGATAACATGAATATTCACACTAAATGAAATAAATAAAGCTAAAAATAGCTTTACATCAGTCCAGAGAAAGTTTTGCTGACAAATGAGTTTAGCTTAAGCCAGATTATGTTAATAAATGGGTTGCGAATAATTTAAGATTTTTAGAATTTAAAAAAATGTTTTGAATTGCAGATAAAGAGATAGTTGATTTGGGCAAAGAGCAAAAATGTCACAAAAGAAGAAATAGGAAATATCCACTAAACATATAAAAAGATATTTAGCTTCACTGGTAATCAAAGAATGCCAATAAAAACAAGATAGCTTTTGTTACCTATCAGATTGGCAGAAGTTGATAATCTACGATCGGCATGGGGAGCTGGGCACCTTCATTGTGGTAAGCGGAATTCTAAGATGGCCCCGTGATCTCTGCCCCTGGTGTTATGTTCTCTACAATCCCCTCCCCTTGAGAGTGGGTAGGACATGTGATTTGCTTCTGTGACAACAGTGAGGGGATGTCACTTCCATGATTATGTTACCTTTTTTTAAATGTATTTTTTAAAAAAAAGTTTAAAAATTTTTTAATTTTTAGGCAACAGATTGCAAGTACCTTGTCAACTTACAATCCCTTATTTTTTATTTTTTATGCCTACAGCACCTGGTCTTCTTAGGTGCTCTCCCATCCAAGTACTAACCAGGCCCGACCCTGCTTAGCTTCCAAGATTAGACGAGATCGGGCTATGTTACCTTTTATAAGACTATCTTGGCAGACTGAAGAGAGAGATTCTTTTGCTGGCCTTGAAGAAGCCAAGAGCTATGCAGTGAACTTATTGTGGAGAGGGCCATGTGACAGGGAATTGAGGGTGGCCTCTAAAAGCTGTGGGCAGCCGCTCACGGACATCCATTATGAAGCCAGACCCTCAGTCAAACAGTGACAAGGAAGAGAACTCTTCCCTAGTTGATAGTGTCCAGATGAGAATGCAGCCCAGTTGACGTCTTGACTGTAACCTTGTGAATCCCAGAGTGGAGGACACAGGGAAGCTATGCCTGCACTTTCAGACCACAGAAACTTTATGCTTTTAAGTTTGTGGTAATTTATTATGCAGCAATAAAAGACTAATACCTTCATGCTGGTAGAAGTGTATGTTGTCTCAAACAAGATGTATCAATATTTAAAAACAATCTTATACCAAGCAAACAAAAAATATATATGCCTTTTGACTCAGCAGTTCCACTCTTAGACTATAGACAGTTGTATAAAATTGTATGTTCAAGGATATTAACTGAGATGTGGCTTAAAATAGTAGAAAAATTGTAACAAGATGAATGACTGTCCGTAGAGGTCTGGTTAAATTATGGTATATCATATTGAGGACTGTTAAGCAACCCTTAAACATGATGTGCACATCTAGTTTTTGTTATGGAGAGACGGCAAGTAATAAATGTTATGTACTAGATACTACAATGGGCCAAAATGCCACCTTTTTACTGGCAAGGGGCATGATGTATTTTATGTCTGTTATTCAAATGGGTTTGCTCATCTCAAAGCCCAGAATTAGGCAGAATTTCTCTCTTGGTCACAGACAGAGCTGGACCAGGCAGGGCATGGGGAGAAGAGCCAGCCTTGGGAGGAGCAGCCAAAATGATGCTCCTTGTGGGTAGCTGATTCCCAAGAACATAGGCAAATATGGGTCTTGCATTCCCAGTTCTTCGCAAACTTCCATCAGGTTAGTCACTTCGCCTCACCCAGTGGAAAGACGCCAAGCAGTGTATTCAAGCAATTCTTCCACTGGTGGCAACAACATTGGCCTCTGACTCTGCCCTTTAGGGAGCAGGTGCTGGAGGCAGCCTGTAGGTCTGGCCACAGAGAAGTTAGTCATGGTGGAGACCTGCCTAGAGGGGCACATCTGAGTCCTCCGCCCTTACTCTGGTGGCAGCAAGAGTAATGTGAGGATTGAGAGAGCTGGGCTAGTGTGAGCAGCCTCAAGAGACTTTGATTAGCTCTAGAAGAGAGCTCTGGGAAAGAATGGAGCAATTTAGATGTTCATGGAGATGTGGCACTTTGCAGTTAGAGGAGGTGGGGTCTGGGGACATACACATCTCTGGGCTGACCACTCCCAAATTCTAATGCAGTCCAAACCTTGTTTCTAAATGCCTATCTTGTCTTTCCTCATATATTGGATACTCTAATTTCCCCTTCTTGGCCCCTAAGACCTGATCTTGCTTCATCAGTGTTCTCCATCTCCAAAAATGGTTTTCCTAAGCTCAGTTACCCAAACTAGAAACCCAGGATTTACCCTTATTGCTTCCCCTCTTCTCATTACCATTTCCAACCAACCATCAAGTTTTGTTGATTCCAACTGCTAAATCTAAGTTGTCCGATATTTTATTTTAATATTATTTTTTACCCACACTGCCATTCCCCATTTACTCTTACCTCCCCTGAATCCATTCTTAAAATAGTACTTTTGTTTTGTACTCACAACCCTTACACAAAATGTGTGTGTGTTTTCCCACATCGAAACCAATTTTCTGTGGCCAGCTGGGCGTCCTACAATTCCATTAAATTTTGACGCTATCTACCTGGAGTTAGCGTCAGATCACACAGGTCAAGGTCCTAGCCCCACAAGACTACCCCCCTCTTCAGATCCAATGGAAAGCCCTGGACTTTCTGTACTTCTGACCTACTAGCTATAACTCAGAGGTTCCCATAACCCCCTCCTCAGGGTTGATAGTTTGCTGGAACTCAGGAAGACACTTTACTTTCTGGTTTATTATAAGGAATATTCAGGAAGAGCTAGATGGAAGAGGTGCATAGGGTGAGTATTGGGATGGCACAGAGCTTCCATGCCCTTTCCAAGTGTACCACCTTCCCACCTCAATGTGTTCACCAACCCAGAAGCTCTCCCAACACCACTGTTTAGGGCTTTTATGGAGATTTGGTTGTATAGGCAAGATCGACTAAATCATTTGTCATTGGCAATTAAACTCAATCTCCAGCGAGGGTGTGGGGTGGGGTTGAAAGTTCCAACACTTTAATCACATGGTTGGTTTTTCCAGCCCCATCCTGACGCTATCTAGGACCCCATCCGGAGGCCCACCTTAACTTAAACCCAGGTATGGTTGAAAGGGAATTTATGACTAATGAAAAACACTTCTCTTACCATTATCATTAAGGAAATTCCAAGGGTTTGAGGAGATCTGTGCCGGGAACCCAGGACAGAGACCAAATATGTATTTCTCATTATATCATGACATCTCAATTCTTCATGAAGCACCCAGACTGATCTACAAAAAAACAGATCAGATTACTTCACTTCCCCCTAAAACCCACCTATGGCTTTCTACTGCATTTGGGATCAAGTTCCAAATCTTGAACGTTTCCATTAGGCCTAGCTGATCTACTCCTCTCTGCTTCAGAAGCTTTTTGGCATGACTCTCAACCTACTCCCTCTCCCTCCCTGGCCTTCTTTCCACCTCAAAATGTTAACCCAGCCTGTTTCCTGTGCCCTGTGAGTGATTCTTTATTCTTCTTCTGGATTTTCCTCTTGTCTACCAGAACAGATATCTCTTCCTCAGGAAACCTCTGTGACACTCCAGACCAGGTGAGGGGCCCTGTGACACAAGTATCACTTAGCACAGTTCTAGTGTCTCTTATAAGTTGTCTCCTAGTCAACAAAAACGTTGAGAGTAGATCTTGTATCTTTCTTGTTCTTTCTATTTCTGAAACTATAACTGGGATGAAAAAATCTGAAACTATAACTGGGATGAAAAAATCTACATTTTGAAGAGATGAAAGTTATTTTTTCCCCTAATTTCTATTCCATGAAACTGACCCACATTTTCCCTCCTCTTTAGACTTTTAATAGCAGATTCTATAAGGGATACTTAAAGGCTATACTCTTGAGAAAGCAAGGCCCATTAAAAATAGAAGTAGCTTTATTTTTCCCCTAAGTATAAAAATAGCATGAGCTTATTGTAAAAAATTTCAGGAAAATTGAATGGCACTTATCACATTTTGTTAAAATCATCATCTTAA
>NW_011889165.1:1504517-1506824 GCF_000151845.1 Pteropus vampyrus | reverse complement strand
CAAGTTCCAAATCTTGAACGTTTCCATTAGGCCTAGCTGATCTACTCCTCTCTGCTTCAGAAGCTTTTTGGCATGACTCTCAACCTACTCCCTCTCCCTCCCTGGCCTTCTTTCCACCTCAAAATGTTAACCCAGCCTGTTTCCTGTGCCCTGTGAGTGATTCTTTATTCTTCTTCTGGATTTTTCTCTTGTCTACCAGAACAGATGTCTCTCCCTCAGGAAACCTCTGTGACACTCCAGACCAGGTGAGGGGCCCTGTGACACAAGTATCACTTAGCACAGTTCTAGTGTCTCTTACAAGTTGTCTCCTAGTCATCAAAAACGTTGAGAGTAGATCTTGTATCTTTCTTGTTCTTTCTATTTCTGAAACTATGGGATGAAAAAATCTACATTTTGAAGAGATGAAAGTTATTTTTTCCCCTAATTTCTTCTATTCCATGAAACTGACCCACATTTTCCCTCCTCTTTAGACTTTTAATAGCAGATTCTATAAGGGATACTTAAAGGCTATATTCTTGAGAAAGCAAGGCCCATTAAAAATAGAAGTAGCTTTATTTTCCCCCTAAGTATAAAAATAGCATGAGCTTATTGTAAAAAATTTCAGGAAAATTGGATGGCACTTATCACATTTTGTTAAAATCATCATCTTATTATTATTTTCATCATATTATTATAATAAATATGTGTTACAAGCCTATTATGTGCAAGTGCTTTATGCACAGAATCCTTACACTAGCTCTGCTTACAAATAAGGAAAGCAAGGCTCAGTAACTTTCAAAGGTCACATACTAATAAATGATGTGTGTGTGTGTGTGTCTGTGTGTGTGCGTGTGATTTGTGCCCACGGCTATGAGGCTGGAAGCTCTGTATGCCTCCCTCTGCTAAGTGGTTCCTAACTGGGATGATCATTCTTGATGGTTCTGATTCAGGAGATCTGCAATGGAGCCTGAACATCTTTACTAGTCAGTTATGCTTTTGTATAATTATAGTTCTAAAATACCAGACAGTCTCCTTTTCTCGATTTAGAGAAAAGTATACACAGACCTCATCATTTCAGTTAGGGAACCAAGTCGTGCCCATGCAGTTGACTTTTGCCAGCAGATTGGCACTAAGCATGGAAGCCCTCCTACATAGATCTACTTGCTAAGCTCTGGGTAAATCCTTCTGTGGTTAAAGCTTCAGTTGGTCTCCAGGGTCCCTTACTTCTCTGCTGCCCATCTTTTTGTCCTAGGGCATTTTGCCTGTGGACTGTGAGCTCCAGGGATCCTCAGGCTGTGGGCTCAAATTGAAGAACAATGAAGGAGAGATCAGAACTGAGTGAAGCAATGTTGGGAAAGAGAGAGAGAGAAGGATGAGGAAAGAGAAGGAAGAAAGAGAAGGTGAAAGTGAGAGAGAAGAATCTAAAGAAAATATTTTGTGATTATAGAGTAACAAGACTAATTTTTCTTGTGTGCCTGATAATCCATCTCTGAAGGCAGTTTTATTACAGGAGTCCCAAACATGTATTTTAAACAAATGTCACATAAAAGGAAGCAATTGTAATGACCCTTTAGAAGAGAAAGGATGGACTACTGTCAAGTTGGAAAGAATTTTCATTCTGCGGAATCAAGGTCATTGTTGGCTTTGAGATTTTGCATTTGGCTACCATTCAAGCCAAAGCCTGACAGCATGAACGACCCTGAGGTGAAATATTAAAGGCTGAAATTGCAGTCAGAATGGAGGTTGGTGTATGCACTTTTAAGAGAAGGCTTTTTCAAATACTCTCTAGCTGCAGAGTGAAGATGCTATTGCAGGAGAATGGCAGCTCAAGAATGCAGGTGCCTGTCTGTTTCAGAGGCACCAGAAGGACCAGCAACCTGATTGTTAGTGCCTATGTATGCTAAAGGAGAACTTGTATTGAATGGAATATTTTGTAATTTCTCTAAATAGCCATTGAATGACTCTAAGTATTCAAATGTCTACTTATACATAACTGTCAAAAATGTCCTAAAATTGATAAAACCCAATGTTGGCAAGTATGTAGAGAAATGGGGGTTTTCATTCATTATTGGTAGGAGTGGGAATTGGTACAAGTGTTTGGAAGGTAATTTAGTACTATTAAATATTTTATTGTTTCTATCATTTGATCCAGTAGTTACATTTCTATAAACTTATCTTTCAGAAATATTTGCTCGTTTATAAATATAAAGGTACAAGGATATACATTTAGTATTTTTAAAACAATTTTTTGATGGAACAAAACATATCCAAAAAAATAATAAAATTCACATCTATGATTTGATGAATAATTATGAAGTAAACATTTAT
>NW_011889165.1:1502682-1504467 GCF_000151845.1 Pteropus vampyrus | reverse complement strand
GCATTTGGCTACCATTCAAGCCAAAGCCTGACAGCATGAACGACCCTGAGGTGAAATATTAAAGGCTGAAATTGCAGTCAGAATGGAGGTTGGTGTATGCACTTTTAAGAGAAGGCTTTTTCAAATACTCTCTAGCTGCAGAGTGAAGATGCTATTGCAGGAGAATGGCAGCTCAAGAATGCAGGTGCCTGTCTGTTTCAGAGGCACCAGAAGGACCAGCAACCTGATTGTTAGTGCCTATGTATGCTAAAGGAGAACTTGTATTGAATGGAATATTTTGTAATTTCTCTAAATAGCCATTGAATGACTCTAAGTATTCAAATGTCTACTTATACATAACTGTCAAAAATGTCCTAAAATTGATAAAACCCAATGTTGGCAAGTATGTAGAGAAATGGGGGTTTTCATTCATTATTGGTAGGAGTGGGAATTGGTACAAGTGTTTGGAAGGTAATTTAGTACTATTAAATATTTTATTGTTTCTATCATTTGATCCAGTAGTTACATTTCTATAAACTTATCTTTCAGAAATATTTGCTCGTTTATAAATATAAAGGTACAAGGATATACATTTAGTATTTTTAAAACAATTTTTTGATGGAACAAAACATATCCAAAAAAATAATAAAATTCACATCTATGATTTGATGAATAATTATGAAGTAAACATTTATATGTCACCAACACTCATGAAGAAGGATAACAATGCCAGTTCCCCAGAAGTGCCTATGTGTCCTTCTCAGTTACAGTCCTACATCTCTCCTGTAGAGATGACCTCTTTCTCTACTCTCATATTTGCTAAAACTGGGCCGTCCAGTATGGTAGCCACGAGCCACACGTGGCTAATAAACACTTGAAATGCAGTCAGTTGGAATTCAGATGTGCTGTAGCGTAAAATTCACACTGGATTATGAACACTTAGTATAAAAAATGTAAAGTATTTCATTAATAATTTTTAATATTGGTTACATGTTGAAATATATCAGATTAAATAAAATATATATTAATTTCATTTTTTTTCCCCCTTTGTTTAATGGAACCACTAGAAAACTTGAAATTTCATTTAGAGCTCGCTTCTGTGGCTCACATTTATATTGGTCAGAACAGCTTTACAAGTAACCACTGTCTTGACTTTTGATAATAAATTTAGTCCTTTTTTTTAGATTTTACCACCTGTATTTGCATTCATGAATTATTAATTAGTTTTGTTTTGCCTAATTTTGAAATTTATATAGATGGAAAATGCTTTATATATTGCATCTTGTTTCTTTTGCTTATGTTTGTGCAATTAATCCTGCTCTTACATGTAACTGTGATTCATTCATTTTCATTGCTTTATGTAGTATTCCATTTTATAAACATACACTACAATTTGTTTATCCACTCCACTATGGATTGTTGTCTTTTATCAATTTTGAGAAGTGCTTGGCCAGTGGATCTTCAGATATTTCTTTTGCTTTACTTTCTCCCTCCTCTGCTTCTGTGATTCCAATTACCGGTATGTTAGATCATTCGATATTTTTTTTCACAAATCTTTTCTGTTTGTTGTCCCTTATTTTTTTCCTCTTTATATTTCAGTTTGGATGCTTATATTGATCTATTTTTGGCCCTTGTGATTTTATCCCCTACTTTGTTTAATCTGTGGTTATACCCATCTCATGAATTCCTTCTGATGCCATATTTTTTATTTCTGACATTTCCATTAGACTATTTTTTATAGTTTCCATTTTATATTGAAGTCCTTCATTCCTTCTAACATGTTTTTATCTTTCCCACTAGATACTT
>NW_011889165.1:1493374-1502632 GCF_000151845.1 Pteropus vampyrus | reverse complement strand
TAATCCTGCTCTTACATGTAACTGTGATTCATTCATTTTCATTGCTTTATGTAGTATTCCATTTTATAAACATACACTACAATTTGTTTATCCACTCCACTATGGATTGTTGTCTTTTATCAATTTTGAGAAGTTCTTGGCCAGTGGATCTTCAGATATTTCTTTTGCTTTACTTTCTCCCTCCTCTGCTTCTGTGATTCCAATTACCGGTATGTTAGATCATTCGATATTTTTTTTTCACAGATCTTTTCTGTTTGTTGTCCCTTATTTTTTCCTCTTTGTATTTCAGTTTGGATGCTTATATTGATCTATTTTTGGCCCTTGTGATTTTATCCCCTACTTTGTTTAATCTGTGGTTATACCCATCTCATGAATTCCTTCTGATGCCATATTTTTTATTTCTGACATTTCCATTAGACTATTTTTTATAGTTTCCATTTTATATTGAAGTCCTTCATTCCTTCTAACATGTTTTTATCTTTCCCACTAGATACTTTAGCATTTTTATCATAGTTATCTTAAAGACCTAGTCTGATAATTTCAACATTTGGGACATTTCTAGGTCTGTTTCTATTGACTATTTACTTTTCTGACCATGGGTCACATTTTCTTGTATTTATATATGTCCTGCAGTTCTTAACTGCTTTCTAGGCATTTGATATAAAAGAGTAGTAGAGGCTGAAGTAAATAATGTTTACTTTCAGAAAGGTGCACACTCTTTTGTATATCAGGCTACTAGAGTAGGGATAGAGTCCATCTGATCTATCCTTGAGCTGAGTGTGCACTTTTTTGCAGTTTGGTTTAGTTCACCACTGGCTTGAAATGTTTGGGGATGGGATCTGGACTGTCTCTTTTGCAGGGCCCATGTTTAAGTACTGGTAAGACCCCAGGGCTCTTCTTGTGCTTCACAGCTTATCTATTAGCGTGTGGAGCTATTCGTTCTCTCTCTTTGCTTTACAAATCAGCCGCTCACCTTTTAGATTGCTGGCAATTTGTCTTTGTTCTCCATTCCTGCCATCTTTCATAGTAATTTTTTTTTTTTTAAAGAGGCTTCCCTGAAACGTCAGTCTTTTAGTTAGGAGCCTGGAAAGTAACAGTCCACTTGATTATTTACCACTAAAGTTTAGCTAGCAGAAGAAACTACATTTCCAGGACAAATTTTCCCTTTCAGATACTTATCATTAAATCCTCAGCATAAGTAACGTAAAAATGTAATTAAATTCAGTAAGCTTTTATACCTTACCAAAATCTTCTAAAACTTACTATAATTAGCGGTGCAACGAGTTTTGTTTTCTTTTTAATTTGATATGATAGTGGAGGATAATAATATTTTAAATACGAATTCTGGTAAAAAGTTATACTTTCGACTGAAGGAATATCAGGGCAGACATGTAAGCTAGTGAGACTTTGAGGTGTATTAACATGTAAGCTAGTAAGACTTTGAGGTGTATTAACTGATGATAAATCTAACATTTCCAATGGATCGTTTTAGCAGAATACTGTCCAATAATAGTGGACGAAAACAGCGGGAGATTGCAAAGTAAAATATTTCGAACACTTAAAAGTTTTCATGTTATACGCTTCTGAAGCATCCTGTTTTTGCCTCTACGGAAACCTATAGAAAAATTCAGTTTGATGAAGAAAAAATTTTGATTTGGTGTCAAGATTTGTTCAACTAGCCGAGAATCCAGAGACAACTCTGGATTTACATTTTCTTTTTTCCCTTTCCAAGCCTAGAGAATTTATCAGATTGATTCTCATTATCCATTGATTTTTAAGAACAATCTCTAACTTCTGACATTTCTAAACAAGACTCATTTGAGAAATATCTATTATTTTTCATGGGCTTAATAAAACTTTATGCTTTTTCAGCTGTAAAGTTTAGAAAATCAATTCTTTTTTGTGTGCTTGATTCAACTATGCTAAAGACAGTCATCAGATGACATTCATTTTTGACTTTTTGTCTTATCTTCTTCAGAGTTTTTCGAAATTACCAAATAAGAACACAGGTAGTTTCACTGATTGAATATGTGTTGTGATCAATATGAAAATGCTGGTTTGTAGATATTTCTAGTTGGTACAATGCTAGGTATAAAAACTTCAGTATACATAAAAATAGAAGCCATTTTTTATGCCCATAAAAATGCAAGTAACTATTCTATAAGAAAAATATAAATTATTTTTATGAATTAAACTACAGCTACTTTTACTTTAGTGCCAACTATGAAGAGATTTTATTCTAACTTTTAAACTGAAATATTTTCAGTCATTCAAAGAAATAGAAAGAATAATACAAGGAGCACTATATACACTTTACCTAGGTTTACTAATTGTTCATAGTTTCTGATAGTTCTAAAAAGTAACAAGACATCTTTTATTTTAGTGGTTGAGAATTTTATATGTATGTATGTGTATGTATATATATTATATACATACATATATAACATATGTATGTGTGTGTATGTGTGTGTGTGTGTATGTATATCTATATATATATATTTTTTTTGGTAGTTCGCTTCTTGGTGATTTGTTACAAATACAAAGAGACACCGTGACAGAATTATCCCCTCCCATTGTTCAGTGCAGCCTCATGGTATCTTCTACTTGTGACCCATTCATTTAGGGCATGAGTTCTCTTGGATCATAGCAAGAGGAGATGAGGAGGAGAAATATGAGGATCTTTCCTCTAGAAAGTGTCTTTTCTCCCATTTTGATGAGTACTTGCTGGTCTGAGGAATTAACCATGTGCATCAAGGCAGGGCAAATTCAATTTTCTTCTTATCAGGTGAAGAAAGTTCAATCTTTCTCGGTTTTTCTGGTATACCGTATTATCCATCAGAAAATTCGCTATGATTTTGGATTCTGTTTTATTTCCCACAAACCTGTCTTCAGGGTTAATAGTTTATAGCACTCTCGTTCAGATAAGAAGAATTGGTGCTGGAGGATTTATGATATCTAACCTAATTTTCCATCACCATACCTTGACCTTGGCCTTATAAGTTATAGCCCATACAAAGCAATCGATTGCTACCCGATAGAGGCAAATGACCCTCTTTAACTCTAGGGCAATAGCTAATAAGGTCTTGATAATTTTGATTTATCCACTGTCAGCTGTGATTGCATGTGCCTCTCTGAAGCTTCCCTGCATTGATGGATGCAACTCGTATGACAGGAAGCCAGTTCCAGGGGCTTTCTTCTTTTATTCTTAGCCTTACCAGAATGGGATTGATGAAGTCATTTTTCTTTCATTGTGGTCTTCTATAATGAAATATAGTAAAAATTCATCTTCTCTTGAACACGCCATTTTTTTCTTGTTAGATCTGCAGTCTTTCCTTGACTGAACCAATTTATCTATGAAAGCAGTGGCCTTGAACTTCCCTTTTGATTCAAGGAACTCTGGATTAGCCAAGAGAAGTTTTCATCTATCAATTTAGTAGAGGGTCAGCTTGTACTCTAGCCAAGACATTTGGTTTCCCTTTTAATAAATTTGAGAGAAAAAGAAATGTCTGTTATGGAATTCTTCAAACTGTCTCATCCTTCAAGCATAGTTGACCATAAGAGAAACCAAAACTAATTTTTCTATATGTCCCAGGATTGAAGGATGCCTTAGTCATTAGTAGAAATGAGGTTGCAATAGATCCCCTTTATTTAAAGAAGTCATCACTTATGAATTTGAGGAATTCTCAGTCAAGCCAAGTCCCTCTGACTTGTCTGAAAGTGTATTGGCATGTCATCCTTTAAAGAAATATTGAACTATAGATAATACTGAATTTAATATTAACGTGTGAAAGTAGCAGGAGCACAAAGGGAAGATCTTATATCCTGATGTCCAGCCCTGCTACAGTGAGATATATATATCTATATATCTATATCTATATCTATCTATATCTATATATATTATATATATCTATATAATATATATAGATATATAGATATATATAGAGATATGTATAAATATTTTAAAACAAAAATATAAAAATATATATATATATATATTTATTTTTAAATTTTTGTTTTAAAATATTTTTATCACTGACTTTTCTTGGTAGTACTTGATTTCAATTCGATTTGCTTCTGAAGTTCAATTTACACCTGGACCCTTATTTGTTTTTGTGTTTGTACAGAGTTATTGCTTAGATAAAAGTATGTTAAAACATTTATTGGGCCGAGGAAAATGAATACTCCTTATATTTAAATAAGGTGGCATGTTTTGGTTGTCATATTAAATGTAGGGCCTCTTATTATAAAGGTGACATTGATTGCAACATGATTATGATTGGTTGTTAGGCAACATCTCACATGCGACCCAAGATAACTGCCTATTAGTACAAATGGGATCACAGCAATTACAATGACCCAAATGATATTGGCTCTTATCTCACCCACTTCAGCAGGACTTCACCCTGTAAAATATTTCTGGGGTACTCTAGGAGGCTTCTCCCAGGTCCATAGAAATGTATACTCTCCAGCCTGGCACTGCTGCTGCTTCGCCACCTCCACAGAGTACCCTTAGGGTCCCACTGTCACTTGCCGAGTCCCAGTGCCATGTGTCCGAGTCCTGAGTCCTGACATTCCTGAGGCCCTAGGGTGTTCACAGAGGCACCCATGTGGCATCTGTGAGGTAGGGAAGATGCCCTCTTACACTGGAGCTTTGTGTTGCTCTCAGCTAAAGGGGTCGTAAAGCGTTCCTTGCCCAAGCACACCACCTGAAATTTTTATTTTTATGCCACCTATATTCCACAGACTCAGACATGGGTTCATTGGGGATGGGCCTGGGGAGTGTTTTTTTAATCTTGTCAGGAGAGAGGGAGATCCTGCCAGGTACATCATAGCAGATACCTCAGCCAGGTCTGTGTCCTGTTGCCTTAGGCTATTCCATTGGTCTGTCATTGAATGGGGCCAGCTAGTGGGGTCTGGAATCTAGAAAGAATTCATGCAGTTGGGTCAAGCAGCCTAATTACATCCAGGTGTCCATGCATTTAGGAGTTGGACTATGCAATGACATTAAGGGTGGCCAAACACTTGGGAGCTGGGGATCCCCAGGCTAGATGACTCATTAAGCCTATAAAATATATGGCTCTAAGCCAATTACATGCTTACATTAAAAACACCTTTTACCATCATTGTTCAGTCAAGTCAGTTCAAATCAACTGCAGGAAGCAGGTAGCACTCACAGGACTTGGGGAACAAAGACCGAGTTATTAAAATTTAGAAACTTGGAGGAAGGGCCCTGTGGCATGCAGCCCAGACCTATGAGGACAAGGCGCAGCTCTGACAGCACTGGTGTCTCTGAGCTTGGAGAAGAGGCCCTGTGGGTTTGAGAACCAGACCTCTAGGATCTAGGAAGGAGTCACTAGCTGGGATGAGGCTAATACTACAAGCAATGGAAAAACTGCAAACTGGATTTGAATGCTGCTATAGGGGGGCAGAAACATTGCTGGTGCGATGCTCGCGGGACTTGTGAGCACACAGGAAGGAGTCCCTTCTCCCTTGTCCAGCCTCTCGGCCTCCCTTTAGCACCCCTTCTTGCCAAAGCCTGACAGGGAGACCGTTAGCCAAGTGGAAATGTGGCCCACAGAGCCCCAACCCCAGCACCACAGGGCACAGAGAGATGGGTTTGGAGCTGAGAGACTCTAGCTTAGTAACCATCACACACCTCAATGGTGTCTAAATTCAGATTATTTCAAGTTGCATGAGCCGGCATTCTAGATAAGGCCTACTTATCCATAAGTACATATGCTTGATTTCCTTCCTTCTTCCTGTCTCCATGTCCTTATCTCACCCTATACAATCAACCACCAAGTAAAACTTCAACTACTTAAGGGACAATCTGGTGACTAAAGGAAGACTTATCGCAAGATGACATTTGAATTGCTCAGTGGAGATGAGGCAGATATAACATCTGGGCTGGTGATAGGAAGTACGTCTTGAAGGACGAAAAAGTGTTCTTTAGGCAAAGCAGTGGAAGAAGGATGTTCTAGGCAAAGAAACAATAGATGCAAAGGCCAAAAAGTGGGCCTAAATCCTTAGGTAGGCTGAGTTGCATGAAAACTCTCAGGGCAAAGCCTGTGCTCCCCAAGTCTTAGGACTTCCCAGGAACATAGCAGGAGTAGGGGTGTGGTTGGCTGGGGAGAACTAGAAGGTTCCCCCAGGACCGGTGGCCTCCTGGAAATCTTACCCTCAGAGTAATTCATTCTTTCTCTCTGTTCTTTTTTTCTGTTTAAGGACTGTTTTATGCTGGGCTGACTTGGACAAGTTAATTAAAATCTCTGAGAAGAGAATATTATGCCCATTTGACAAATAAGGAGGCTGAAGTTCTAAGAAGTTAAGTAACATGTCCATGACCACAGAATTGGTGACTCCGATGACCTAATATCTTACTGGACATCTCCACCTGGATATCACCATGGATTCTCCAGGTGAGCACATTACAACATTAACTCCTTCCCTTCCTCTGCGCCTAGCTCCCAACTGCATTTCTGGATTCCTGAAGTCCATTAGTAACTGTACAGCCTAGTTTCCTTCCTGCTTCCTGCCTCCACACCCTCACCTCACCCCATACAATCAATCACTAAGTCCTGTAGATTTGACCTGCTAAATATTCATTTTCTGTCTATAGCCATGCTACCCTAAACAAGCCTGATCTTATCTGATCTCAGAAGCCAAGCAGGGTTGGGCCTGGGTTAGTACTTGGATGGGAGACCACCTAGGAAGACCAGGTGCTGTAGGCATAAAAAATAAAAAAAATAAAGGATTGTAAACTGACAAGGTCCTTACAATCTGTGAGGTCAACCAAGGGTTGCCTTGCCTAAAAAAAAAAAAAAAAAAAAATTCATTTTCTATTTTCTGTCACTGCTGGCTTGTCTTCATTCAAGCACTCATTTGATTTGTTGCTGAAACTTTCCTCTGGTCTCCCTGCTCCCAGCTTTGTCCTCCTCCAATTCAGGCATAGTTCTGAGGCCAGTGAAAGCTTTTGAAAATGCAAAAATCCCATAATTCTCCTTCTTAAAAGTTTTTGATGGCTCCTATGACTTACTGGAGAAAATCCAAGCTCCTTTGTATTTCACAGTGAGACCACTGTAATATGGTCCCTACCAACTTCTCCAACTTGGCTGGCTATTGTCTCCCTATTTTGGGGCAAGGCAGGGGAGAGGGACAACCCTGGCCAGGGAAACGAGATTAGGGGTCACCTTCCTTCCCCCACTGGCTAAGCTGTGGGCAAGAAATCGCAGTGATGCCACATTGTTTTCTGTGTCTTCCAGCAGGTCACCTGCCTCTGATTTAGTGGCTGTGCCAGTTCAGCTTCTGGTCCCTTTAGTGTAGCAGTGACATAGACACCTGCTGCCTTTCATTTTCTGTGCCTCTGGGTATTGCTTCTGTGCCATTTCCTGTTCCTCCTCCTCATTTTCTTTCTTTCTTTTTTTAAAAAACATATTTATATCAGACAGGAATCTTTTAATGCAAAGAGCAGATCCTCAATTCAAATTAGCATAAGCCTAAAAAGGGAATTAATTTATTGACTTATTTAACAGTAATAGTAAATCTAGGGATAGAGCTGGATCCAGGGATGTAAATATAATTTTCTCTCTCTCTTCCTTTCTGTTTTGCTGTTCTCTGTGTTGGCCCCATTCTTGCCTGTTTCAAAACGTGCTCCCTGTTGTGCAGGAGGTGAAGCGCAGCGTGACTGCGGACAGCTCTGAGTTTATGTCATCCCAGCCCAGACACCCCAGAGGGTTGAGAGGCTTTCTCTCTCAACATCTCTATAAAGTCCTGAGGAAAGATTCTGATTGGTTCTGCTTTATTCATTTGTCCTCCCTATGGTCAAGGGGTCAAGGGGGTGGCAGTTCCTCCAGAACCACGTAGAATTGGGCAGGCAGTTACACTCCCCAAATGAGGGTGTTATTATTAGAATCTGGAGGAAAGGCATGTTGGGCAGACATAAAAGTAACTAATAAATGGACAACCAAAGAGATACCTATACTGTTATTATCACGACTACTGCTACCACCCCCACCACTACTATTACTAGTACTACTGCTGCTGCTGCTATCATTACCAGCACCATCACTGTTTATTGAGCAAGGACTGTGTTCTAGGCACAGGGCTAACCCTTTATGTACACAGCCTCTTTCTGAAAATTAAATACGACATTCCATTTTATAGAAGAGGAAACTGCCATGTAGAACATTTAACACACTTGCTTGAAGTCACAGAGCTACACCATCTGACTTCAGGTCCTGTACTTTACACTTCACCAAACTCCTGGTTGGGGAGTCCTCTGTCCGGCCATTGCATGTTAACTGTGGCTCACAAATGACCCTATGAAAGAGGGACTGAAAGACTGCATGGCTTTTTAAATTGACCTTCAGTCACATTGGCCAACTTATGTTTTTATAATGCTAAAGAGGTGCATTTTTATGATCCAATCTTTGGAATGAGGTTAATGAACCAGTACTTTCCTCACATGGGCCGAATGTGACTGCTGAGTTGAAGACGAGGAGGGCTGAGCTGCCCAATAGAAACAGGGCCACATAAACACATGCCAGGAAGACCAAACACACCTATGGACATTTCAAATTCAGTGTTGCAAATATGCATTTTTAAACACAGCAGCCTACAAAACATTTTTGCATATATTGGATTATTTTTTAACTTGAACAATCTTTGGATAGTTTATTTACTGTTGGTTTGCCATTAGCTATTAAAGACTTTTAGGATATGGATAAATAGCAATAAAAAATATAGAAATATAATTTAGTCTTGACATATGAGGTACATAGTAGATTAAGGGAAAAAGTCAATGTATTGTACTTATGTATACTATATATACTTAAAACATAATATATAGCCTATATAGTACTTAAAAATACTATATATACACTTAAATATACTGTATAGTCTACATAGCTCTTAAATATACTCAGTATATTTAAATATATCTATTTAAAAATTTTATATATACTTAAAATGTGGCTCACTTCTTCAGTGAAGAAACTTAGAGGAGTTAATATGGGTCCTCGTCTCATTTTGGTTGTAGTATACTTCACTAGGCTGGGAAACTTTCAAGGCACTTGAAAAACATTTATTTAACTTACAAATGCTGTACGTATTCAATTAGTGACTGGTTGTCACGAAAGCGTTAGAGAGGCTGTGGCGTTTATACAATGGTCAGTCATGGTGCTGTCCCCTTTACCGTCTCTTGCTAAGGGCAGGAGGTCATATTTCATTCCACCCCTGCTCAGGAGTGGACACAGGCCA
>NW_011889165.1:1489875-1492604 GCF_000151845.1 Pteropus vampyrus | reverse complement strand
CAGACCAGCCTCTCTGAATAATAACACTTTTTAATTCCATTGCATTAACTCAAGGCACCATGGTTTCTATTACAAATAATATCTATTTAAAAATTTTATATATACTTAAAATGTGGCTCACTTCTTCAGTGAAGAAACTAAGAGGAGTTAATATGGGTCCTTGTCTCATTTTGTTTGTAGTATACTTCACTAGGCTGGGAAACTTTCAAGGCACTTGAAAAACATTTATTTAACTTACAAATGCTGTATGTATTCAATTAGTGACTGGTTGTCACGAAAGCGTTAGAGAGGCTGTGGCGTTTATAGAATGGTCAGTCATGGTGCTGTCCCCTTTACCGTCTCTTGCTAAGGGCAGGAGGTCATATTTCATTCCACCCCTGCTCAGGAGTGGACACAGGCCAAGACGAGTCAGGCTGTGGGTTGGTCAATGGCCTATAAGATGGCTCAATACCAAGGATCTGCCCCAACTGTTCTGATGGATACTACACTGGAATAAACAATTTCTTTGTCTTTAAGAGAACTGAGACATAGTGAGAGTCAGTTGCTTGTGGGAACAAGAGCTGAAAATACAGAAAGAGAAGTCTTTGGGCACCATGGGACATCAGAGCCACGAGTAAGCCAAAGTCAGGAGGAAGAGGAAGGAGATATATTGCTCCCAGCCTATGTAGCCTGAGCTGTGTCTCACAGCCAGTAACAAGTGTTCTTTAAATGAGGCTTCTTAGGCCAGTGTGTTTGGAAACACCACATCTATGTCCCCTCTTACAGAGTCACATGTGCTTTAGCATTTGAAAGACTCTGAGAATCCCACAGTAAGAAGCTTGTTTAATGTTAACTCAGTGCTTCCAGATCTATTTGACAATAGAACTCTCACCTGTTAACATCTTTTAAAACACTATGTTCCATGGAACAGAGCTTAGAATAGGAGCTGGCATGTGGGTGGCAGCAGAAAGGATGGCGGCAGAAATAGAGAGGCAGCTCTGTCCCTGTGTCATGGGAGCCTGAGCAGTCCTTTGCTAAGGGGCTGACAAGAGTTCCTGATTGTTAGATTTTTTTAACACTCTGAATTGCCTTCTAGTCACTGTGAGGTCTGGGTACAGCTGTCCTCAGGCTGCAGTACTATTTGAGTGTTTCTCATTTCCATCAGCATTCTTATCTCAAACCTCCACTAATTAAGATGAATAGAGTGAGTCTTTTTTCTTGTAACTGAGAGTCTGACAAATGTAGCAGCTGTTAGATGTGACTTTTCAGTTGTCTCCCCAGGTACTACGACAAGTGACAAATGTCTCTACTTCCTTGTGAGATGTTGGACCATCTACGCAGGACACGCTAAGAGACTGTGGAACTGGTGTTGCCAACATTTGTGCCTCATGTGCTCCAAGTGAGGGTGAAGAATCATCATGGGGACGGGCAGTGAGAGTTCTTTGCTTTCCTGAGGGAGGGAGAGAAAGCTTCCACAGGGGACCAAGCCCGATGGGGTGCTTCGGAATTTCAGGTGAAGGGACTGGTGCCTGTTTCTTTCTGGCCAGAGCCGGCAGAATCAGTTGAGAAGGCAATGATGGATGAACCGTACTCCCACCGGTGGAGGAACTAAGTTGTGAACAGGTGAGGACCCACAGAAGAGAAAGTGGGACTTGGATTATCTTGATAAAGAGGATTTCTTGGAAGGGTAAAGTGAACCCAGCATTCAGAGGTTGGAGGCGGACAGTAGGGAAAACTAGATCTGAGAGGATGGCATTAGAGACCAGTTGGAGGAAGTACCACCTCACATCGGAGGTGGGGGCTGGGTGGTTGGAGGTATCAGGGGGTTGGTCTTCAGTGAGGAGGAGGACTTCCCCTGTGAGGGGGAGGAGCCAGTAATTGTGCATCTGCTTCACTGAGGCCTGCTTTCAGATTACAACCCTACCAGCGTAATCTGTCCGTGTCCCTGCCTCTTCTCCCTCCCAGCATTCCCCCAGCCCATGGAGGATCCAGAGGCAGTAGAGTGCATGGAGAAGGAGGTATAGAAGGAGCTGACTCTACCCCACACACTCTACTTCAGCTGGTTTCCAATTGAGGGAATTAAGAAGTGTTAATTGAATGAGAGTTTTGAGATTGGCTATTTGACCAGATTAGGATTTTTGCCTATAAGTGATCAAAGGACTTTTGTTTTCTGAGTGACCGGAGAACCTATGAGCCTCAGGCTGGAATGGAGCAGGTCTATACAGTGAATTTTGCAGAGGTAGTCATGCCTCTGGCTTATTCAACTCTGTATTCCACGTACCAGGAAAAGCTAAAAATCAGTTTAAAGAGTTGATAAGTGTCTGTACTACTTTCTAAGTAACTATGCATAAACCAATTCTAACATAAAATATTTTGGATACTTATAATGCACGACCAATTAACACAGCCAATTATATGCATTTAATTATTGAACATTATTAAACACCTAAGGTAGAGAGACTGGGGCTATGAGGATGAGTAAGAGCTGCTTCCTGCCCTCAAGAAGCATGTGGTCTAGTTTGAGAAGTCCCAGTCCATCCTGGGGCTTTCTTACTTCTGACTGGGTAAGAATCACAAAGATGTTGGTTTAAATGCATCGTCACTTCTGAGTCTGATTCTGTATGTCTGGCTTGGGACCTAGGAATCTTCATTTTAACAAGCACCTCGTGCTAAGTCTACTGATGGAGAAATAGTATTGTAGCTGTCTAGCCAGCAGCACACACCAAAGCAGCGTTTACTGCATCAGGTCA
>NW_011889165.1:1456225-1488305 GCF_000151845.1 Pteropus vampyrus | reverse complement strand
TGGCACTGAATAGCTGTTATGCACTCGTCTGCTCTGGTATTTATATGTTTCCTTATCTCTCTTTCTTTGTTTCTTTATTTTATTCCTCAGGGGAAACTATATATATAAAATATAATCTATTCCTTTAGAGCAGTTTTAGGTTCACAATAAATCTGAACAGAAAGCACAGAAATTCCCCATACATTTTCTGTCCCACACATATGTAGCCTTCTCCATTATCAACATCTCCCACCCGAATGGCACATTTGATACAACTGGTGAACCTACACTGACACATCATAATCACCCAGAGTCTGTAGTTTATATTAGGGTTCGCTCTTGCTGTTGTACGTTGTATGGGTTTGGACAAATGTATCCACCATTATAATATCACACAAAGTAGTTTCACTGCCCTAAAAATCCTCTCTGTTCCACCAATGTCCCTTCCTCTCTCCCTTTCTCTCACCTTCTCTCACTCCCTCCCCACGACTGCCAATGTTTTAGTAAATAATTGTTGAGAGCCTACTACCAACTGCAGATGGACTAGTCACTTAAAAAACAAACTAAAAATAAGGTCTCATGTTGTTAAGTATCTTACAGTCTGTTGGGAAGCCAGTTACATAAACAAATAATCGTACAATAAGTTAAATTGCTTTGATGAGGTTGTGTATCGGTGTTAATGGGGCCATAGGAGAAATGGAGCTCATAAATTGACCTGGAGAATGTAGAGAAGGCTCTCCAACATTTCTTCTCCAGTAGGAGTGTGCTGGTATGCAATATGGGGAGGGGTTGTTATACAGGAGTGGCATGGATGGCATCTAAGCTGAATAAATGGCATGTGCAAAGGCCCAGCAGCTCTGAAGGACAAGGCATGCTCAGAGTGACCATAGTAATTTAGTACATTTGAAGAACTGGCTGTGAGGTAGGGTGCAGAAGAAGAAGAGAATTGGAAAGAAGGTGGGACAAAAATCCTAAAAGGCCTGGAATATCATGGAAAAGGAGTTTATTAGATTTCATCTTAGAGATACTAAAGAATTTGGAGCAGTGTACTGATATGATCAGATTTTTATGTTAGAAAAATCCACTCAGGTGGAAGGGTGGAAGAAAGATTAGAGGGCAGCAAGATTGGAGGCAGGAAAGACCAGGGAGGATGATTTCAGTAATATTTAGCTTGTGAGACAATGAGGGCAAAAATAAGGCAGTGGGGAGGAGATGAAGAGAAGTTTATGAAGTGTACAGGATTTGGTAATTGGTTAGATACTGGGCAAGGAAGAGAGAAATTTCTGGCTTGGTCAAGTTGACATTTTTTAAGATAGAGAAGACAGAAAGAGGAGAAGGTGCTTTTTTTTTTTGTGGGGGGAGCGCTTTTGCGAAGAGGAAAGATGTGTTTGGCTTTGAATGTAGTGAGTGTGAGTAGCTGATGGAACATTCAAATAGGAATGTCAAGTGGAAAGGGGCTCTGCAGGTCTGGAGCTGAGAGCAGAGCTTTGAGCTAGAGAAACTGATTTGGGAGTTAAGCTTGTGGGTGAGCGTGGTAATTAAGTGTGAGTAGAGTAGGTGAGTAAGTATGAGTAAGCTGATAAGAAAAACGAGAAGACAAGATGGATGATAAAAGAGCACCAGGCTACAGACAACCTGACAGTTCAACCCTAAATAATTCAACTTGCATCTCCCAAGAACAAGGAGATTCTCCTAGACAATCATGACATCATTTTTACATCAAAGAAAATCCACATTACTCAATAACATTCAAACTCTTGTCCATAAGCAGATTCCCAAAGCTGTTCCTTTAAGATATTCCTTAAAACCCAGGCTCCAATCAAGTTTCAAGCATTGAAATTTGACTGTTAGCTTTCTGTAGTCTTAGAACTTCCTCCCTCCCTCCATTATCCATGACACTGAATGCTTTGAGAGTCCAAGCCAGTTGTTCTACAAAACAGTTGATATTCATAGTTAGGTTTAGTTCAGCCATTTCTAGAGAGCTGTCCACTAGCAGCTTAGGTCTAAGGTGGAAGACACTGTGAAAGCAGAGAATTCTTACCTGGGCTCCACGAGCCTGGGAATCTATCAACCCCTTAGAAATGGCATGCAAAACTTACCAGCTTCTCAAAGAGATTTGTGATCCATAAATATTGAGAACCACTGTGCGAAAGGGAATGTGGCAATGGAAAGGGAGAGGTGAAAAATAGGGGAGATAATGGCTATCTCAAGCATGCCCGTGGGGAGGGTTGGGCTGGCAGCCAGAACTCAAAGGAAATTATCATCCTTTTTGGGAAGAGGAGGATTTATACGTTTTTCGGCCGAGACTGGGGAAAGATGTGAAATTCAGGGCAGAAGCAGACACCTTTGTGGATAAGGTGGCAGGGAGCTGTGAATATTCCATTGCTCTCCCTTCTGTTCTTGGTTTTTCTTGGCTTGGCATCAGGACAAAAGCTCTTCCTATAGACAGCTAGCCAAGAGATGGTTATAACCTGTCCTCTTTCTTAGGCTTGCCATTGGGTTTTCTGCCTCCATGATTGCTCCTGGCTGATGTGCCTTGTCATATGTGCCTGACATGCATGGTGAGTTCGAACCTGAGCTGTGCTGGAGCTGTCCCCTGCCTTACCCCTAAGACCTTCTACAGGTCACTCTTTACTCCTGGTAGATGATACCGACAGACATGAACGATTAATCCACTGTCTCCCTTTCCTAAAAGTAAGCTGCGTTCAGGGCTTTTCCCCAGTTTGAGGAGACTTGTGTTGGAGTCTCCTGGGGGAAGAGTGAGCCAATAAGTATAACTCAAGTGAGTAGGTGCTTATGTGGGAGGATATTTATTGGAGTTAATTCATTTAAAGTGAATGACCTTTGTTTTTTAAATGATCTCAAGCCAGAAGCCAAGGAAAGGGTGGCCTCAGCATCTGGGATCTGAACTTCTCATGGAACAATCTCGGCTCAGCCTTTTAGATTCCCCATGCTTCAGTTTTACCATCTGCAAAAGCAAATAATATTTTCTACTTTTGTTAATGAGGAAACTGGGACTGTTGACATTTCTGAGCAGCGAACTGGTGAGAACAAACTGGTGAACACATTTTCTTAAAGGGAGAGCTGGAAACCCTCCTGGGATCTGAATGTCCTCCAAGCTGCAATTGTGGAAGAACCGGTTTCTGCAAGAAAAGCTTAGTGACAAACTGTAGAAAATCTTACTCATGGACGATACTCATATAGCAGAGAGAGTGCACTGAATTTTAATTTAAGGGCATTTTTGATAAGAAGGGCATATATTTTTCTACTTTTAATTATTATAAATCCTTGAAGCTGGTAATCTTTCTGTACTACTGAGGTTCCGTTTAGAAATAATTTAATAATATGAAATCAGCAATCATGAAGCTACCTGGAACTTAGCTTTACTTTTTAAAAAAGTTACGTTCAATTTACTCTTTTCTAATTTTTAAAAATTGTGGTAAAACGTACAGAACATAACACTTAGCTTTTAAACCATTTTTAAGAGTATAGTTTGGCAGCATTAAGTACAGTGACATTGTACAACCATCCCTATTATCCATCTCCCAAATTAACTGTACTTTGTTAGAAATGAAAGTAAATGATCTGTTTGTTGATCTCAGTGATTCCTTCTGCTGGGGATCTGTAATAAGGTGGCGGGCCGAGTAACTCTTGGCTCCTGGGAAGCCTCTTATTTCTGAGGAATGGTTCTGAAATGAAATGAAAAGATATGAAGAGAAGAGGCCTTCATTAAAGACTGACCTCGTCAGGGTCCAGCTTAGGATTCCTGTTACAGCTCAGCCTGAATGTTCTCACAGCTATTATTTGCTGACAAGATAAAGTGGGGTTTATTTGGAGGGCAGAGGAGTATTCCCAGGTGTCTGTAACATCTGGAACTACAGAGCTCGGGACAGCTTAGCGCTGACTGATGTGGTGGCAACAACACCTGTGGCCCAAATTCAGCGGCCTCAGCTGCCTGTCCGATGCCACACAGAAGCAGTAGGAGGGAGCAAGAAGGTGGCTGTGAGTGGATGAAGTGGCATAGAATCTGTCCTCAGGGAGTGAGAAGGATACTGTCCCAGCCTGCTGGCTAGAGGGAAGAGAGACCATACTCAGGTAGTTGAAATCAGCTCAACATCCTGTTGGAAAGTTCCCCTTTCTTCCCATGCAATCTGAGAAATGTCGTTAGCTGGGAGTGGGGTGCTTACTAGTTTAGAAATTTCAGGCATGGAACTCTGGTGGTCTTCAATTCTTTCCCCATGATTCAGTCTTTCTCTGGCACATTATGAAAGAAAGATATCTTTTCCACAATAATTTGCTCCACACCTGTTCCCTAAAGACCTCCTTGTTCCAAATATGACCTCATTCATGCTCATCCTGTTTTATCAATGTGTACTGGTGACAGGAGTTAAGAAGCTCGCAGTTTACAGCCAGTATTGTATTGAATACTGGCAAAGCGAGAAGTTGGGTGTCCTCCTGACTGGATGAAATGTTTCCTTTAGAGGACTGGATTGTTTTTCCCTCTGATGTGAGGACAAAAGTTTGCCCTTTATATTTGTGGAGAAAAGTTCCTGTGATGTTGCCCAGCAGCTCTGTCAGGGAGGGAAAAATGGGCGCCCTTTTCATTCAGGTAAGGAGTCCTCTGCAAATGAGTTCGAAGTCACAGGGTCTGCACAGCCTGGGCTTGACTGAACGTGGCACTGCCCTGTTCTCCTTGGGGGATGCCTCAGAGAGTTCCAGGACAGCAACTGGCATTGTTACTATTTACTTAGCATGTACCAGACTCTGTATTAAGAACTTTATATGCATTATTATATTTAATCCTCACAACAGCTCTATATAATATTTACAACATTACCCATTTCATAGACAAGGAAGCTAAAGTTCAGATAGGTTTATAACTTGCCCTAGGTCATATAGCTTGTAAGGGCCTAGGTATGATTGACTCATGAGTCCATATTCTTTACTGCTACTCTCATTTATCCTTTAATAATTAACTTTAATTCCTGGAGACCTCAGGCTTCCGGTAAGAGTGTTTTGTTTTAGGAAGCATTGTGGAGCTCTGAAATTTAATTGAGTGCATGTGTGCGTGTGTGTGTGTGTGTGTGTGTGTGTGTGTGAGAGAGAGAGAGAGAGAGAGAAGGAGGGGGAGGGGAATAGAGGAGAGGAGAAATGGAAAGAAGAGGGATAGGGAGAGGGAGAGAGAGGAGAGACAGAGAGAGAGAGAGAGAGACAGAGATAGTGATGAAGATACTTAAAGGTAAAAAGAAAAATGACATAGAGACAGACACACTAAGATTCATACAGAAAGACACAAGACAGAGCAAGAGTTCTTGGGAGTTTTTAGAGATGATGCCTAAAAGTGTTTGGCATAATTTAGCCTTTTTTTTATTTAGAAACTAGTGTCGATAAAGAAACTAGTGTCGATGTAGTGGCTGCAGTGTTCTACTTTTAAGGTTCGGAGACCTAGTTTCAGGAAGAGCTGTCCTCAGCTCCAGGGCCATGGTGACCTGGAATCTTCAGCACTGCCGCCCACAGTCTGGTTACCAAGCAGGTAATTTCTGAGGCTAGGAAAGCCCTGCTCCCTCCTCTGAGTTCCTGCGTAGGATCTATTTTGAATGTTTAATGAAAAGAGAGATAGGGAGAGATAGAGAGAAATGAAGAGGAAGAAGAAAAAAAAAGAGGAGGGCAAAAAAATAGGCAAATCACTTAAGTAAAATCTGCCCTGCGTAAAAAGTATTGTCATCTTGGTCCTATCTTGTTCTTCCCCTCCCCAAATCGGGTGCCATTTCCCAAATACACTGGGTAGTTTCACACGCTGCTGCATTTGATGACATGGTTCTCTCTGCCCAGAATATCCTTACTTTCACTTTATCAACCTTTCTGCTTTCAAAAGCTACCACTTTGAGTAGCTTTCCCCAACACCCACAGATGGAATGAATGCCTCCCTCTACTGTAGACCTATGCCACTTTGGAAATGCCCCTATAATGGCCATTATTCCAGTCTGCCTACTTAAAAGTAGAATGTCTGTCCACGCCCTTCTTTGCAGGCTGGCAGTGTCTTGTCTGCTTTGTGCTCTTAACAGGTAGGCAGAGCCCCCGGAGATTCTGGGGGAGAAGACTGAGAGAGCTTTCTGCCGTCTGTCATGTTCTAAAGCTTCCTTTCCTTTGCCTGAGCAGCACGGCTTTCCATCCCACAACAAAAGACGAGACAGGGAATGCTTGTAGGTTAGTTTTATATTTTTATGCGGTTTGTATTACATCATGATAATATTTTCAGGCTTGTTACTTTCAAGCGCCCCTGGCAGACCCTAGTGGAAGCCCACTTCTCAACTGGAAGGGGGTAGGAAAAGCTGTGATTGGATGCTGTCACTGTCAGTCACCTTTGTTATGATCGGGGCACGTCACTGGAAGAAAGAAGGGCTTTCTAGGCCATGTTCACTATGCTTGCCTGTGGACAGGTCTTGTTTAGTTCACCCCTTCTAACTTGGGGCATCTTGACTGCCTATTTGGACTTCTAAAACATCGAATATTAGAAGAGAGAAATCTTGCATTAGAAATGATAAACTTATATAAGTAATATCTAATTAGTTCCTAATGTTGAGGAGAAAAAAGAGACTTCTATAAAGCCTTTCAGATGATGTCTGAAAGTTCAGAGTCTCTTGCAACTTAATTTATAAGAAGAACCTGCTTATCATTTCTGGAACTTATCAGAGAAGGAAGACTGCCATACTGTTTGGACAAAACTGTCCCTACAACACCAGGATATTGTACAATCACATAGCTCAGAGCGGGTGGTTGGAAAACGGACACTGAACAACATGAATTTATGTTGCCTAAAAATGTTCCTTATGACAGACTGTAAAGTCCATCATTTTGATGGGGGATGAACAAAGAAAGCAATGATGTAAGCTGAGAAATTAGTTTGCATGGTCTGAAGTTGAACTTTAAATCGTACCGTTTTATTGCTGTATGACTTCACAGGCTGTATGGATCACAGGATGACTCAGATACTGGGCAGGAATTTAAATTCCTGGACTGACTGTGAACTCTGGGCGGATGGCAACTGGGGGGCTCTATGAATTTGGCCTTAACCAACTTCTACCCCAAAGTCTGGGGCTCTGATGTAGGCTTAAGAGTTGCAAAGAATGGTATGAAGCCTCCCTTCCCCCTGAGCAATTGGGGAAATATTATGAGGCCCATTGAAAATTCCATACTGGATCCAATATCTGCTCAGAATGAGTTTTCATCTCTTTAGTTTAAGCTTGGTTTTTATAGTAGTCCCCCCTTATCCATGGTTTTGCTTTCTGCTGTTTCAGTTACCGATGGCCAAACTTGGTGCAAAAATCTTAAACAAAAATTTCCAGAAATAAGCAATTTACACATTTTAAATCGTGTGCCCTTCTGAGCAGCGTGATGAAGTCTTGTGATTCCCGCTCAATCCCACCTGGGAAATGAATCATCCTGGGTCCAGCGTATACATGCTCCATATGCCACCCGCCCGTTAGTTGCTTAGTAGCTGTCTGGGTTATCAGATTGACTGTCACGATATCGCAGGGTTTGTGTTCAAGTAACCCTTATTTTACTTAATAATGTCTCATTCACCTCACTTCATCTCATCACGTAGGCATTTTATTGTCTCACATCATCACAAGAAGGGCGAGTATAGTACAATAAGATTCAGAGAGAGAGACCACATACACATAACTTTTATTCCAGTATGTTGTTATAATTATTCTATTTTATTATTAGTTGTTAAACTCTGACTGTGCCTAATTTATAAATTAAACTTTATTACAGGTATGTATGTATAGTCTGTACAGGGTTTGGTACTGTCTGTGGTTTCAGGCATTTACTCGGGGTCTCAGAACATATACCCCAGGGATAAGGGAGGACCACTGTAGTCTTAATTTGGTCATAGTAGAGTGAATGTCATCTGCCCTTATCTACAGTGTTTCTGTGTTTTGCACTGAGGGAAGTGAGTGGGGAATTGCCAGGATTTTCTGCTGTGTTCAGTGAGAGTTGCAGGCAGCCCTTGAGATTGGGAGAGCCTCAGGTGTGCCCCTGTTGTTCTGGGCGGTGGCTCATTGAGCCTCTGTGTTCACACTTGTCATTAGCCCTTCATTTTATAGCTATCTTTTGAAGTTGAATATGCCACGGGGCTGGCCATCTTATCTTGGCTTAGTCAGAGGGTGACTCTGTTGATGATTTAGCTTCTGAGTCTGCACTTGCCATTTGCCAGGTTGCTTGTGCCACACATAAAGCACAGGCCGCTGGCAGCAGGGGTAGACTGAGTCTGCTTTTCCTGGAAGCCCTGAAAGTCCTGACACTGTGTGGCAAAGCAGGAACTATAGGAGAGGGTTGAGCCTGACTGTGCAGGAAGCAGAGTAGTGTCTGGTGTGAGAACGGAAGCACTGGTATCAGGTTCTGGGGCCTCAGGTGCCAGCCACACTACTTGTCCACTGTGTAACTGTGGACACGCTTCATAGGCTCTCTGATCCTCAGGAACCTCATCCGTGATCATAATACACACCTCTGAGGGTGTGTGTGTGGCGGGGAGGACCAGCGAGATGCGCATAAACAACAGAGCTATAAGGGCTGCGCTGGGCGGAGGCACCCTGGGACAAGAGTCCTTATCCACTTATTTCTTGATGTTTGAATATCAGCATGTATTCTGTCTGTGGTGTGTGGTTCCATCCTCGATGCCGAATGGGAGGAGATATATAAGTGGTCTTTTAGAAACTCACAATTTAAAGCAGACATCTTTAGTGCAGTTGAAGCAAAGTTTGCATAGACACACATAACAGTGCATACTTCTTTAAAAAGTAGTTTTTCTGAACAAAAAAAATTACATTTTGTATTTTGGTGAACAGGAAATTGCACTGGTTGGGAGACAGAATTTCGTTTGGCTGCGAATGTGCTATTAGAGTCTTCAGGGCCCAGATGGAAACCCAGAGACTCTTTGGCTAATCGAAGACAGAGGAGTTGTAAAATGAGGGAGAGGATGTTTTATGCTAGCATTTTTCCAAAGGCCTGCAGAACACTTAACCTGTAAGATTCTCTGGGCCAAGAGGCATCTGTGCTCAAAAAGGCTTGGAAACAAAATAGGGATAAGAAATGTTGCTTTACTATACAGGTGTCCTTCCTGACCCCAATGGACAATGCATATTAAAATATATTAAGATTTCTGAAATGAGCAAGAAAACCCTGCATAACTTAGCTTTTGTTAAGCTCATTTGAATAAGAGATCTTTTCCCGGTAACTCTTATTTAAATCTAGTGAGCAATTTCCAAAGATTGAGAAATGCAGCTTTAATTGTTGGGTATGTGGTTGATTGTTGGGTGTGTGGTTGATTGTGTAAGGTTGAGTTGTGAGTGGGTTTTCTTGGAAAATTCTCAAGAGACAAGTAATACAGAAGGAAATTAGATGGCCTTGTGAGTAGGCTTGTATTTCTATTTTAAAAATTTCTCATTTTCTCAACTTTTTCTTATGAATTACTTCAAACATGCAGGAATTTACAATGAACTCTCAAGGGGTGTGTGTGTGTGTGTGTGTGTGTGTGTGTGTGTGTGTACATACACACGTCATTTCTCAATGGTCAGCAACATATCCCTACTGAAAAAATAAACCATTTAAAATCAACTCGACGTTTAAATTTCTCCAATTGTATTCTCCAAATGCCTTTATAGCTGTTTTTATCAACTAATGCACACATTACATTTTTTTTTTTGTTACTTATTTTAGCTTAGAATAGTTCTTTTCTCTTTTTGCCTCCCTCATGAATGTTGACCTTCCAGGCTAGTGGTCTTCCAGAATATCCTATATTCTAGATTTGTCTGTTTCCTCATGACGTTCACTTGTTCCTCTGTCCTAGTAATCCTCAACCCTGGCTGCACATTAGAACCACCTATCTTGATTAATTGGAGGTTGTTTAAATCAAACAAAGCCTAGAAAAGAGAATATTGATATCTGAGTTCCACCCTAAACTAATTAAATCAGAGGCTCGAGATGTGGCTCTAGTTTCAAAATTTTCCAGGTGATTCTATTCTATAAGAATTATTGCTCAATCTCCGTACAGGTGTATCTCTGTTTATTGTGCTTCACAGGTGCTGCATTTTTTACAAACTGAAGACCCTCCACCAGTAAAGAAATTTCTTCATTGTGATACTTGCTTTATTATGGTGGTCTGGAACCAAACTTGCAATATCTCCAAGGTATGCCTCTATCCTATAAACTGGAAGTTAGATTCAGGGTATGCATTTTTGTCCAGAATACTTTGACTGTACATTGCAGTCATTTGGGGAGCTTTAAAAAATACTGATTTGTGGGTCCTATCCCAGAGATTCTGATATAGTTGGTTTGGTAGTGGTGGCGTAGGCACTGGGAGTTTTAAAATCTCCTCAGGTGATTTTAATGTAGCCAAGAAGATCCACTTCCTCAGGTTATATTGTTTGTTTAATTTGCATCCTATTCGGAGGCATGCTACATTATACTGTTCCATTATTCATGATGCCAAATTCAAGATGGTCACCACCAGACCTCTCATTCGTAAAGGTAGGTGGTCTCTGTGATGAAATATTTTGGCACTGTATGAATACCCTGTTTGCTAATGAGTTTTCATACAATGGTTTTAGCTTCCATTAGTGATCATTATCACAATCGATTATTATATTGGGGGTTAAAAATGGTTATCTAATCTTGTCATCCCTTCTACATTTCTTTGTGGCTCTTTTGAAAGAAGAGCTGTTTATTCTCTTTATCCTCTTCCCACCCTCTGGACTCATGTCTTTTCACTTAATAACCAGCTATAATCATTGTCCTTTTTTATTTTCAAATTATATTAAACTTGGCTATTGGGAGCCCCTTTGAGCTGGCTTTCTTTAAAGGAAATATTTTAAATTAAAATACACCATAAAGAAATACACAAAAAATCAAATGTGTGGTTCAAGACTTTTTTCACAGAGCAAACACCTGTGTAACCATATCCCAGTTCAAGAAACAACATTTCCAGTGTCCCAGAAGCCCTCTTCCTATCACTACTGCCCCCAACAAGAGTAAGTACCAACTTACTGATCAGTTTGCCTGTTTTGGAACTTTGTGTAAATGGAATCTTGTAGCTTTTTTGTATCTCTCTGTCTCTCCGTCTCTCTCTCTCTCTCTTTTGTATATTTTGTGCTCTTTTGTATCTGGCTTCTTCATTATGTTCATGAGATTCATCTACAGTGTGTGTAGCTGTGGTTCTTTTTCATTGCTCCTGCAATCTTTTTATCCATTCTAATGTAGGTAGACATGTAGGATGATTCCAGGTTCTGACTGTTACAATAGTGCTGCTACTAACATTTGATACTTGTCTTTGGGTGAACACATTGTTTTTGGGGCTTGGGCCATATATCTCACAATGGAATTGCTTGTTCATAGAGTATGTTCAACTTTCCTTGATATGGCTTGTTTTTCTCCTGTTTCCTTTTGATAGAAGAACCCTGTTGGTCTTTATGTACTTTTTTTACTTTCTGGCAGAAGGTATCCTGGACTTATTGTGTATGCTTTCTGCCTGAGCCCTGGAATCTGCCATTGCTCTGAGGAGCCCTGGTTCTTTTGAAGATGGAATAGTATTTAAAAACCAAGATCTGGGTCCTAATTTGCTCATGGCTACTGGGATGTCATTGCTTTATGGAAAGGCTAGGAAGGTTTACTAAAGAAAACCAATCATGTGTTTGAATGAATGACTCTAATTCTAATTTAACATACAGGGTTTCGGTTCTTAATTTTGGTTTTATTTTATACATGTATCTCTTTTATGTTGAAAATCTTGATTTCTCAATATGTTTTGCTTATTTGTTTTATTCTACACTTACATAAAATGGTTACAAAACTGCAATACTATTGTTACTATTGACAATGATATTGTATGAGTGAAGTGATATATGTGTGAAGCTTCAGATTTCTTTGGAGTTCTTTTTGTCTCTCGTGAGCAACTTTGATACTAAATTGAATGGCTTAAATTTAATGAGGAGGTCGAGGAACTTATTCACTGGTTTAAGAAGGTGAGTGTTGTGCTCAGAATATTGACTGTGAGGCTTGGTCCTTCCGGGCAATTACTGTTGTTGAGCTGCCACTCTTTTGCTTTTTTCCTCTCTTTTTAAATCCCTTTTGAGGGTTTTTTTTTTTTTTTTTTTTAGGGTTTCCACTGGGGAGTGGCGCACATCTGATGGTGCACTTCCTTCTCTCATTTAGAAGCCCGGTGGAAAACCGGGTGCGGTTGGTGTTAAAAAAAAAAAAAGAAAGAAAAGAAAAAAAGCCCGGTGGTCAACGTCCTCCCCTCACCTAGGTGGTGATGGTTAATTTTGTGTGTCAACTTGGCCAGGCTAAGGTGCCCAGTTGTTTGGTCATACACCAGGCTAGATGCTGCTGTGAAGATATTTTTTTAAAAAAAATGTAATTAACATTTAACATTAAATTAACATTAAAGTAGACTTTGAGTAAAACAGATTACGCTTTATAATGTGGTGGCTTCAGCCAATCAGTTGAAAGCCTTAAGAGAACAGATTTAAGTCTCTTGAAGAAGAAGGAATTTTGCTTCTAGATTGCTTTCAGACCCAACACATCAGCTTCTTGCTGGAATTGCCAGCCTGCTCTCTGGATTTTGGGTTTTCCAGCCCCTACAATTGTGTAAACCTTAAAATCAATCTCTCTTTCTATCTCTTCCCCAACCCCCTACCAACCAACCCTGTTAGTTCTGTTTTTATGGAGAATCCTTGCTAGAACACTGGTTATCTCAAACCTCAGACAAAATGGTTGGGGATCTCTGATGTGTGGTCCAGGAGTGGCATATCAGCATGAGAAATAGATAGTCATTGTCCAGACAGAAGAGAAATGGAACAGGATGATATGATATGATCTGAAATGATGTGTAAGGACAGGATGATATGATATGATCTGAAATGATGTGTAAGAACCTGTCTCCCCTCTTATTCAGAGCCTGGCCAATGTGGTTATCAGCACATGACACGTACGCTTTTGTTTGATCTGGAACCAGTTAGTTCTCCTAGCCTAGGAGCAGCCTATTATGCCCTGAGTAGGTGAGGGAGGAAGAGACTCTCTGTGACCTTGCCCCCTCACTATTTTCCCCACGAGATCTCAAGTTCCTCAGTTGCTGTTAATTCCTTTGCCTTGAGGGGTAGTTCCTGCCTTGTAGGGTTTCTTGTAGTCAGGTTGTGACCCAGAACCATAAACTCCCTTGCCTTTGAGCACTTCATATCCTTGTCAGATGGAAGAATCACCTGGCCAGATAGTGTCACCCCAGAAGAGGCCCCTGCGTGAGCAGGCCTGCGTTTGGTGGGTTCCGCTTGTAGTAGCAGGCAGATAGGACCACCAAGCAACCTGGGAGGTAAAATGCAAGGCCTAACAGCCCACAGTCCTCAATTTCAAGAAATTTGCCCCCTTTCCTGAACTCAATGTAGATAAGAAGAAAAACAGGAAAGATACGTTGGCTCTGAGGCATTATAACAATCTTGTTTTAGCTTTCTTTTTTCTGTGGTTAATTTATGAGTGGTACCTGGCTTCTATATACTTGAATCCTGAACCTAATATTTATTCTTCTTTGGGATTCTTTTCTTTGTTCTCATGGACCATTTTTCACCTTTTGTCTCTAGCAATTTCTTTTGCTGATTGACTCTCCTTTTCCTCCTTTCTCTATAAAAGCCAAAGCCATTATGTTGTCTTAAAGGACCCAATATGGAGATTTAATCAATCAATTCCTTTATGGAGAATGAATAATTTGGGTCAGGTTTCTTGTTTTCTAATCATCTGATTTAATGTTGAGATGGATCTAGGTGAACCTGGAGAGAAGGTTAATGAATATGTCCTTTAGATCACTGTTTTTCAACCATTTTATTTACTGTCTGTGGCACTTCCACTGTAGTTTACACAGACCACAGACTATGCACTTCAGACACTGTTGAGAACTGCCGCTTCTCACATATTAGAAAACGAAGGGAACTTCCAGATAATGTCAAAGTTGAACTCTCCAAGGAGGGTCAGAAGTGCTGATAATTCAATTTTGGGTTAAAGCAGCTCCGTTTGCTTTAGATGCTGCCTTATCGATATTTTAGTGATGATGTCGAAGCCAGACTTGTGAACCCCTTCAAATGTGCTTGGTGCAAGATGCACCAGTCAGGAATCCTCTCATTGTGCGTAACCTCAAACCACAGACAGACGAGCTCAAACAAACAAACAAACAAACAAACAAACAAAACAAAGGAATTCACTGGCTCTTGTAACTGAGAAGAACGCAGGTAAACTGGCTTCAGGTGAGACTTGAATCCGGACTCAAAAATGTTTGCAGGATGCCCCGTCTGGCTCTGTTCTTCTGTGCTGGCTTTTCCCTGAGGGTCTGTATTATGGTCCCTAGAATCTTCAAGTTCCCATCTTTTTGACATACAGTCTTGTGGAGGGTGAGAGGAAGTTTCCCTTTCCCATGAGCCTGGCAAACCTCTCTTCCACTGAGGAAATTATTGTAGCTGAGAGAATGTTTTACGCTAATTGCCGTGGAGTTTGGACATTCACTCACGTGGAGCTGGGGGATGGGGCTGACCTAGTCAGGCAACTGTGAATTGAGTGGGTGGGATCCCTGGAGGAAAACTGGGGTGCTGTGACCAAAGCTGGAGAAATGGATGCTGGGAGGCAAAAACAAATAGACTGATCAATAAACATGTCCATTTCATGATTTAGATGGCTATGTAGAAGACAACAACTTTTCTGAGAAATAAATATGGAATATGCTCGAGGCTTTTGGACAATATTTTGAGATCCTGAGACTTTATACCACAATGTCCAGAAGAGAGATTTGGACCCGAAAAAAATGCAAAAGCATTAAAAGAATTCCCCTTTAGAGCCTTTATTAAATTAAAAGAATTCCCCTATAGAGCACTTATTTGTTTATTCAATTTTATTTATTAGTTGCTTACCAGTACCAGGCTCTGGGTGAGCCATAGGAGATGGAGGGGTGAACAATAACAAGGAAAACAGTCACAGTGTTGGCTCTGGAGTAGGCTGGTCATCAGCATCAGGGATTATTTTTAATTAAGTTTTAAAAAATTGAATTATACACACACTAAAGTGCACAAACCTTAAGTGTACAGTTCCAATCTATTGAATTGCAATCTCTGCATGATTTTTTCTTGTTTTATATATAAAACAGCAGGATTCTCTGTAGCTGGGATTTGGTAACTCAGTTCACTTAAGAATATAAAAATCAGTCATTTAGATTTGGAAAAGAGCTTTAGGAAACAATTCCTTGGCACCAGAATTATTCCTATTCCACCCTGTTGGTCATCCATTCTTGCCAAATGATTCTAATTAAATCTGCGGGTGTACTTGCCTCAGGGTAGGCTGAAAGTAGGGCTCACCTCCAGGTGGGCAAATTCTTAGCTTCTGTGCCAGCGGTATCCTCCATGTTCACAGCGGTCATTACTGGAGCACCTGAGCTGTGTCACCAAACCCTCAACCCTTTCCCAACAGGATGCTTCAGGCAGCCGCAGTGTAGCAATCGGAGTATGCCAGATGAAAATGATTTTGCCATTTCTGTTCTTCCTAGCTGTCAACAAAAGAACACATTTAATTGCCCTCAAATCTCAGAGATCAATAAGCTGGCTGATGCTGTTCCTTCCCTTGTGTCTGTGATCCCAATACTTTTACAGGATTTTCTTTTTCTTGGCTGCCCGGATGTAGAAAAGTTAATGTTAATTTCAGCGTCTGCAGTCTGTTACTAGGTTAGAGGGAAAACTATCCAGAAAAGAAGTTTAAATTCTTTTAATTCTCAAAAGGTTGCTTGTAGGAATAAGATATTTGCTTAACCTTAATCTTATTATTACCTTTATAAGTAAGCTAATGGGATAAAGAATCACCCTCAACTCAGTCTAAAGTATCAATTTCAATAATGTAGATAAGCAATGGAAAGATGATTTTGAATAATTAAAAATACCAATCCCTTTGTTAAAGATATACATGAAATTCACTCACAGTGTTCTTTCCACAACTTTTGTTACTTATGATGATTAAAATTGGGTGAAAAATGAGTCTGGATCATGTTTTTCTCATTTTTGTTCATGCAATTTACCTCTGGAGAAATGATCCATTAGGAAATAATCTTTTCTTTTCTTTTTTTCTTTTTCACACCTACAGCACCTGGTCTTCCTAGGTGGTCTCCTGTAGAGGAAATAATCTTTTCAATCCAGATTTTTCTCTCTGAATTAAGCAATAGACTCCTGATTTTTTTTTTTCCTCCAGTGGGTTTTCTGCACGTTGTCCAGATTTCTAAAGTAAAGGTAGCGTGGACAGTGTCAGGGCCCTGTAGCAGTCCCCCCGCCACGCCCCCATGCCTCATTTCTCTGTATTCTGCTTTGCTTTCTTCATGGTGCTCATCTCACTCTGAAATTATTTGTTTTTGTTTTTGTTTTTGTCTGTGAGGGCCCTACAATGAATGAGTGTTTAAAGCCCTTCGATAGCTTCAATTGCCTTTAGTATTAAGTCTTCTTTCCTCTTACAGCACAATTCCCACCCCCGCCGCGTTGTCTATTTCTCCAGCCTCTCATCTGGCGCTCTTCCAGCCCCTGGGGGCCACATTCTGGTCCCCACTGACCCATGTCCTTTTCTCTGGTTCTCCTTCACATGCTTACCCCCATTTCTGGAATATTTCTTTCCTCAGCTGATTCCTCTTTACCCTTGACCCACTGGCCCGAGTAAGGACCCCTTACTGTGTGCTCTCTGGGCTTCCCTCATCACCAGGTTATCTTGACGATTATTATTATTGCCCATTTATTTGTCCAGATTCCTCCACTAGATGCAATGTTGGAGGCAGAGGCCTGCTTACTCTCTGGTGCCTCTTCTAATCCTGGAAGAGAACCTGGCCTATAGATATTTGTTGAACCAATGAATGAATGAATTAAATACCCACAAGTAGCTTAGAAGTGATTCCTCTTTGGTTAACTGAGAGTAATATGGTAAATTATGTTTTATTTATCACAATTACTGTGCCAGAAAGCAAGATAAGGGAAAAGCCAGAAATTATGGACCTGGAGAAATCATTTTCCCAAAACTGGATCTATATTAAACAAGTGATGTGGGCACCTGGGCTGGTGATCAGAACGCTTGCACTTACTTCCTCATTCTGCTACATTCCAGGATTTCAAAACATTGGAGAAGAGATTCTGAAATACCTTCAGGGTCAGGAAAAAATACAACCAATTCCTTTTGGGTCTACAGGTTTTCTGATTCTCCTCTTTCTGATTTGTTAATACCATCTATTAGACAGATGTAATTAATCTGAGATGAGATGAAGTGTAGCAGGCCAGATTTTTATCAAGAAGATTTATGGACTTCCTGCTCTGGTCCAGTTGAGGATGGGAAGGGGATGTTTATCAAGGAGTCAGCTGGATGTTGAGAATCTCGGGTGCTATTACCAGAAAACCGTAGAGCTAAGGTCCAGCTTGCAGGGATGGGGCAGTAATCAAGAAAATATTTGAGGGGATCTGGTGGTCGGTCAGTGAGAGTGTCGTCAGGTTATGCTCCCCACGTGGGACATTAAAAATGACTCATTTGGGAACTAACTGGACACAGAGACAGGATAAGTGAGAAATTTAGTTGGCAACAATTATACCAGAGAAGATTCTTAGTGAGGGGACTTTAAGAGCCTTAGATAGTTGTTTTGAAGAGTTTCGAGCCTCCCCACCACAGCTCTTACATGTCTGTAGGCTGCCAAGGGTTTTTTGAGACTTTTCCCCTAACTGTTTTCCACGAGTCAAGACTGCAGAGTCTTGAGCTGGGAGGTATCATGAGTTTCCACGTGTGACGGCCCAGGAGGCCCTCTTACTTTAAATGTTGGGTCAAATTTGGGCTGTGTCTGTTGTTGGGAGTCAAGATGACCATGCCAACATTTGTTTTAAAGATCTGATTTGGAATAATTTGTGACAACTTCCTGTTGGTGTCCATGATGAAGGAAGGTTGTTAGGAAAAACTGACTGCCAGAAGAATCCTTCTGGTCAGATCGGCATAAGAGGACTTCTTAGTAGCCTAGTCTCTCTAAGAAAGCAGACTAGAAAAATTCAAGAACATCTGGGCATTGTCTAAATTTAATTTTGTGGGGGGTTTAGGGCGGAAGGGTTTTTTAGTTTGGCCTTCACACTTATTTTCCTTCTAGTTAAGATATGTATTGATAGTTTGGATTAATGTCAGAAAATTAGGAATGTTGGAGATTATGGATTTTAGTTCACAAATTTTTTTTTTTTTTTTTAATCTATACAGAGAGTGGATTACCTCAGATAAATTAGAAACAGCTAAATTCCCAAGGGTCTCTTAAACTGGGTTAATTGCTCTTGCGGGATTTATTTTAGCTTCCAGAGCCTTTGAATTGCCAGAGGCAGTAATTTTAGATGTGGGGCCATCAGCATTCCCCAGAGGACTGCCTTTTAGTTGAAGGGGACTGTTTAGGGCTGGATTAAAGGTATTTTTTGTGGGGGAAGGGGAGGAGGAATACAAAGGGATGGTTAGTGCTTTTTCCCTGGGAGGGCTGTTACCTAGGCCTCTAGGTCCCACATGAGACTTGTGTGGTAGTCATTAAAAAAAGAAAAGTGAAAAACTGCAGTTAGCTCATTTATATGCAAGGTATCCCCCAACCATTTTCAAATCACAGGACAGGTAAAGTTTCCCAGGTACCTGTTATAAAGACACACTATTTGTGGTCTCTGTAAATTGAAATCTGAACCCTCGTGGTAGAGTTTGAAGGGAGACCTTATTCTCTGGTCACAAGAAGCTTTCTTGTAAAAGTCAATCATCTATTGGATCCAAACCCAGGCACCCAGGTGGCCAGAGCCCTCATGCTGGGCCTCGTGTTGTTCACCGATTTAAGAATTACCTGGAATGCTTCGGTCCCTTCAACTCACTCACCATCTTCCACTACTCAAGTGTCAATAGTTGATCAATCTTTATTCAGGATTCCCAAAGTTGTCCTGCTTTGGGGAGGGGTGGGCCCTAGGAATCTATATTTTAAGGCCCACAAATCTTCTAGTTGTCCTTAAAGCAAATTTTGAGAGGATAGAAAGGAAATCCCCCTTTCAGGCCACATATCCTCTTTGCTTCTCTATGAGCTTTCAGGTATGAGAGACGAGAGGAGCCTTTTTTAGCAAAGCTCTCATGATCCATTTATCTTTGTGAATCTGCACTTAATGCCTTTTTGGTGAGACGTGAAGCAAAGTTGCAAAGGTGCAACTTTCCAGGACCTGAAAAAAAAAAAAAAAAACTGTGTTAAAGCAAGTGAGGTCCCGGCCTCTCCAAATCCGTGAGGATGAAATTCCTTTTCCCTGCCTCCTCCTGCCTCCTGCCTCCTGTGCTTTGTCTTGGCAGGATGATTTGTAGCTGTGGTGCCAGATGGGGCAGGTGAGGCTAAGAAGGGGCAGTTTCTGAAGCCTGAAGTTTGCACACTCAGACTTTGGGCTCAGCCTGGCTGCTCTTGAGGACAGAGGTCTGAGCTGAGCCCAGAGGACAACCTCTAATTCTGGAGAGGCTTGCTGATCTCTGCTGACCCCTGGTGCAATTTCCTCACAAGGCACTCCAAGCCAAACGTAAGAGGACACAGTTAGTTGGGGGCAACAGAAACTGGGGATTGGGTATGAAGGAGAGTTTCACTGGTGAGGTTCACGTACTGGGAAGAACACACTAGATATATAGAAACCCAATGGAAAAATCTGTGCACTGCAGCTTCATGAAGCTTCAATTTCTGCTACAGCATCCCTAGATATGATGGCCCCTCTTTCTTGTGGCCCACCTTCAAGGTTCCATCTCATATTATGTGAAAATACTCTTTAATAATAAAAATCTTGTCAATTCTTTGCCGAAATCAGGTCTATCCTAAATCAGATCTGTTTGTTTAGGAGATCTGTTTAAAGAGGTAATGTAATTAGGCATGGCTTTTTCTTAGTAAATTTAATCTGGGTCCCAGAAATTACTGCATCATTTTGTATCAGGAAGCATAGCATACTGGTTAAGAAAGTGGACTCCGGAGTCAGAACTCCCTGGGTTCAAGTCCCAGCTCCATTACTGAGAGTGAGAGTAATGCCTACCTTATGTTGTGAGGATGAGATGACACATAATGCACTTTGTACAGTGCCTATTATATAATCCAATTAATGTTGGCTGTTTTGTCATCTCTTAAGTTCTCATGATTCATTCATTAAATAATTTGTTCTAAACTTTACCTGTAAGAGTCATCAAGTCCTATAGTTTGCTGACTGCATTCTTTGTAATTTCTCAAATGCTGACTATCAGAAATAGCAAACAGAGCCTCAGCACAGTGGGGTCACAGCGGGTGGTGAGGAAAAAGCAGTCTCACCCCAGTCACTGAGACCCAAGGGATTCAAGTGCAGGTGCGTTAGGCAGATCATAGGTGTGCGCATAAACTCCTGTTCTGTTTCCAACGTCTAAACTCTTTTCCTCTCACAGTAAAAACCAAAAACGTAAACAACACATTTTGCACCCCGAGAAATCAGAAGTAACGGAGTCACCATGACTGGTCTGGTCTCCCAAAAGTAAAAGATTAAATATTTCTCATAACTGGGCTCCCAAACAAACAGTTTTATCCCTGATATTTGCATTGTTGCAGGCCGGAGATATAGGTCAGGAGCTCTGTGAATATCAGTCATGTGAGCGAGTTGCTTCTTTAACCTCAGTGATATGGGGTATTTTTCCTATAAGTTCTGATTGTTTTTTATTTGGTGAGCCAGTCATTCTGAAGTCTGATTTCTTCACTTTCTTTGAAGGCGAATTTTTCTCTCCTTTTCTAAATTCTCCTTTCGCTGAGTATTTCTTGGACACCTGTCATACCTGGGTCATGCTAAATCTGCACGATGTTCTGTACGGGCCTCTTTGTTATTATGTTATGATATAAAAAAATATTGATTTTGAAATACTTTTAACTTACTAGAAGTAGCAAAAATAGTATAGTGAGTTCCGGAATACTCTTTATTCAGCTTCCCTTAATGATTGCATCTTGCATAACCATAGTACATTATTATTACACCAGGAGATTGACATCGGTCTTAACTCAGTTATAGACTTTATTCAGATTTCATATGCACTGTTTTGCGTGTGTGTGTGTGTGTGTGCATAATTCTATGAAATACTATCACAGGTGTTGATTTGTGCAAACATGGACACATACAGGATACAAAACTTTCCCATTGCCACAAAGAAACTGTGTTGTTACCCCTTTATGGTCACCCTTCCCACTAACCAAACCCCTGACAACTACTGATCTGTTCTTCCTCACCATAACTTTATCATTTCAAGAATATTATATAAATGGAATATTACAGTATATAAATTTTTGAAATTAGCTTTTCTTTTTCACTTAGCATAATGCATTTGCAATCTTCTCAAGTTATTGCTTGTACCAATATGTTTCTTTTTGTTGCTGAAGTATATTCCATTGTATGAGGTAAAATTAGGCATGGCTAATTTTATGTTTATCCATTTGCCTGTTGAAGGATATTTGGGTCATTTCCAGTTTTTGGCTATTACAATTAGAGCTGCTATGGACATTTGTGTGAAGTTTGTGTGTGTGTGTGTGTGTGTGTGTGTGTGTGTGTGTGTGTGTGAATATGTTTTCTTTCTCTAGGTTTGGGTGACCATCTTATGTTATAAACTGTGTTTGCAATTATGTTTATTAAATTACTGGTGTTAAGTAGTGTTTTTTGAATTGTCCTGGTAAAAGAAAAAAAACAGAGGAAACAGTATATAAGTGACGCATTTAAGCCAAATGAAGTCAAATGATATGGCATTTAGTGCTATTGATTGTTGACACTACAGTAAGTCCTCAACGTAGTCGATAGGGTCTGTGACTTTTGCAAAACAACATATAATGAAACCAATTTTACCAGATGCTAAATGATATAAACAAGAATTAAGTTCCTACAGCATCTCATCAACGTTAGAATGAAATGATTTTATTTGAAGATCTGCTGTACTTCAAATAGAGGCAAGTGGTAAGAGAATTGGGCCGCCACGAAACACGTGGTCGTTCAGACCTGCCAAATTGAAAGCGTTTGTGTAGAAGCAGCAGGACCATGCCACGTTGTGAAGAGTGATTCTCTTCCAGCTGAAAAACATCATCAATCCCATTATGTTAAAACAATTGCTTATTTGGATTTTTATTGATATTATGGTCATGTTTTTTATTTCATTTATAAATTTGTTTTAATTTTTATAGCTGTGGACCAGCACATAGTTAGCTCAACTACTCAATAAAAACACTAGAATATATGTGATCTAGCACTGGTGGTGCTTCATAAAGCCAAAGGAAAACACAAATACATTTATAATTTTAAAAAACTTTAAGGATGGGGATTTATACCATGTTTTATGTTTGTACATATTAATATAGTTTGTACATTAGATCAAACAGAGGTAAAAATAAAGGTGGCTTAAACAAATGTAGGTCTACTCTCTCTTTTATAAATGTCTGAGCTAGTAGGTGGTCCTGTAGTGTAGTGCCATTCAGAGACCCAGGTTTCTTCTAGCTTTCTTCTCTACCTTCTCGATTGGTGCTTCTCAAACTATAATGTGGATATGAATCATTTGGAGATCTTACTTCATGTAGAATCAGTTTCAGTAAGTCCTGTGGGGCCTGGGATTCTGTACTTCTACAAACTCCCAGGTGGCTCTGATGTTGCTGGCACACAGGCCATCCTGTGAGCAGTGAGGTCCAGGAGCATTGCCTTCATTTACGTGGTTGAAGCTGGTTTGTCACCATTGCTTTGGATTTCTAGGCTGTGGGAAGGAGTATAGAGGAAGTGAAGGGTAAGCAACTTCTGTGTGAGAACGTAGCCCAGCAGTTGTATGCATTCTTTCCACTTACTTCTAACTGGCCAGGATGTGGTTATATGACCATGCTCAGTTGCAAAGGAGGCTGGGAAATGTAAGCTCTAGGTAAAATTTGAGGAATTCTATTAACTAAAAGAAGATGTAGGGAATGAATATTAGAGAATTATTAGCAGTCCCTGCCACAATATTTAAAGAGAATTTAAGTGAACATGGGGTCTGTGAGAATTTCTTTCTTTTTGTATTACTTATATCTGAGAAACACTAATCTGAAGTGTAAAGTGTATACCTCCCGAGCATTTATATAAGATTTTCTATAATCTTTCCTTTGCCTGTACCTTCAGTGTCATCTGTCACGAACACCCCCTTTGTGCCAATTCTTTTGAATAACTTGCTTTTACCTGAACAAACATGTTCTTATACCCTTATGTCTTTGCACATGGTATTCCCTTTGTTTTTTTTCCCATCATTCATCTGCATCCTAATTAAGACTAGTCAGCATAACTATATTCTTAGGGAGTAGAAAGTACCCTTCAGCACAGGCAGGGGTTGTGCAAATTTGTGTTTTTACAGAGACCCCTTAAGAGAGAATGGAGAGGTGAGCACAAATGGTGACTTCTCTGGAACCTCTTAAACCTCTGTTATACTGATGAGAGCCACTGAGTTCATCTTCATACTTGAAAGGCATGACTCTAGATTCTAGACTCGGTCTATCCCCCACTCCCACTGCAACACACAGAGTAAGGCCCACATAGTTATGATGAGTTTTTGCTGTATAGAGATTCTAGGACAAACCTAGAAGCTAAGGGACCTAGATTCTATTTAAAGATGTTATTGACTTATTGGGAAGCCTTCAGATACTCAATTAACTTCTTTACAGAATACTAGTTTATTTCTTTAACTTAGGCTGGAATATGTAATAGGCTAAGATTTTCTTTTCTCTGAGACTGTTTTAGTTGCCTACAAATTAAAATTGACTGTGTGTGTGTGTGCATGTGTGTGTGTATGTATGTATATATATTAGAAGAATTATAAAATGCTCTTTAATTTTTTTTTTCTTTTTTGGTTTCTATTTCTTTCTAGAAATAGAATTCTCAAAAAAGTTTCCTGGATAATAATCACACTTCAAGTGATATTTCCTTTAGGAAACAAAACAAATCAACGACAAAAACTATCCATAGAGTATCCAAAGAACTCACTGCGTTTTCCCATTCTTTTTAATTCTATTTTTTAATATCTTTTTATTCTCTTTATATCAGAAGCTCACTATTGCTTTATTTGGGTGACAATGTCATTGCTGCTTCATTCACTTTTTTCTGTCTAACTGCCTCATTCATTCGTTTACCTAATGGGCTGCGTGGCTGAATTAAAAGTAACTACATGAAGGAAAATGTAATGTCTTGAAAATCCCCTGCTTCTTCACACAAGGCCCAACTTTCAGCAAAATAAGTACTGAATTAAAAGTAACTACATGAATGAAATGTAATGTCCTGAAAATCCTCTATTTCTTCACACAAAGCCCATCTTTCAGAAAAATAAATACTTTGGACCCCTTCTCTCTATTCTCTGCCTTTGATATGCGTGCTGCTTAGTTAACCTGGGGAGCAACTCCATTAGTCAATGAGAGCAGTCAGCCTGTGTCTGAAAGGGACTTAATCCTTGGCAGCTTTTTCTTGTTCTTTGAGTTGAAGTCCTCTGTTCTCTCCTGAGAATGCAGGCTTCCTTCTTTGGATTGTCTGTGCCAATACCAAGAGCTTTGTCATGAAAAAGAGATGTAGGTGTGAACAAATAGATTTCTCAGGTCCTTCAGATTCCTCAGAGAACATTTACTTGGAGCTTTCATTGTACTTTAATTTAGTCAGTTGGTCAATATTTTTTTAGCCCTTACTATGACACATCAAGGGTGTTATCCCTGGTAGCTAGGAGCTTCTGATTTAAAGGAAGAGAAAAATAATGGAGAGAGAGGGAAGGAGGGAGAGAGAGAGAGAGAGAGAGAGAGAGAGAGAGAGAGAGAGAGAGAGAGTGAGTGAGTGTTGAGAGAGAGAGTTAAGTTAGTTCAGACTGGGCTACAGGAAATTCTTCCGTTACCTGGTCCATATTGGAGGGCAGTGTTTGTCATGTCCCATGATTTCTAAGTTTCTCTTTTAGCATCTTTCAACAGAGTTGTACACTATAGCAAGGACTCCCTGGTGGTGGCCCTGGACCAGCAATTTCTCTCTGGTCTTTCCTGTGGGGAGAGATAGATTAAAAAAAAAAAGGGATTGGGAATCTTTCCTATACATCCTCTCTTGGGGCAGTGTGAGGAAAATAATGTGGGTTTAGAGTCAGGCTTGACCCTGTCGTGTAACCTAAGGGTAAGATTTTAGCCTCTCTGGCACTCAGTTTCTCATCTTTAAAATAGGAATAATATACTTGCTGCATAAGGTAGATATCATAATTAAGTGAAGAAAATGCACGCACAATGTTTAGAGCAGAGTCGGCTGTGAAGTAAATGCTTGCTTGCTTCTCCTCTCTCTTTGTAAACCTCCAGTGTGACCTATCACTTTCAGAACAGTGTGTTCCTCTCTGGAAAAGGGCTATGTTATTTGTTAAGCTGCTTTCGTGGCCCAGTCAATAGACTGAGAATTATGGTCCCCAGAGTCAGTCGCCTTATTGTTATCAAATTGCTTTGGCCTTGCTAGTTTCTGTAGTTGCCATTTTGCACTGTAATTGATTTACAGTTTCTTCCTACTCTCCTCTTGTTGATGTTATTACTAATCCAGGACACTAGGTGGTGCCATTTTACTAAGTATCAATGACTTTCACAGCTGACATAACCTGTTTGACTTGTTCGCGCTAAAAGACAATTTTTAACTGCATACATCAGTAGAGCCATTTATTCTAGCACAGCAAAGAAATCCTTTAACATATCTGTTTCCTTCATTTATAACATGCTTAGAAATCACCTAGAAGTTCGTATTTTGATTTGGTTCCATGGTTTCAGAGAGCAATAAATTTGGAGTAGATTCAAAGGGAAATCCTAGATTTCATTGAAATGAGAAAATGAAGTGTATGAGGAAAGGTCAACTAAACATGAATTACTTGATGTTCAAAGAGTAGATAGGCAACATCATGGTGGGATGTCATAATGAAGGGTTCCTAAGGAATATGTTAAGCAGCTGTTCCTCACTGCTGGGAAGAATAGAACAAGAAAAAATGGACTTAATGACCACAGGAGAAATGTTAGGTAGTTGCAGGGAAGAATTTCTGGAATCAAGAGTGTATAATATTATAATGAGAGAAATTGTCAAATTTTCCTTTATTAATATTAAAAACAAGTTAGGTAAGGTCTCAACATGTTCAGATAAGATTATTTGCAGTCATACTCGAAGATGGAGGAATGTTCTCTCCCTTATTATGAAGCTTATTTGCAGCCTGACACGTTATAGGCTAGGATGATGCTCATTGCTACCCATTGGCACAGGCTAGAACTAGATACGACTTAAAAGGATTAGCAGTAATTTCAAAAGGGTCCTAAAGTGTCCCATATATATATGTAATATTAGAGAGCTATAGTGTCACTAGCATTTTTTCTTGGTTTCTAAAATATTTATTTAAGGGCTGGACTAGAGGGAGGACAGCGACCCCAGGAGAAGAATCAGATGTGTCCCCTGACACTTATTTTATTGACTCTGATTTGTTACTTATCATATGATCCCTCAGATTGCAGTTTTGTTTTGTTTGCTTGCTATTCCTTATTTATACCTGTAACATCTGTAGATCAGTGAGAACTAGCTCATGCCATTACATATTCATGATTACACACCAAGTCCACAGGAGGGCGCCAAGCAACTTTTTACTTTTTCCACAGACTCAACAACAGTCTGAGTCCACCTTGGGTGTCCTTTCTTCCTCGCCGGACCCACAAAACCAGCAACCCTCCTGGGTCCCAGCTTCATCCTGGAGGAATGGTATATGACTTCTGAGGTCCTTCAGATTTGTCAGAGAAAATAACACATAAGATGTTAAACCTTCCACTGCTGATAATGATTGCCCCTTATTGCTTAACTTAGCTGTGTTATGCTAACAATACTTTACCTTCCCAAAGCTCATTTACCAGGTAGGGGTGAGGGGGAGATACAAAGAAAGAGGTGTTGGTGATGGGTGATTGGGACAAGGTAGAGAAAATGCAGGCCAGCTGTTTTTTCCTTGGCTGATTATAAATGTAAAGCATGTTCATAGTAGAAAATTTGGAAAAACAGGCATATAAAAAAATGAAACTATTCACAATTCTACCACTTATGGATAACTTAAATTAGTATTTTGAAATATTTCTTTCTTTATAGGAATTTGGAAAAATCGAGCTAACTCTTTGTAGAGAGATGATCCTAGAAGGTCATTGAAGGGGCTGAAAGGTGAATTTAAGAGCAGGAATGGTAAGTCATGTGGATGTGGATCAGTGGGTAGAGAAAAATCTGTTCCCAGAAAGAAAAGTGAGATAGGGATTCAGAAAGAAAAAGAAAGGGAGATTCTCAGGATGAGTCCTCTTGAGCCAAGAGACTGTCTTAGGTTCTGTGAGCAGTTGCCCAGCAGCCTTTCAATAACCAAAAAGAGAGTGAGTTCTTGTTACTTGAAATCAAAGATGTTTGATTAGAATAGCCACACAAAATAATAGGTGCATAATAATTATTAACTACTGATAGCTGCATGGAAAGTGCCCTTTTGCATTCTCTCACTCGCTGTGGTGCATGATGATAATTTACTGCCTAGATCCCCTTGGATTCCTTTTAACTCGATTCACTGTGCTTCGCCTCCAACAGCCTGTCCCCACCACTCTTCTTCTGGAGGACTGCCCTCAGATCACTGGGACCCACCTTACATGCATGTACAAAGAGCTGGAAGTTCCTGGAAATTTGTGACCCACTTGGGGTGACCCTTAACCAGTGACTGATGGGGATGGGAGTCTAAAGCTCTAGCTCCCTTGCCTTGGGTTGGAACAATGTACTCTCTAGAGTTCCCCTGTGGAGTCATGCCGAAGCTATCCTCTGTGGGGCTTTGAGATGGCACCTGTGGTAGGCAGCTTCCAAGATGGCTTCCAATTGTCCCCGCCTCCTGGTATTCATACCTTGTGGAGTCTCTGCTCCTGGAGTCTGGGATAGATAGTGACTTGATTTTAACCAATAGAATATGGCAAAGGTGATGGGATGTCACTTCTGGGATCAGGTTTCAAAAGTTGTGCTGTCTGTCTTGCTAGCCTCTTCTCTATTGCTTTCTCAGCTTGCTTGCTTTGGTGAAGCAAGCTGCCTTATTGGAGAGACACACATGACAAGGGACTGAGGACAGCCTCTGGCAAACAACTAGCTAGGAACTGAGGCCCTCAGTCCCATCTGAAACTATGTGCTGCCAACATTTACTGAGTGAGTGTGCAGGGAGATCCTTTTCAGGTTGAATTCTCAAATGAGACTGCAGATCCTCGGCCAGCACCTTGATGGCAACCTTATGACAGACCATGAAGCAGAGGACTCAGCTACACTGTACCTGGATTCCTGACCCATGGAAACTGTGAGATAACGAATGCATGTTGATTTTTGATGCCAACCAAGTGTTGGGGTAATTTGTTATGCAACAATAGATAGCTAATATAGCACCTTGCTCGATTTCCTGCCATTCCTTGTATTACTCCCTCAATTCTCTTACCAGTTTTTCCAGGGGATTCTTTCTTAATACATCACTTGCACTTGAACCTTCCCTAAGACATTTGGTCCTAGGCAGCAGATTCTAGGATGGGATTCTAAAGTTGGATAACTCACTAGCCAGATGTCAATGAGAACTATCATTGTAATAGGTAGCGTTCTATAGTATGGCATGCTGTACCCTTGCAAATACTAACACTTTCACCCATGATGAATTGAGATAGAGATGTAGATGGAAGAGGGTGTTCTGGTTTATGCACTAACTCTAATCATTGAGAGATTTGAAGGAAATAGTAATTAAAAGGACAGTGGAAGAGTTAGTTGATTTTGAGTGCTTACTGATGCATAGACGAGAGAAAATGACAAGCTTATTACCAAAATAAAGTAAGGTGTGAAAGTCTGAAGGCCTCCAGTGCAGCAACTGGAGGGTGGACCAAGCTTAAGATAAAGCTCAGGATCTGAGTGTAAGAGCATGGAACTTCAGAGAATACTACATTAGCAGCTTCTCTCATGTGAAAGTCAAGATCCTGACAGGGAAGGTGTGAAACCCTGAGGCTTGGGATGGGGACAACTGGGTGCACTAGGGACCTTTGCATTGCCAGATTCTCCTGAACCTCTGGGCCTGCAGAAATGGATCATTTCCTCTTGATAGAGGATAGCAGCACCTCCCCCTGTCTAAAGACTATACAGAGATTGTGATTGAAGCAGATGCTTTACAACACAGTACATGCTATCCTCATGATCTGCCTTCACCTCCTTTCCTGGCCATTAGACTAATACTTTTGGTCAAATATTATCATGTCTCAACTGGGGAAATGCTGGCCCTGCTGGAAGAGAAAGGAGCTGAGCTGCGGGAACTGGCTAGTATACTGGCTTGGGCATGGGTCTTGGCAGTGATGGCCTGGGAGTGTAGGTTACAGAGTTAGATAATGAGAGAGTTTGTTACTATGAAATACTCTCCTGTGATTCAGGATTTGATGTTCTGGCAAGTGCTCCTGGACCAGTCTCAATATGCTGCTGGATGACTCCCGGAAGCTTGTAAAAAATGGTGGCCCACAGTGAAGGAGGTAGAAAGGCCAGAACTGCATTGGCATAATGTTGAGTAAGTGATCAAAAGTCTCAGAACAGTGAGGATATGTGCTGGTTACCAATTTATTATCTCTTAGCACCAAATCCACTTTTTCTTTTCTGTTCTGCTTTGTGATTTTTGGAGCCGGACTATGTGTAATCATTTCTCTTTTGCCATCTGGTATAATATTGGTCTTTAGCAGTAGAGGGCGCTGGAGGGATACTGCACAGCACAGGGAAGGAAGGAGCTTTTGCCTGATTTTAGAGTGCTTATTTTTCCCCACTTTCTTTTCCCTCCCATGGAATGCTTGCTAACAGCGGGTGGAGGCCCAATGGCGCTCACTCCCTTACAAGTTGCTGTGGCAATTTAACAATCTGCTTGCTGTGCACCAGCCCCACTTCACTCAGTAAACTTCACTGGTAATCAGAATGGTTTGGCCTGCAGGGTTCTCTCACAGAGGCCAAGTGATCATGGTGTAATGATGAATAAAAAAAATGAGCAGTCTACTAGAATATCGCTTCATCTGTATAGCAGAAAACAACAATAACAAAATGTACTCCAGATATGGTGGCCAACAACCTGATTTGAGTTGCCACAATGGAGAGTCATGACAATCCACCCATTTTCCATACCTAAGCCATTCATGGACTCAGAGTCCCTTGATGAAAGGACACTGGGTCCCCTGTGAAGAACCTTGCAATGTTGCCACAAGCATATACTGTAAATCTTCCCCCAAATTTTTCCTAGTGGGACTGATGGCCATTTACTAGAGTGACTGTACATTGAGGAAAAGGCAATGTTCAGACCTTTTGGTTGTTACTAGATACTGGTTCTGTATTGATGCCAATTTCTGAGGAAGTAAAATGCTACTGGGGCTCAGCAGTCAAAGTGAGGACGTACAATGGTCAGGTGATAAATAGAAACTTAATTCTAAATTTGGAACCTTTCTGTGGTTGTTTTCCCAATTCCTGAATGTAATATTGGGATATACACAGTTGGTAACTGGTAGAATACCTACATCAGCTCTATGACCCATTGAGCTAAGGGCCATTCTGACAGGCAGGGCTAAATAGAAGCTTCTAGAACTCCCCCTCTCTACCAAGGGAGTAAACTAGAAGCAAAAATGCATCTGTGGGTAAATTATAGGTATTATTGCTTCAAAGACTTAAAAGAGGCAGAGTTGGTGATACCCAGCACTTTCTCATTTAACTCACCTGTTTCACCTGTGCAGCCTTTGGATGCATCTTATAGAAGGACAAAGAATATTGTAATCTTAATCAGGTAGTGACTCTAATGCAGTTTCTGCCTTGGATATAGAATCTTTATTAGAGCAAATTAACACAGTCCCCTGACACTTGGTATGCAGCTATAGACCTAGCTAATACTTTTCTACTACTCATATCAATTTGTGCAGACCACCAGAAGCAGCTTCCTTTGACCTGGAAAGGCCAATAGTACACCTTCCCTTTTCCAGGCCCCAAACCATTCTCTACTGTCTAGGAATCACTGTATCTTTCCCTTGGACAACATTGCTTTTCTCATAAAATGGATGACCAGGAGCACTGCCCCAAACTCTTTTCCCTGGTCTTCAGAGGAGGCATGTGGATGCACCGATGAGAGTGGGCCAAATGCGTCAGCGTGTTTTTCATTGCATATTAATGCCTTGTAGAGAGCATCCACTGCAGAGGAGACATTGGGCAACCAGGTTATCAAGTGGGCTCATCCAATAGTGTCAGCCAGCCTTTGTCCTTCGTCACCTAGCATTTGTACAAGAGGTCTATAAATGGAGGTAAAGGTTATACATGTGTTGGGCTCTCTTTCACTAAGGTTGATCTAGGCACTGCTGCTTATTTAATATTTGATCTGTTTGGATGATCTGTCCATATCCGACAGTGGGGTATTTAGGTCTCCTACTATGATAGTGTTTTAGTCTGTTTCTCCCTTTAGTTCTGTTAGTAATTGCTTTACATGTTTCGGGGCTTCCTGATCAGGAGCCTAGATATTAATAAGTGTTATGTCTTCTTGGTGCATGATTCCCTTTATCATTATGAAGTATCCCTCGGTATCTTTCTTTACCTTTTTTATTTCGAAGTCTATTTCGTCCTATATTAGTACCCTACTCCCACTTTTCTCTGAAAGCCATTTGCTTGAAATATCATTTTCCACCCTTTCACTTTGAGTCTATATTTGTCTTTGGAGCTGAGATGTGTCTCCTGGAGGCAGCATATGGTTGGGTTTTGTTTTTTGATCCATTCTGCAACTCTGTACCTTTTTGTTGGTGAGTTCAATACATTTACATTTAGGGTGATTATTGAAATACGAGCTCTTCTTATAGCCATTTTATCTTTTGCTTTCTAGTAGCTCAGTGTTTCCACTGCTTCCTTGTCCTTGTGTTTCTGTTTTCTTTATTTTGGTTGGCTTTTGCCTCTGGTTCTTCTTGTTTTATGTTATATACTTCAGTTTTGAATCTTTGTGTGTGTGTGTATATATCTATATCTATATCTATATCTAT
>NW_011889165.1:1451881-1455575 GCF_000151845.1 Pteropus vampyrus | reverse complement strand
CATTATTTTTCATTCTTCGGTTTCTCTCTTTTTCCTCCTGATTTATTTCTAGATTTCTGTCTTCGATATTACTGATCCTTTCCTCCATTTGTTGACTCTTTTTCCAAAGCTTGCTATTTCATTTTTCAACTCTTGCAGTGTGTTTTTTATCTCCGCAAGATCTATTCTGTTCTTTTCGAGGGTTTCAATCTCTTTGCTCTGCTCATCTAGTTGTTTTTTCAATTCCTGAAATTGTTGATATGACTCATTTCAGAACTCACTGAGTTTTTTCAGAAGTACCATCTTGAATTCTCTGTCATTTAAGTCGCATATTTCTATGTCTGTAAGCTTATTTTCTGGAGATTTTCTTTTTCTTTCTGAGATGCCTTGTTACCTTGGTTGTTCGTGATATTTAATGGACTATTTCTCCATCTGGGTATTAGTGGAAGTGTATTCTGCTGTTTTTCCAGAAAGAAGATTTATTATATAAAGATATCTCTTTAGCCTGTAGCAAAGAAGGCGCTTTTCTTTTGGTTTCCAGTAGGTGGTGTCTAAGCCTTTTGGATCCCTGTTTTATATAAAGCTTTAAAAATGCCTTTTTATTTTCTGACTGATATTTAATCATGCTCACTACCCTCAGTTTCAGTCCCTGTCAGGGTTAGCAACAGTTTTGGTAAAGTTTTCTCAGATTCCCCTGGAGCTCCATGGTATTGGGTCTTGGAGGGTATGGGGAGAAGGGCCCTCTGGGTTGGGTATTGGGAATGGTGGCTCAGCCTTTGTTTTGCAACCGCAGTTGGTAAAATCAACTGTTGTTTCTCTGCTGGCCACTTCTCTGCCTTCTGCCCTGATATCTGGGCCCTTCTGCCAGCCAGCCACGGGGAGCTCACAGTTTTTCCAGGCAGGGCTGTTCAGGGAAATCACAGCTCCTTCTCCTCTCCCCCTCCTCCTGCAGGTAGCTCCGGTGGCTGTGAGAGGCAGCTTCTTTGTTTCTCCCAGTCCACTGCCTGACACCCAGGGTTCTGACCTATGGTAGCTCTTATGCACAGATCCCACGCTCAGACGTGCTGGTGTGCAGTTTGGGTGTTTCTTGTTGAGTTTTAAATGTTCAGCTTATTGTTATCTCAAGGGGAGAGATCTGGGAACATCTCTCACTCCGCCAAGTTTCCGAAGTAATATTTGATCTGTCAGCAGCAGAGATCTAGTCTGAGTCCTCAATATAGTAAGCAGCTGAAGGAGACCAAGCAGGTACTTGGTCACCAGTTGATTATATCAGACACCCTCACTCTTGAAAGGTCAACAGTTTGTCTTATTTTTTAATTTTTAGTTTTCAATTAGAGTTGACATTCAATATTTTATATTAGTGTCAGGTATACAGCATAGTGGTTAGACATTTATATAATTTACAAAGTGATCCCCCCAATTGGTCTAGTACCCATCTGGCACTATACATAGTTATTACAATATTATTGACTATATTCTTAGTGTTGTATCTCGCATGCCTAATTTGTATTTCTTAATCTTGTCATCATTTTCACTATGCTCCCCCCGACCCCCCAAACTGACAATCATCAGTTCATTTTCTGTATCTATGAGTGTGTTTTAATTTTTTTTTTTGGTTTATTTTGTTCCTTAGATTCCATGTATAAGTGAAATTGTATGGTATTTGTCTTTCTCTGTCTGACTTATTTCACCTAGCATAATATTCTCCAGGTCCATCCATGTCATTGCAAATGGTAAGATTTCATTTTTTAGGGCTGAGTAATATTCCATCGTATATATGTACCACTTGTTCTTTATCCAATCTTATAATGATGGACACTTAGGTTGCTTCTAGATCTTGGCTGTTGTAAATAGCGCTGCAGTGAACATAGGAGTGGATATATCTTTATGAATTAGTGTTTTGTATTTCTTTAGATAAATACCCAGAAGTACAATTGCTGGGTCATGGGTAGTTCTATTTTTAATTTTTTTTGAGGAACTTCCATACCGTTTTCCATAGTGGCTGTACCAATTTGCAATCCCATCAACAGTGCACGAGAGTTCCCTTTTCTCTACATCTTCTCCAACACCTGTTTTTTGATTTATTAATGATAGCCATTCTATCAGGTGTGAGGTGATATCTCATTGTGGTTTTAATTTGCTTTTCTCTGATGATTAGTGATGTTGAGCATCTTTTCATATGTCTATTGGCCACCTGTAGGTCCTCTTTGGAGAAATGTCTCTTCAGGTCCTTTGCCCATTTTTAAATTGGATTGTTTGTTTTTTGGGTGTTGAGTTGTATGACTTCTTTATAAATTTTTTGATATTAATCCCTTATTTGCTGTATCGTTGGCAAATATCTTCTCCTATTCAGCAGATTGTCTTTTCATTTTGTTGATTTTCTTTGTTGTGCAAAAACTTCTTAGCTTGATGTAGTCTCATTTGTTTATTTTTATTTGCCTGAAAAATATATGAGAAAAACTATTACTAAGAGCAATGTCAGAGAGTTTAGTGCCTATGTTTTCTTCTAGGAATTTTATAGTTTCAGGTCTTACATTTAAGTTTTTAATTAATTTTGAGTTTATTCTTGTTTGTGGTGTAGGAAGGTGTTTCAGTTTCATTTTTTATATGTATCTGTTCAGTTTTCCTAACATCATTTGTTGAATAGGCTGTCTTTACTCCATTGTATATTCCTGCCTCCTTTGTCATAGAGTAAATGAACATATAGGTGTGGGTTTATTTTTGGGTTCTTTATTCTGTTTCATTGATCTATGTATCTGTTTTTATGCCACTACTATGCTGTTTTGATTACTATAGGCTTGTAGTATAGTTTGATATCAGGTTAGCATGGTATCTCCAACTTCGTTCTTCTTTCTCAAGATTGCTATTTGGGATCTTTTATGATTCCATATAAATTTTAGGGTTATTTGTTCTAGTTCTGTGAAAAATGCCATTGGTATTTTGATAGGGATTGAGTAGTAGTGACATTTTAACAATGTTAATTCTTCCTATCCATGAGCATGTATATGCTTCTATTTATTTCGATTTCTTTAATTTCTTTTTTTAAATGACATAATTTTCTGAGAACATATCTTTTACCTCCTTGGTTAAATTGATTCCTGGGTGTTTTATTCTTTTCGATGCAATTGTAAATGGAATTGTTTTCTTAATTTCTCTTTCTGATAGTTCATCATTGATGTATAAAATTGCAACCGACTTCTGAATATTAATTTTGTATCCTGCTATTTTATTGAATTCATTAATGAGTTCTAATAGTTTTTTTTTGGTGGAATCTTTAGAGTTTTTTATATATAGTGTCATGCGATGTGCAAATAATGACAGTTTTACTTCTTCCTTTCCACTCTGGATACCTTTTATTTCTCTTTCTTGTCTGATGGCTATAGGTAGGACTTCCAATACTATGGTGAAAGTGGACATTCTGGTCTTATTTCTGATTTTAAGGAAAACACTTTTAGCTTTTCCCATTGAGTATGATGTTAGCTGTAGGTTTGTCATATATGGCCTTTATTATGTTGAGGTATGTTCCGTTTATTCTCACTTTGCTGAGAGTTTTTATCATAAATAAATGCTGAATTTTATCAAAAGCTTTTTCTGCATCTATTGACATGATCATATGACTTTTATCTTTTTAATTTGTTAAGGTGGTGTATCATATTAATTGACTTATGGATATTGAACCAACATCGCATCCCAGGAATAAGTCCAACTTGATCAT
>NW_011889165.1:1450296-1451644 GCF_000151845.1 Pteropus vampyrus | reverse complement strand
TGTTGGTTCTGTGGCCCCTTGGGAGGGGCTCCTGTGCAGGCCAAGGTCAGCTGCTGCCTTTGATAGCTCAGGGCTACCTGGTAGGAGCTACAAAGTGATCCACAGGTGGTTGCTGCCTATGCTGGGTCTGAAGACAAGTGGGGGAGGCCACTCTGTGAGCCAAGGCTGGTTGTCCTCAGTACCGGCTTAACAAAGGGTCCAGTGCACCTCAAGGCCTGAGGCTGCCTGCAGCTGAAAGAGTCTTTGGGTGGTATGCGAGGTGGGTGAGGCAGCGACCCAGAGAGTCACTGGGGTAAAGCAAGCCGGCTTTATTTACCTGGCCAGTGTGGATTCAGGTTTAGTGCCAGTTCTGAGTCTGTGGCTTCCTGTAAAAGTCTCAGATCACGAGGTCAGCCACTGCCCTCCTTGGGCCTGCAGGCACCAGAGATCTGTTCAAGAAATATTGTACCTCTGGATGATGCTGGTTGCCTGCCATTGGGATCAACTCTGGAGGTATATAAGCAGAGGCCTGTTGATTATTGCTAACAGAGCCTCCTGCTGAGAGGTAATTTGTAAGTTGGGTGGGGTCTCAGGGAGCCATGGGGTAGATTGAGCCAATCCCATGAAGCCAATGCAAATTCGGATTTGGAGCCAGTGCTGTCTTTGGCCCCTTACAAAAGTCTCAGATTGTATTCAGGCCAGCTGCTGCCTGTCTCTGACCTGCAAACCCCTAAGATTTGTTCAAGAGACACTGCATCTTGTGCCGACACTGACTGTCTGCCTCTGAGAGTCTCTCCAGAGATGCTGGAGCTGAGGACTGTCCAATGCACCCCGTGCTGACAGGGTAGGGTGGGGCTGGTTTTCAGGCAACAAACTGTTCCTCCAGTTTAGCCTGCACCAGTGATCGGCCGCTGAAATTTCTCTCCTGGGATGTGCAGGTCCAGAGAGCTGAGGGCTGTTGATTGCAGTCAGATGCACGGACCTAGGGAAGAGCAGGGTGGGGCTGATTGCCCGGGAATGGGCTTGCCAGGGGCAATTTGTGGGTCGGGTGGGGCAGGATGTCGGGTAGCAAAGGGGTGGATCTACCCGTCTCACTGGGTCAATGCAGATTTAGGACTGGCCGTGTGGGGGAGGGTTCCACACAGGCAAGATGGCACCCGTTGTGAATGCTCCAGAGGAGACCTGACAAAGGAACAATGGTGGCTGTCCCTCAAGCCCTTGCCCCGAGGCTTCACAAGTCAGTCTTTCCCCGTATGTCTCTTGCAACCCTGGAGCTACTGACCCTCTGCTGGAGCCCAGGGTGTGTCTGCGAGCCAGTGAGTCTGCATGGGCCCTTTAAGTGGGACACCTAGGTTTTCAGGTTCCTTGC
>NW_011889165.1:1447522-1450246 GCF_000151845.1 Pteropus vampyrus | reverse complement strand
AAAATGAGTTTGGGAGCCTTCCCTTCTCTTGAATTTTTTATGAATAGTTTGAGAAGTATAGGTGTTATTTCTTCTTTGAATGTTTGGTATAATTCACCTATGAAGGCATTCGGTCCAGGACTTTTGTTTTTTGGAAGTTTTTGATTACTTATTCGATTTCTTTGGTGGTAACCAGTTTGTTTAGATTTTCTGTTTCTTCTTGACTCAATTTTGGAAGATTGTATGTTTCTAGGAATGTGTCCATTTCTTGCAGATTGTCCAGTTTGTTGGCGTACAATTGCTCATAGTAATTCTTATAACCCTTTGTATTTCTGTGGAGTCCATTGTCACTTCCTATCTTTCATTTCTTATTTTATTTATTTGGGTCCTATCTCTGTTTTCCTTGATGAGTCTAGTTAAAGGTTTATCAATTTAGTTTATCCTTTCAAGGAACCAGCTCTTGGTTTCATTGATCTTTTGTATTTTTCTAGACTCTATTTCATTTATTTCCACTGATTGTTATTATTTCCTTCCTTCTACTAACTGGATTTTGTTTGCTGTTCTCTTAAGTGTAAGGTTAGATTATTTATTTGAGATTTTTCTTTTTGCTTGAGATAGGTCTGTATTGCTATGAATTTTCCTTTTAGGACTGCTTTTGCTGTGTCCAATAGATTTTGAGTTTTTGTATTTTCATTTTCATTTGTCTCTAGGTATCTCTTCATGTCTTCCTTGATTTCATTAACCTATTTATTGTTTAGTAGCATGTTATTTAGCTTCCATGTATTTGTGTATTTTCTAGTTTTTTTCTTGTAGTTGATTTCTAGTTTCATACCATTGTGGTTGGAGGAAATGCTTGATATGATTTCAGTCTTCTTAAATTTACTGGCTTGTTTTGTGGACTAACATGTGGTCTATCCTGGTAAATGTTCCATGTGCACTTGAGAAGAAAGTACATTCTGCCGCTTTGGGGTGAATACTTTGAAAATACCAAAAAAATCCATCTTATATAGTGTGTCATATGAGGGCATTGTTTCCTTGTTGACTTTCTGTCTGGAAGATCTGTCCATTGGTGTCAATGGTGTGTTAAAGTCTCCTACTGTGATTGTATTACTGTCTATCTCTTTCTTTATGTTGGTCAGTATATGCTTTATATATGTAGGTGCTTTTATGTTGGGTGCATAAATGTGTACTAGCATTATGTCCTCTTGCTGTGTTGATCCCTTTATCATTATGTAATGTCCTTCTTTATCTCTTATTATAGCCTTTGTTTTAAAGTCTATTTTGTCTGATATAAGTATTGCTATTCCAGCTTTTTTTTTTTTTCATTTCCACTTGCATGAAATATCTTTCTTCATCCCTTTACTTTCAGTTTGTATGTGTCATTTGATCTAAAGTGGGTCTCTTGGAGACAATGTATGCATGGGTCTTGTTTTCTTTTCCATTCAGCTACCTTATGTTTTTTGATTGGAGCATTTAATCCATTTGCATTTAAAGTGATTATTGATCCCCTCAACATTTCTTATAATACTGGCTTGGTGGTGATAAATTTCTTTAGCTTTTTCCTGTCTGGGAAACTCTTTATTTTACCTTCTATATTAATTGATAGCCTTGTTGGGTGGAGTAGTCTTGGTTGTAGGTTCTTGTTTTTCATTGCTTTGAATATTTCATGCCAATCCCTTTGGGCTGCAAAGTTTCCTTTGAGAAATTAGCTGAAGTCTTACGGGTGCACTCTTTTAAGTAACTAGCTGCCTTTCTCTTACTGCTTTTAGGATTCTCTTTTTGTCTTTAACCTTTGGCATTTTAATTATGATGTGTCTTGGTGTGGGCTTGTTTGGGTTCCTCTTGTTTGGGACTCTGTGCTTCCTGGAGTTGTATATCTATTTCCTTTGCAGGTTAGGAAACTTTTCTATTATTATTTCTTTAAATAGGTTCTCAATCCCTTGCTCTTGCTCTTCTCCCTCTGGTACCCCTATGATACGAATGTTGGTATGCTTAATGTTGTCCCAGAGGTCTCTTAAACCATTCTCATTTTTTGGATTTTTTTCTTTTGCTGTTCCAATTGTTGTCTTCCTTCCTTGCTTTCCAAATCACTGATTCGATCCCCTGCTTCACTGGTCTACTGTCGATTCCTTCTAGTGTATTCTTCATTTCTGACTGGTTCTTTTTTGTGTTTTCTAAGTCCTTTTTTATGCTTACCATCTCTCTGTTGAAGTCCTCACCGAGATCAACTATTCTCCCTCTAAGCATCCTTTTAACTAGTATTTTGAACTGTGTATCTGGTAGGTTGCTTTCTTCCATTTCATTTAGTTTTTTTCTGGAGTTTTCTCCTGTTGTTTCATTTGTGGCATGTTTCTTTGTTTTCTCATTTTAGTTGCCTCTCTGTGTTCAATTCTATATATTAGGAAGTTATGTCTTCTAGTCTTGGCCAGATGGCCTCATGTATTAGGTGTCCTTCATGGCCCAGTGGCAGTCTTCCTGATCACTTGTGCTAGGGGCTCTGGGTGTGTTTTTGTGTGAGTTGTGTGTGTTCTCCTATTGTAGCTAAGCCTTCATTGCTGTTAACACGTCAATAGTTGGGATTGACTCTTGGGCTGACTGACTATGAGGACTGGCCATGCCCACAGGATATAAACTGCTGTGTAGGGGCTGACCCCTTGGAGTAGAATTCGCTCCAGCAGGCTTGTGTACCTGTTGAAACCACCCTTTGAATATGCTGCTTATGGAGCTAGTCAGGTGATGCTTTGT
>NW_011889165.1:1443059-1445007 GCF_000151845.1 Pteropus vampyrus | reverse complement strand
GACAATGGTGGCTGTTCTTCTAGTCCTCACCCTGTAGCCACACAACTCAGTCTTTCCCGGTATGTCTCTGGCACCTCTCACACTGCTGTCCCTCTGCTGCAACCCAGAGGGACTGCCTGCGAGTTAGCGAATCTGTACACAGGCCCTTTAAGGGGTTTCCAGCTGCCTTCCTTCTCACCCAGGTGGTTGGAAGCCCCACTGATTTTTACAGATTTTGTGAGGACTCCTCTTCCCAGCACTGGAATTCTGAGCCGGGAGTCCCGGTTTTAGGTTGGGGTTCCTTGCTCCTCCAGAGGGAACCTCTGCAGCATATCCTTCCCAATGATCAAAGACCACATGTGAGAGTATGGGACCAGCCCATTTTGTGTCTCTTGCCTTTCCAGCCAGTCTCCATGTGGCCTCTTTATATCACTGGTTATAAGACTTAGGGTCAGCTAGTCTTCAGATGGTTCTCTAGGTGGACTGTTCCATAATTTAGTTGTAATTTTAATGTGGAAGAGGCAAGCATAGCATTTACCTACTTGCCATCTTGACCAGAACAACTAAGACTCTCAACAATTTGTCTTAACTGGAATAAAACTGTATTCTAGGTATAGATGTTCCTTTTCTGTCTTCAGTTCCACAGCCAGTACCACTATCCAACATCTCCCAGAGTACTGAATTTACCGCTATCTCAGGGCTCTCAGTGTGTCTGATGTACCAACAAGGGATCTCACATATCACCTTGACCAAGGTATACTCACTTTATGTGGAGGAAGTATAGTAACAGACATATGATCATGGAGTCACTAATTTTACCATATAGTGCATAGGATGCTGACAGGTTGAAAAACATTGGAATAGCTTCTTGAAGGGGTGGCTAAAGTGTCACCTTGAAGACGCTAATCTACAAGGTTGGAACACTGTCTTTCAGGGTGCAATATTTCTTTTGAGTTAATGACCATTACATGGTTTTGTGTAGAGCATGAGTCTGGGTTCCAAGGGATGGAAGAAATAGTGGTCCTTCTCATCATCAATTCCAGTGACTCACACGGGGAATATGTGCTTCTTGTCACTGCAATTTTAAGTTCTGGAGTCTAGAAGTTCTGGTTTCCAGATGGGGATACTGCCATCAGGAGTCTCTGTCAGAGTCCTCCTAAACTTAAAAGTATGTTGGTACCTTAACATTTTATGCTTTTCTTGTCATTGGATTAGTAGGCTAAGAAAGGAGTTATAGTGGCAGAAGTAATTGACCCTAATCATCATGAGGAGGTGGGTTTGCTACTCCATCATGAGGACAGGAAAGAGCATGCTTAGAACTCAGGAGATCCACTGGCATGTCTCTTGGTACTTTCATATTAAGAAAAGAATTAATAGATGCTGTGGCCTGACAGGGCATAGCCATGGACTCAGATTCCTCATGGACTGAGGCAAGCAACCTAGACCAGCAGTATTGCTAGCCAAAGGGAGAGGAATCTAGAATTGGTGGGAGAGGAATCTAGAATTGGTGGTAGAGAATTTAGAATGGGTGGTATCAGTTATAGCTTTGGGACCAACTGCAGCAGTAGAGACCATGGCTTGTCTTACTAACTTCCTTTTGCAAAGAGGATCATACCAATAGAATCAAATTAATAATAAAAATAATTATCTACGGCCATGCCACCCTGAACACACCTGATCCTTTCTGATCTCGGAAGCTAAGCAGAGTTGGGCCTGGTTAGTACTTGGATGGCAGATCACCTAGGAAGACCAGATGGTGTAGGTGTTAAAAAAATAAAAAACAACACAATAAAATAAATAATCATAATTTATAGAGTTCATATATTCTTGGCACTGTTCTAGGTTCTTCACATTTGTAAGCTCACCTAATTTTTATAAAAAAACCTATGAAGTTGGTGGTATTATTATGATAGTTTTACAGATGGAGAAACTGAGACCTAAGTAACTAAGTGATCAAGAATTGAGGAGG
>NW_011889165.1:1434044-1442219 GCF_000151845.1 Pteropus vampyrus | reverse complement strand
CTACTGCTTCTTGTAAAGCTTGTGGCCACGAAAGTCACTAAGACTTTTCCATTCTAGCTCCTTGTCTTTAATTGTATATACAGTTAGTTCCCAGAACTGAACTCACTATTTTAACTGATTTATTATCCCATGTAGCTTTTTTGTGATGGGCAATTTAGTGTAATATTGGGATAGTTGTGATTCCATACTTTTCTCTTTTTCTTTTAAAATGACACAAACCAGTATTTGCTTTTATTTTTTAATGTGCTAGTTTTAGATTTATCTCTTTATTTCATCATATATATACCTACATATATATATTTGTCATATATAGCAAGATATTTTATTTGTATGTTTTGTCATTAGTCACAAAAGAATATGAATTTTTAAAATAGAATTTGGTTTTGTCCTTTAACTGGCAGAAAGGTGCCCTGGTCATTGTTTTTTTTTTAAGTTAGGAAGACCCAAAAAGAAAATTGATATTGTGGACATGGATATAATGTGATAATGTATTCTTTTTAAAAAATTAAGATGTAATGCACATACCATAAAATTCGTCTTTTTTGAAGTGTATAATTCAGTGGTATATTCACAAGCTTGTGAAACCATCGCCATTGTCTGATTCCTGAACATTTTCATTATTTCAAAGAAACTCCGTCCCAGTTAGCAGTTGCTCTGTACTCCCCCATGTCCCAGCCCCATTTGTATTTCTGACTCCTTGCCACTACCTGTGGGTGGAGATTTGAGCCTTGTACTCTGAGAGCTGTCTGGCACTTTTTTTTTTTTTAAACTGTGTGTGTGTGTGTGTGTGTGGGGGGGGCGTGTAAATCATGCATTACTTGCAGAGTTACAACCACTTATCTCTTGAATTATACTTGGTTGTTAGGAAGAGATAAACTTGTTTTCGATGGAAAGGGGCTTTTGCTCACTGTCATCTCCCCCACCTGGGCTTCAGTTTCTTCAATATTCATGTTGCTCTTTCCAGTTAAATGTCCATTCTCTTTAAAGAAAAGAAAGAAGCAAAATAAAAGTTGAGCAGTTTTTTCTCTACGATCCATTAACGTTGCACCATAATCTCTACTTAACAGACTTCTATCTTCCTTTTTCGTGCTCCGAAGGAAATCTTAAAAACTCTTTTTCCTCACCGTCCTAGCATCATTTGTATATTCTGAACTTTAGCCTTCTTGAACAGTTCCCATTGATTTGTGCCAACTTTTGCATTTAATCTTCGTTTTGGGTCCCTTTGCCCCATCTGTGGTATGTGTACCCTAAATCTGAGCTTGCTAGGACACTTCTGTGTCGCCACCTTAGTCTTTGCTCTGTTTTCTTCTTTCCAGGAATAATTTGTAGAAGTTAGGCTGGAATTTTATTTTTGAAAACCCCATTCTCTCTGTATAACCTTCCCTTGGAGAACCACAGACCGTGTGGCCCCATAGCTATGTTTTCTTCCTGCCATACGGTGAGAGGGCTTGTGTCCAACTACACAGCTTTCCTTTTCCTAACGGTTCATCAGTCTAGGATGACAAAGTCCCTTTGTTCCCCAAGGTTCCTGTTACTTTATCTTCACCAAAGAATTCTCCTATGTTAGTCTGAAAGAGTAGTTTACGCTGATTATTTCCTTCACCTCTGAGAGATCATACTGTCAGGCTGAATTTGTCAGGTGCATTTTCATAAATGGAATAGGACATTGCCTTTATAAGATCTTTGTAGTATGTGATCATTTGTTCTTTTATAAACATTCATGAAGTACCACTTGCAGAAATCCACCTGAGAGCAGAGATGAAAGGAAAAGAGGAAGGTTATATGCTGAGCTGATGGAAAACAGGGCCACATAGGAACACACTGTGTTTCTCTAGATGATGGCATTTTAACCACTATTTTTTGAGAGTAGTCAGCTAATTTACCTAGTTTCCCATGCAGTTAGATGATTAAGTTAGAATTCTGGCTCTACCCTAATTGTATGACTTTGGGCAGATTACTTATCCCTTCTAAGTTTTGGTTTGTTTGTTTGTAAAATACAAATAAGAATACTTATCTCGTAGAATTTGTCATAGATTAAAGATAGTTGCAAATTTTTTGACACTCCTCCCATTGAGAGGTAAAATCTATGTCTCTGCTTTTAAATCTGGGCTCAGTGTTTGCTTGGTGAGTGGAATATGGTAGAAGTGACAATATACCAGTTTCTGGCATAAGAGAGTGGCAGTTCTACTTCCTCTTCCTAGGAAAACTTTCTTTAGATGTCTTGAGCCACCATGTAAGAAGTCCAGATACTCTGAGACCACCATGCTGGAATCTCAGTATGAGACAGTTCTAGGTGGGCCCAACCTTCCATCCAGCCCCGCCCAGTGACTGGTCTGTGAGTGAAGCCATTTTGGACCCTCCAACCAGCCTTTCCATGAGTCGAATACCATCAAATGTCTCGTTGACTGCAGCCGATGTCATGTGGGGCACAGGAATTGTCCAACTTAGTTTTAATAGAATTCTTGGCCCATAGAATCATGAGATATAATGATTGTTGTTTTAAGCTATTCAGTTGTTTTAAGTCATTCAGCAACAGAAAACTGGAAAAGAATTTGGTACCTGGAAGTGGGGTGCTGCTTTAACAGAACTCTAAAACATGTGGCTTTGGGACTGGGCAATAGGCAGAAGCTGGAAGGCCTTGAGGAACATGTTGGAAAAGCCAGGAAGCCATTTAAGAGACTAGTGGTGAAATCTGGTACAACAGGGAGAAAATTGGTTCTGGAGGTTGGAAGAAAAGTGATCCTTCTTGGGTAATGGAGGAAAGTTTGACATTATTTGTAGCACTGTGGAAAATAGAACATCAACCTAACAAACTGGTGGATTTGGATAAAAGAGATTTTCTGGCAGAATGTTGAAGCTGCCATTGGCTTCTCTGAGTCACTTATGATAAGTTATGGATAGAGAGACAAAAGCTGAAAAAGGAAAAAAAGAAAAAAATTTTGCACCATTCGAACAATTTTTAAAGGAAATATAAGGGACCCAGAACTTAATGGGTTTGAAAATAAAACTTTCTTATCTCTAGCCTCTCCAATGGCAAAAGGTTTTTGCAGTGAAAAATGACCTCAAATTCAAGTCATATCACAGGTATGGCTCTAAGACCCTTTGTTAACATTCCAGAAAGATTTAAGGTCATGTCTAGAGCTAGAAAAAAGACTTCTCAATATCCCATAGCACTCTGAGCCTAAGGCAGAGAAGGACATATCTCAAAGAGATTTGTGGGTATGGCTTTCATTTAATGGAATGAACTCCAATAAGATTCATAGAAATCTCTCAGTTTTTAAGAGAATTGAGTTAATAGAAGCACCATCAACTTTGACTGAAAGGGACAAAAGATAACAGGAAATAAGAAGAGCCCGTGGGGCTCTCAAATTTCAATGGGCAAAAAGCAGTTTAAGAAGACAGCTAAACTACAACCACAGGCCAGTTCTTATGAAAAAGGAAAGGTGATTTAGAGGGTGAAACCAAGGGATGTGGAGAATAAGTTTCAGGGAACATAACTGGACCTTAATGCCGGGACCGATAATGTCTGACCAAGTGCATTTCAGAATTATCACAGGCAGTGAAATCTATGTGTCTTCAGTTCTTTCCCATTTTGAATGGGAACGTCTATTGCTCTTACCCGATGCCTGTCTCACTGTCGTATGTTAGGTGTGTGTGTGTGTGTGTGTGTGTGCGCGCGCGCGTGCGTGCAAGTGTGTCACAAATCACTTATCTCTTTACCAATCTTTAGATTCAGATGAACTGCATCCAAGCATCTTATATACACCTGGACCTGATTTCGATGATGAGATCCCAGACTTTGAGTTGACTGGGTCTTTGAGGGGACCTTGGGGAAGAGTGAGCATGTTTTCCACAAGGGAAGAATGTAAGTAATTTGTGACCAGGAGGTATTTTGTGGTGGATTAAATACTGTACCAAATTCTTTGACACTCCTTTGATCATGAGGTGGAACCTATGTCTCTGCCCCTGAATCTGCTGGAATTCTGTGACGGCCTAACAGATAGAGTAAGGCCGAACAGATGTGTCAGTTTCCAGACTCACACCTTAAAAGACTGGCAGCTATCACTTTTTGGGTCAGTCTTTTTAGGAGCCCTGAGCCACCAAGTAAGAACTAAAAATACTCAGAAATTGTTAAGCTGGGGAGGCCATGTATAGGCATTCCTGTCAACAGTTGCAGCTGAGCCAAGCCTTCTAGCTATTCTTGCCAAGGCTCCAGGTATGCGAATGATCCCATTTTGGATGTTCCGGATGAGCCCATCTCCTACTGCATATCGCCGATTAACCTTGGTTCATGCCATGTGGAGAAGAATCACCTGACTGAACCCTGGTGAGTTCCTGACCTATGAAATCATGAGTTGAGAATGGTTGTTATTTAGAGATGTTAAGTATTGGGATGGTTTGTTACTTGGCTGTAGATAAATGGAATAAAGTTATGAGGACTAAATGAGATTGTAAAAGCACTAACCACAGTACCTAGAACATAGTAAGTACTTACTACATGCTAGCTCTTATCAGTGCTATTCTAATTATTCTTCCTCCGAAGCCATGTCCCTTATACTAAGTACCATGTCCAGCATTCATCTTTCAAGAAGGATTTCTTGGATGCCTAATCTGCATGTACTTTGAGCTTGGTGCTGTCATATTTTAGCCGGATGATGGACCGTGTCTGTGAAGATTGAGCTCAGGAATGCACATTCTTTGGGAGGCTGTTGTAAGTCACCCTACCTGGTTTGATTGTTCTTCCATGGCAGCCCTTTCAGCTCTCTATGTGCTCTGTTTGGACTATATTAATTTATATCAGTGGATATACTGCTTCGTAGGTTATGCATAGTTATTTCATGTACTTGTGGCCTGTCTCCCAATGAGTATCACCATCTTGAGGGGTGGGATCTTGAATTCAGGGTTCTTTGTCTTTCCTTGCAGGGCCTTAGTGGGGCCAAGTGCCTGGTATTATTTCAGTAATTCGGAATTCTTGATTAAAGTTCCAGGAACTCTGAAGCAACCTATGCAAATCTGAGGGGAAAGAAATATCCTATATTTTGTGAAATTCCTGATTATTTGGAGATCAATCCTTAAATATGACCATGGAGTCCAGAGATCTGGCCTTGAATATTTTCCTCTTTTCATACATTCTCTGTTGTCTCTTTAAAACTGAGGCTTCTTTAGGATGGTAGAAACTTTTAAAAAAAGTTTTTCTGTGAATTTTCAGTAATGGTATTTTTGGCTGGCCCACCTGGGGCTTAGATGCTATTAGAGTAGTGTAGAGTCGACACCTTCGCTACTTTGCCTCCATCTCTTTTCATCCAGAAGTGTACCAGGGATTTGTTATTTTCCAACTGGGTGAGAGGGAGGGATTTTGGTTGAAGGTAGGGATCAAGGACACAGATAGTATGATTTTCCCTCTTATAGCCCTTTGTATCATGTTTAAGCCCCTATAGTTAGAGAATTGAAGGCCTTACTTAAACTGATGGAACTAATTAGAGATTTGGGAAAATTTTATGCAAGTGAATGGAGCTGTTTAAGAAAGACTGCCAAACTCTGGGCATAGGCAGAACTGCTTCAGGCTCCAGGTGACAAAGTGTGGCACAGAGTATGTCACAAAGCTATTCTCCTTTCTTCTGCCCAGAACCTAATTCTGACACACTTCCTCGAGCTGGAAACAAATATCAGTAGGCTCATGCCATCATACTTTTGCAACATATAAAGAAAATAGAACTTGGCAGTCATGCTCTGTTGAGCCACAGAAAACATGGGTACACTTGTGTTGTGATTAGCTTTCCTTGGGGTATTTTATCTCTTAGAAAATAGGAGCTATTAGAAATAGTACCTGAATTTTGGTTAAGGTCATTCTTCTTTTCCTGTTAAAATGTATGGTTAATTATATTTAACATAACTTTATATTATTTAGAACTGTGGCTCTTATGGGTTTATATTTGGGATAGCTTGACGGATGCAGGATGTTTTTAATCATTAAAAGATAGCCCATTGTTTATTGAATGGATTCTCAATTTCATTTACACTTGGGTAATTGGAGGCCTTCATTTAACAGCAGGTCTCACAATTTTATTGGTATGTCTCTTAGAAGTGAAATCGAGTGATCCTATATCTGCCGTAAACTCTAAATCTCATCTAGAATGTCTTTCCGTGCAAGGTAAATATGACCGATGGAGAGTCTAAATACTGTAATTCAGAAGAGCTAGATGTAACATGAAATCTGATGTGTTACATGTCAGCAATCACCTTTATGAAACTTTAGAGCAAGCCAGGGCAGGAATAGGAGTAGGGAAGATTGGAAAGCTGAAGATAAATAACACTTAGTTGAATCACATAGGAAATTGTAAGAAAATGCTTGTTGAACTTTCCCCATCTTTAGAAAGGAAAATATATAATGAAAATTGAAAATAAAGACATGAGCTAATTTTCAATTTCAATTTCTTTCTGAATGATGCTTCTTTGGTCTTTTATGAAGGCTAAATTACGTTTGAAATGAAATCTTTTAAGTGAGTTGTCTTTTGGGTAGTTATTTTGCATACCTTTAAAATGTATTTTACTTATTTGTGGGGGTGGGGTGTGGTAGAAAGATGAATTCTAAAGTTGAGAGGAAAATAATTTCAGGAGGTAATGGATGAACTTGGTCCGGAAGATTAATCAGGGCAGTTGCAAGAGAGTGCCAAATGCATAACGTGAGTAGGACTAAATATCTGATTGTAATTAAAACTTTAGGTTTCTAATGGCTGCATGAAAGATATTTTAATAAACGTGAAATGCACTTTCTAAATGGCATGCTAACTTTTAATGACTTGGGTGTTTTGTTTGATTAGTAACCTGGACTGTTAAATTAAAGCCAACTGCAAGTGCATGATAAAATATTGATGGTTTCAGGCAAATGAATTGGGGGAGTTATGCTTGACAGATTTTTTGTATCATTAAGAATTTTAACTGGTGGAAAATATATATTGCTGGTGCTTAAAGATAGTTAAAGAGGATCTTCCTGTTTATATGACCTCCTTTTAATTTTACAGTAATAATAAGGGGGAAATCTGAATTATTCACAGATGGTTGGTCAAGAGAGGTCACTTAATTAAAAAAGTGTTATTTTAATTATACCTGTTTCACATTCCTGGAATAGGAAATTAAATATTTTGAAGCATTTGATTATTTCTGTTTCACAGAGTACCTGAACTTTTGAACTTTTGCTGTCTCTCGTGAAGGCCTGAGATTGTGTGTGAGGCTTTTACTTCCTGTTAGCTGGGAATTTGGCTTTAAGAATGAAGATTTAAGATATAATTCTTCACTGATAGTTTTAAAAATAATACAGGAAGAAGACATATATAATTATATACATAGTATAACTATACTATGGTAGTACAATACAATAATACAATATAAAATGCAAGAAGACATAATTACATGTATCATATTTTTGTATATGCAGGACAAGCTCTAGAAGCATGTGTGAGAAAATACAAGGCATAGTTACTTCTAGGAGTCAAGCTAGGGAGTCAACAGAGAGGGAGACTTCTTTATTTTTTTTGGGAAATAGAATATGCTTGGCAATGGGAATGCCTTTTTTTAAATAAAAATATTTCCCTTTGAAACCCAGATTTATCTTTTTTTCATTTTAAATGAATCAAAAAAATTTAAAATTATGGTTGACATTCAATATTATTTTATATTGTTTTCAGGTCTATAGCATAGTGGTTAGACATGTATATAATTTGTGAAGAGATGCCCTGATTAATTTAGAACACACTTGGCATTATACATAATTATTACAATATTATTGACTATGTTCCCTAAACTGTACTTTACATCCCATTGACTATTTTATAACTACCAGTTTGTACTTCTTATCCCTTCACCATTTTCACCTACCCCTCAACCCCTCTCCCATCCAGCAACCATCAGTTTGCTCTCTATGTCTATGAGTCTGGTTCTGTTTTGTTCGTTCATTTATTTTGTTCTTTAGATTCCACATATAAGTGAGATTATATAGTATATGTCTTTATCTGTTTATTTCATTTAGTATAATACCTTCCAGGTCCATCTACGTTGTTGCAAATGGTAAGATTTCATTTTTTTTATGGCCGAGTAATATTCCATTGTATATATGTACCACTTCTTTATGCAATCATCTATTGATGGGTTCTTAGTACTTCCATGTCTTGGCTATTG